>NC_057811.1:213814158-214134201 GCF_018294505.1 Triticum aestivum | reverse complement strand
TTTAATTTGACCTTCGTTTGGTTTTGTAACAAACATTAAACTTTTTCATCTTTTAAATGTGAACCTCTAGGCTTTTTCTAGAAACATGAGTGAGCGACCACAACAAAATAAATTGTATCTCTGTACTGCTTCCCGACGGATGATTTTTATTCTATGTGCATCTTCTAGGCAAGATGTGTTCTCCCAAAACAGTGCCTTTTGAACATTCTAGGCGGAAGTCGTTGAACTTCTAAATTATTAGAAAAGTATGGCTTTTCTAGTTCTCAATAAATATGTGCACTAGCGCATAAACTTGTTGAGAGAGAAAACACACTAGCGCACACACTTGTTGAGAGAGAAAAATAATAGGTGTACATCATTTTTTGGACTTCGTACTTTCGTCTCTCGTCAACATGCTCGTACGTTTAAAAACCAAAATCTAAATGCAGGTTAAGAAGAAAAAGAGTACGAACTAGCATGTACGAGCATAAACATGAACGTTATAATGAAAAGTCCACCACTATCTGAACAACATTTTTCTGGATTTTTATGTGAAAACTCTGAATTTTTTCTTTCCCAGATGTGTCTGAACTTCACTTCCAAAGTCACAACAGCAAAAGGAGTATTTTTGTCGGGTCCGGCAAGGCGGCAACGGATCTGAGGGGAAGAAAGGGATGCCGGTGGGGGAAGGGTTCACTTGGGAGGCCAAAAATCATACCCTCCACGAGTGTGGAGGCATTTAGATTGGAAGGAGCTTACGTGCGCATTTGCGTGGCCACTCTGCTAGTTTTTACTAAACAAAATATAGTAAAATAAAACTACTCAATGAACACATGCTAAGTTATATTCGAAAACAGGTGTGTAGGTTTTCTCCATGCACCTTTGTTCTTTGATCTTCCTCTCAGGTACAATTGTCTGTGTGCTTTTGGTCTGTGGATCCACAAAACAGATCAACATTAGTTTTAAAAGTAATGGCATTGTTTACTTCAACTGGTCGTTTTAGTGCTTCTGAACTGATATTCATTCATGGTGGTAAGTAATAGGAGTAGCTTTTATCCAAAACACCCTTTGCAGCAGACGGAGCTTGCTCGGCAAATTTGCATAAACATCATCAAATTCATCATCGATCTTGACACAAATTTTTTGAACACTTGCCTGCGTTAGCTGCACGTCTGTCTGCATCACATTGTGGAAGAGAGAACACAAAATCTGCAGGTCGATTCTTGCCTCAACACCGATGGACAGTAAAAGAATCATGAGTTAATGACAGAAAAAAAACTGCAAATACTATAGTAGTACAGAATTACAATTAGAACGAAAGCAATTTCTCTGCAACTTCAAAGGCCGTATCTACAAGGACTTGCGAACTAGTATGGGCCTAAGGCAGGTCGCGGCGGCGGCCTTGGCAGTTCGCGGTGGCGGCGCCTGGGGCAGGTCGCGGCAACGGCGCCTGCGGAAGACCACGGGCGGCAGGGGCGTAGCTTCTGCTTGGGAGGGAGATGGGGGCGGCGGCGCTTCTGCCAGGGATGGAGGTGGGGGCGGCGAAGCTTCTGCCCGTGGAGGGAGGTGCGGGCGGCGCGCAGGGTGGCTGCGGCGGCGGTGAACCAGGGATCCACGGCGGAGGATGGAAGTGGAGGTCGCGGCAGCGCGCGGGGCTCCACATCCCGGCGGCTCAAGAGGGTCAAGGGACGGCGGCGAATGGTAGATGCTAGTGTGCATGGGTGTGGGTGGCGGCTCCGGTGGATCATGGTGAAGTGCGCACATGGGTCGGTGGTGGGTGGAGACATGTTTTATTTTTTTCATCCACTGGTACCGGGGCCTTACAGGGCTGGCTATGATCCAAATAATTATTCTAATCATAGGATTATTCGTCACCCCAGCCAACTTACGCACTGAGCCGAACCAGACTCCCTCCATCGTCAGGTGAAAGTGTTACTAGGTAATATTACGGTCTTCAAATTGGTTTTGCGCTTGTTACACCACGATGAGAACCACGTGAGGTAAGATTTGTTGCATGTGAAGTAAGATTACGGCATAAAAAATACCCCTACGCCTCAAAAAAGTACAGTAAGAAAAACAGATTATTCCCGTAAATTACTGCATGATTAAGGCTGCATGGTCCCACAGGTTTATAGACAAGAAAGATCAGAAGCAAATACGTAGGTATTAGTAGGCATTCCTGACTTTTTAATAGGAAGGTTGTGTTCCTTATTCGAAAAAAAGGAAGGCTACGTTCCTAATATATCTACAGAATCAACCAAGAGGACACGATGCATTTCAATGTTGATTCACCTGTCCACAAACACTTGGTTGTTGCCCATATACGCCGACCGTCGAGCGATATGCCTAGATGTACCTATTAGTTTCTATTTTTTAGAAAAAATATACATAAACCAATAGTATTTGATGGAGTAAATCTCACACAAATATTGCATAATATTGTACCTACAGATGAACACGAGGCCGAACAATGAATTGCGTAGGATGGAGTCATTTACACACCAAGTCGATGCTCCTCGACGGATGACGTGCAATCTAGTTAATGATCAACCTTCTTTTGGTTGACCTGAGCATGGTGAAATAAAACGAGTTTTCACTAGTTTAATTGGGATGTTGAAAAAGGTACTTTGTCATTTCTTTTTTATGCGACCAAAGCTCATGTAGAATAAAGTGTCTCACTAGTTCAATGGTGACACATCTCTGTTTTTTTAGAGAAATAATTGCGTAATGTGGGATCCATTGGCCTCACTGCAACGTTAATTATAATGAAAAAAATGTACAACCATGGCTAAATTATGTAGTATTACAATTGACAAGACATGTAAAACTGACTAATAGATTGTCATTTATTTTATTCCACTTGTTTAATAACAACCCAACACATTTGAATAAAAACTGAAACAGAAATGGTTGATACTGAAATTAAAATACAATTGCCATATTTCTTAAGTTGTTTCTTCTTTATAAACTTCTTTACTAAATCTAATCATATTGGGAGGATAAATGGAAACATACCCCTGCAAATTTATGGTGAGGGGGCGATACTGGAGAGCTCCAGTTGTGAAGACCTGGTTGCCGACCGTCTTGCTGGGAGGAGATGCAAACCACGTCAACAAGCAATCCAATGGTCAATGTAACCTGATGCCGACGACCACCAATGATGTTGCACGACTGGCCGGCGTACTGCGTATCGAGGACCACCCACCAGAGTGAAAAAAATGGAGAATTCCTAAGAAAATGCGGTTACAGAGTGCCAAATACAACAATTCAAATAGAAGTAAGCATATACTGTAAATGTAAATAACCATTTTTGAAAAAAAGGCTTGGTACCTGCTTTAACAAAAGTGATAGTTGGCTCTTACAGGAACTCCGGAACATAACCTACCAAGTCCAACCATGGCTGTAAAACTCCTAACGTAGCAAAACACGTATAATAACCTAGGAATGACACCCAGCACACGAAGCAATCAAATAGAAAATTAGTTACAGAAGGACGGGAGCCTAAGAAACAGAAGGAAACATAGCATCATGACTCCGCGCGATTGCACTGATCTCCGTTGTGGCTCTGAGGTAGAAGGAATGAGTGTATTGCTCCAGATAACCTTGGCTATTCTGTTGTACAGAACCGTTTATTGTCATATGACCATATAAAGTCAGTGATCAAGCAATTAAGTGTGGCTATAAACACTACTCGGTATAGTAAAGCAGAGAAAATAAAGAAACTAATGGTCACTGTTCTTTAGTTGCAGCAGGAGCGTCAGGGAAAAAAATCTGCAAATTAGCAAAATCATACTGGAGATTGCATCCCAGTTAAGTCAAAACCTGAATCTTACGCCAAACAACTTTCCCTTGGGCTTGAAGATGCAAGAGTGGAAGAACGCAATTTGGAGAAACATGTTGAGATACTGCTTAATCAGAAGAAAGCTTTAGAGAATAAAAATAAGCGAGCTTAAAGATTTGGAGACAGTGGCAAGGTGAGCTGATAGTCTGATACAACTTTCTTTTACTGAATTTTGTTTGGTTGCAAAACAAAACCCAGCATCACCTCCGGGATAACTCCAACAACATACAAAATCAAGCTAGTATCTGAACCTCGTAAAATGCTGAAGAACATGACCTCGCAGATTGTGCTGCCAAGATTTATTGAGAGAACCCAGTACTAATCAGAACACTAAAACTAGTTATACTTGGGAATATAGCATCCCAAAGCAATTTGGGAAAAACGTATAAAGGAAATCGTAAGGGGAAGCTAATTGGAATTTTCGAACGGAAATCACTTGAACTCAATTGCTTATCTCCTCATGTGCACTCACAACCAACCAAACTACATTTCAATCAGCAGGAATGCCGTCACGTAGTAGCCCATGCACGGCCACTCACTACAGCGCCACCGCGATCGCCAGGCACAGCTCCGCCCAAGACCTAGGCAAACGGTGCACAGCAGGCCGCACCAGCGTCGAGACCACGTCGCCGAGCAGCACAGCGCCTCGCCAGCCAGGCCGCCCCAAATCGCTGAGCACCACGGCGCCGTCTCCCGTATTGTTCGCCGTCGATACTCTGGAACCGTTCGCAGCCTTCTTTTTTTTTTCAAGAAAAAAAGAAGTGGGGTGGCCGGGAACGTGGGGTAGCTTCGAGCCTACCATAAACGTAAATTACGTACATACCGATGTAATTTTACAGCATGGAATCAATGACCTTTTTCTTTTACGGTGAATGCAAGCGCGTGTGGTTTGGTTGGCTGCAACGTCTATCTTGGTTGATCCATCAGGGTGAGGAATTACTTATTTCTCTCCCTGGGTCTTGAATAGACGTTATATATATATATATATATATATATATATATATATATATATATATATATATATATATATATATATATGGAAAATCCATCCTACCACCTAGTGGTAGTTACCCCACATATCTCATATACTACCATGTGGTACTGTATATATTATTTTAAATATGTTCATAGACTATATCTAAGATTTTTCAAAGTAAGTTAGATGAAAAAATTGCATGTGAGCCCATAGTTTTTGTTATATTTATGAAATACGTACATATTTGTACGTAAAAAAGAGTATACTCAAAACATGGTATATACTACCTAAAAATTAGTATATATACTACCTAATCATTGTTATATGCTACATACTACACGTACATACTCTCGGTTTTGATAGATACTACATACAACATACAAAACACAAGTGGTGGTAACTACCACTGCTTGTATATATATATATATATATATATATATATATATATAGCCGGTCTATTCTGCTAATATTAGCAGAATAGTTATTCTGATAACACTTCCGCACTGCACGCTCAACGCGAGAGCACTGCACTTTCTCTAGCAAGGGCACTGCAATACAGACTAGTGAACTTCGTGTCGGAAAAAACTGCACGCAGTGTTTTTTCGATATTGTTTTTGCTCTAGTTTTTTAACCGTCTATCGGAACGAGGCGTATAATATATCGTTGTAAAGCTATGGATTAGGCGCAACTTCTCCATGTTGAACACTTTTCGATATTCCTCACGGTTTGAGAGCAGTTTAAAAAACGGTGCAGCGGACGACGAGTGACAGCGAGCGTATTTTCATGTTTTTTTCTAAAACGTTCATCGGAAGAAAGCAAATGATACACCGTTGGAAAGATATCATCGAGGCGCATCTTTTTCATATCTATTACTTTCTCTAATTCGTTACGGTTTAAGAGCAGTTTCAAATTTACTAAATCGCGGAATTGCATTTTTTTGAATTTTTTTCAATTTTCGGTACTGTTTTCGCTCTAGTGTTTGAACCGTTTATCGAAACGAGGCGTGTAATACATCATTGGAAAGCTATGGACAAGGCGCAACTTTCATATGTAGAAATGGTTTTGAGATTCCTTAAGATTTTAAGTTGATTTTGAAAATGGTGCGGCGGACGATGAGTGATAGTGGTCGTTTTTCGCGAAATTTTTACAAATCGCTTGTCAAAATGATTCAAATGATACGCCGTTGGAAAGATATCGACGAGACGCAACTTTTTCATTTAGAACACACCCTCTAATTCCATACGGTTTAAGAGCAGTTTTGATTCTACCGAAATGCGGCACTCTGTTTTTTCGCGACACTAAAATCGATGAGTGGACCGCATCAGATAGAAAACCGCACTGCTTCAGACAGAAAACCGCACTGCATCAGACAGTCAAGCGCACTACATTTTTTTAATGCATTTTTGTTTCAAATCTAGTGTGCTAAAAAGTCCTTCATATTGAACTTCTTTCAAGATCAAAGTGCACCACATTTGCATGTTTTTTAAATGCATTTTTAGACCAAAGTGCACCGCATTGGCATTTTTTCTAAAATTCATTTTTGTTTTAAATGAAGTGTACCGAAAAGTTCTTCGTAGTGGACTTTTTTTTGCAAGACCAAAGCGCACTGCATTTGCATGTTTTAAATGCATTTTTCTCTTTTGTAGTGACAAGACCAAAGCGCACTGCATTTGCATGTTTTAAATGCATTTTTGTTCTAAATAGTGTTCAATTCCTCCAAAAATAATAAAAAGTGAACTCCTGTATACATTTTTTACAAAGTGAACTCCTTTGTTTTGCGAAGTGCACCGCAAAGGTTTTCTTAATGAGCTGCATCGATTTTAACAAATTATACACCATGTCCTTACAAATTTGCAAAAAAAAAATATCCTCCAAAAATAAAAAATGAACTCCTCTATACATTTTTTTACAAAGTGAACTCCTTTGTTTTGCAAAGTGCACCGCAAAGGTTTTCTTAGTGAGCTGCATCGATTTTTAACACATGAATGCAATTTAATTTTTTGGGAGAAGTGAACCAAGGCATAAATCAAAGCGAGCTGCATGGTTTTTTCTTCTTATTTTTTTAAAGTATAAAGCATTTTTGGACTACATGACTTAGGCAAGTGAACCTACATGAACCGTTCAAGTGTACTGATTTTTTTTAAAACAATTGCATAGTAAATCACACAGATTTTTAACAATGGACTACAATACTTTGAAAAAATGTACTTCTTGGGTTCATGGAGTGCACTGCTTTTACAAAGAAAGATTTTACAAACCGAGCAATAACCCACAATTTTTCAACTGGCGCACGCTCTGCACTGCACAGACGAGACTAGTGAACCACATACCTTTTTTCCAACATTTTTGTATTTAACTTATCTTTTTTCCCATAAGTGAACCGAAGATGCACACAATATAAACTGAAGATGCGCCTAACACGGAATGCACCCATATGCAAAGGGGGTCGAGGCAAGAAGTACATGGCCTGGGAAAATATCACAAAGCACTCCTCAAACCCAAAATAAAATTACAAGCAGTTACATCATTTTTTTGCTCCTGCCACGCCGGCGGACTGCACACATGCTCCTGCCGCACTGCACCCGTGCATGCCAGAAACTGCAATAGGCGCCGAAGTGAGCTACAGAACAATCTGCAAAAAAAGGCACAGTACTCAAGCAAGCAAAATCTGAAGACAAATTAACGGCAGCTGTACTGTTGGGCAAGTGTTCCACAGCGGCGCCCGCGGCGGCAGACCCAGCGGAGGGGAAGAAGAGGAACCGGATTTCGCCGGCTTGCTTGTGGTGTCCAAGAGGAGAGGCACTACCGGGGAATCCCGAGTAGACTGCTGCGACCACTTGCAGGGGAATCGCATGATCGATGTGCACTGCAGGGGCGTTGACTGCATCCATCGTGAAGTGGATCCATTGGGGTTGCAGTCCGCTGCCGCACATGTTGCTGCTGTTGGTGACGCGGGAGTTCGGTTGTTGGCACAGGAGTTCGGTTGTTGGCACAGGAGTCGAGGCCGCACCGGCCGGCAGCGGAGGGAGGTTGGAGGTAGAAGGAGGAGACGGAGGGGAGGGGATCCGCACTCAGAGGTAGAAGGAAGGTTGGAGGTAGGTGAAGCCGCTGCCGCCATCGCGCAAGGACGACCGGATCTGACGCCAGTCGGCATGCCCACGTACTGCAAGCACCACCAGAGTGCACCGCTGGCGCACCAACCACTGCCCAACTCCCTAGCCGTGACACTCGAGGGGAGAGGTGGTCGACGGTGAGCCCCTGCCTCGATCTGGCATCCGTGGATGCAGATCCAAGCGTCGGCATGGGCCCTGGGATGGATCAGGTCCGAGGAGGCGGATCCGGGCGTGGGGGATGGGATCCTCCAGTGGGCAGGGGGCGGCGTCCAGGCTGCCGACATCGACACAGGGCAGGGTGGCGCGAGCCCAGGCCGCCGGCGAGGCACGACAGGGGCGGTGCCATCCCATGCCGCCGGTGGGTGGGTCGACGGCCGGCTCGGGGTAGGGCGGCGCCCAACAGACGTGGATCGGGGAAGACGGGGGAGAGAGGTGCGACGCCGGCGGCGCGGGGGGGGGGGGGGGGGAGGGGGGGCTGGGGAGGTGGATCTGGGGAGGGAAGGCGCCGAGGTAGAAGGGGCGATGGGGAGGTGGCGTGGGGTGGGGTGGTTCGTGGCCGGGGCGGGCGGCGCTGCGTGGTGGCTGGGTCGGGAGGTGGGGGGAGCCCCGTTGACAAGGGGGGAGTAGCGTGGTGTGGAGGGTGTTTTTTTATTGCCTGTGCGGTTCGGTTCCGGTTTTTGTTGCAGTGTCGAAGTGTTAGCAGAATAAGAAGGTTTTGTTATCAGAATAAGGTCTTAAGGGGTGTTATCATAATAGACCCACCCTATATATATATCTTTCATATATGTGTATATATATACATATATGAAAGTTGCTCGAAAAAATATAACGAATCTATTCACACTACCCGCATGCCTGCCACACCCCTCTAACATAGCGAACATCGACATTTCGCCCTTGGACCAATATACCGAAAAACACCTGAAGCTGGGAAAACATTTCCGGATGTTTTCCCTCTTCTTTTAAAATGCGTAGGGTTGCATTAGAACATTTCATCATCACATACTGCCATGACATGCTTTGTGTTGCATTTGTTTGCTCCGTTATTTATCTGTTCCCCCTTCTTCCCTATTCTTTCGGTAGACCCCGAGACTGCCGGTGACACCCAGTATGACTACGTTGTCGACGACCCTTCCTTCTCGGCAGAGCTTCCAGGCAAGCAAAAGCCCCTTTATCATTCTGATACCGCCTATTCTTTCCCTCTACTGCTTGCATTAGAGTAGTGATACTATTACTGCTTTATCAGTTGATCCTATATTGCTGCATAACATGTCCTTGCTACTACTGATGATACAATACCTGTTATCATATATGCTTAGTTTAGGTATGCTAGTATTCCATCAGTGGCCCCTACATTCTTGTCTGTCTGCCATGATATACTCTCGGGCCGTGATCCCTTCGGGTGGAGATCACATGTATATATATACATACTATACATGATACATGTTATGATAAAAGTGGGGTCAGCTCGTAGAGTACCCGCAAGTGATTCACGAGCTGGGTGCTAAAAGGACAATTCCCCTGACGGCCCCATGAGAGATTCCTTGTTGCAGAACGACAGGGCAGGTTGAGACCACCTAGGAGAGAGGTGGGCTTGGTCTCTAGTCGGTGTCTGAGGTTACTAATTAGGTATTTGATCATAGTACAAGATTAGGTGTCGCTTGAACTACGTCGGTATTTCCCCAAAGACGAAGGGATGATGCATCACATCTACGGTAGGTATTTCCCTCAGTTATGAAACCAAGGTATCAATCCAGTAGGAGAACCAATCAACACTATGTAAACGGTACCTGCACACAAAGAACAAATACTTGCAACCCGACGTGTATAAGGGGTTGTCAATCCCTTCTTCGGGTAACGGTGCCAGAAATTGTCAAGTTGACGGGATAAAATTGTGATAGATTGGATAAATAGATCTCGATAAAATGTGAAATAAAAGATGCAAATAAAAAGTGCAACAAGGAATTTTTGGGTTTTTGGAATAATAGATATGGAAATAAAAGTGGCAAATAATAGATCGGAAAGCAAATATGATGAAAAATAGACACGGGGGCCGTAGATTTCACTAGTGGCATCTCTCAAGAAAGAGCACACGACGAGTAAATAAATTACTGTTGGGCAATTGATAGAACCTCAAATAATTATGAAGATATCTAGGCAATGATCAATGTATAGGCATCACGTCCAAGATTAGTAGACCAACTCCCGCCTGCATCTACTACTATTACTCCACACATCGACCGCTATCCAGCATGATTCTAGTGTATTAAGTTCATGGAGAAATGAAGTAATGCAATAAGAACGATGACATGATGTACACGAGATCTATTCATGTAGGAATAGCCCCCATCTTGTTATCCTTAATAGCAACGATACATATGTGTCTTGCTGCCCCTTCTGTCACTGGGAAAGAACACCGTACAATCGAAACCATCACAAAGCACCTCTTCCCATGGCAAGAAAAATGGATCTAGTTGGCCTAACTAAACCAAAGATTCAAAGAAGAAATACGAGGCTATAAATAATCATGCATATAAGAGATCAAAGAAGACTCAAATAATATTCATGGATAAAAGATCTGATCACTAACTCAAAGTTCATCGGATACCAACAAACACACCACAAAAAGAGTTACATCAAATAGATCTCCAAGAGACCATTGTATTGAAAGTCAAAAGAGAGAGAGAGAGAGAGAGAGAGAGAGAGAGAGAGAGAGAGAGAGAGAGGAAGCCATCTAGCTACTGCCTACGGACTCGTAGGTCTATGATGAACTACTCATGCATCATCGGAGAGGCACCAATGAGGATGATGAACCCCTCTGTGATGGTGTTTAGATTGGATCTCGTGGTTCTCAAACTTGCGGCGGCTGGAACTGTGTTTTGTCGACTCCCCTAGGGTTTTTGGAATACTTGGGGATTTATAGGGTGAAGAGGCAGCGCGGGAGGCCACTAAAGTGGGCACAACCCACCAAGGCATGCCTGGGCTCCTGGGCATGCCCTGGGGGATTGTGCTCCCCTCGGGCCTCACCGCTGGTACTTCTTTGGCCCATCTTCTGTCTTTTGGTCCAGAAAAATTCTCCAAAAAGTTTTGCTGCATTTGGACTCCGTTTGGTATTGATTTTCTGCGAAGTAAAAAACAAGCAAAAGACAGCAACTGGCACTCGGCACTATGTGAATAGGTTAGTCCAAAAAATGATATAAAGTTGCTATAAAATGATTGTAAAACATCCAAGAATGATAAGATAACATCATGTAACAAGCAAAATTATAGATACGTTGGAGATGTATTAGCATCCCCAAGCTTAATTCCTACTCGTCCTCGAGTAGGCAAATGATAAAAACAGAATTTTTGATGTGGAATGTTGCCTAACATGTTCATCAACTATTCTTTTCTTTCGTCGCATGAACATTTGGACTTTTATATGATTCAAAGCAATAGTCTAGCTTTGACATGAAGATTTCAATACTCAAGCATATCAATAAGCAACCATGTCTTTCAGAATATCAACACTAAAGAAAGTTATCCCTAGCCCATCATGCTCAATCATTGATCCATTCATGAAACACACTCGCATATTAGCTACATCCAATGCTCAAGTATGATCATAGTGCCCCTTAGTTGGTGCTTTATAAGAGAAGATGGAGACTCAAATAAAAATAAAATTCGATAAAGTAAATAGATAGGCCCTTCGTAGAGGGAAGTAGGGATTTGTAGAGGTGCGACAGCTCAAAGCTTAAATTTAGAGATAAAGTTTTTGAGAGGCATACTTTTCGCGTCAACGAAAACGACCGAGTAATTCCAAACACTTTCCATGCTAGACATATCATAGGCGGTTCCCAAATAAAAAATAAAGTGTATTCCTTTTTCCACCATTCTGTCACATTCCATGGCTAGCCGTCTCCACGGGTACCGTCCATACCAACACTTTCCAAGGAATTTATTATTTGACAACATAAAGTAAATTTCTTTTTCATTTCGGGATTGGGAATCCCTATTACCGCCGCACTCTCGTGCAATGACAAGTGAATAAACACTCATCTTGAGAATAACACATCTAGCATGAAAAATATTGGCCACCCACTGTCGCTTCATGAGTGGTACGAGCACACAAAAAGGAAATTTATTTTGAAAATTAGAGATGGCACATACAAATTTGCTTAGAACAGAACGGGAATACCGCATATAGGTAGGTATGGTGGACTCATATGGCAAAACAGGGGTTTAAGGATTTCAGATGCACAAGTAGTATTTCTACTTAGTACAAATGAAGGCTAGCAAAAAGATTGCGAAGCATCGAACCAAGAAACGAAAAATAACATAAGCGAGTATTAAGTGAAACTAACACCAAATAATGCACCACAAGTAGGATGTAATTTCATTGCATAACTATTGACTTTTGTGTTGTGTGGTGCCCCCTCCCTCTCATATATATAGATGGGAGGGAGGAGGGGAGGAAGCCTAGAGGCCCCAAGGGGGCAGGGAGCGGGCGGCCGCCCTTGGGCTCCTGCCCTAGCCCCACCCCCTTCCTTCTTAGGCGCGTGGGGGGAAGGCAGGAGGGGGTAGCGCCCCTCCCCTTTCCTTTCTCTCATGTGGAGGGGAAGGCAGGTGGGGCTAGCCCTCCCCCCTTTCCTCCCTTAGGGCCGACAACCTAGAGGTGGGGCGCGCCAGCCCCTTGTGGGTTGGTCTGCTCCCCTCGTTTGGCCTATATGGCCCAATAACCTCCCGGGGCCTCCCAGAACCCCTTCCGGTGATTCGATGACTACCCTATACATTCCGAAACCTTTCCGATGACCAAATATCATCGTCCTATATATTAATCTTTACCTCTGGACCATTTTGGAGCTCCTCGTCATGTCTGTGATCTCATCGGGGACTCCGAACAACATTTGGTCACCAACTCACATAACTCATAAAATACTGACCCTACGGGTTCGAGAATGATGTAGACATGACCGAGACGCCTCTCCGGTCAATAACCAATAGAGGGACCTGGATGCCCATATTCTATGAAGATCTTTATCGGTCGAACCTTTATGACAACATACGTAGTTCCCTTTGTGTGTCGCTATGTTACTTGCCCGAGATTCGATCGTCGGTATCTCCATACCTAGTTCAATCTCGTTACTAGAAAGTCTCTTTACTCATTTCGTAATACATCATCTCGTAACTAACTCCTTAGTCACTTTGCTTGCAAGCTTCTTGTGATGTGTATTACCGAGAGGGCCCAGAGATACCTCTTCGATCCATGGAGTGACAAATCCCAGTCTCAATCGATGCCAACTCAACATACACCTTCGGAGATACCTATAGAGCATCTTTATGATCACTCAGTTATGTTGTTACATTTGATAACACACAAGGTATTCCTCCGGTATCCGGGAGTTGCATGATCTCATGGTCGAAGGAATATGTATTTGACATTAAGAAAGCAGTAGCCATAAACCGAATGATCATATGCTAAGCTAATGGATGGGTCTTGTCCATGACATCATTCTTCTAATGATGTGATCCCATTATCAAGTGACAAAACATGTCCATGGTTGGTAAACCTTAACCATCTTTGATTAATGAGCTAGTCTAGTAGAGGCTCACTAGGGACACGGTATTTGTTATGTATCCATACATGTATTTAAGTTTCCGATCAATACAATTCTAGCATTAATAATAAACCTTTATCATGAATAAGGAAATATAATAATAACAACTTTATTATTGCCTCTAGGGCATATTTCCATCAGTCTCCCACTTGCACTAGAGTCAATAATCTAGATTACATTCTAATGAATCTAACACCCATGGAGTCTTGGTGCTGATCATGTTTTGCCCGTGGAAGAGGTTTAGTCAACGGGTCTGCCACATTCAGATCCATATGTACTTTGCAAATTTCTATATCTCCATCCTTGACCTTTTCACGAATGCAGTTGAAGCGTCTCTTGATGTGTTTGGTTCTCTTGTGAAATCTGGATTCCTTCGCTAAGGAAATTTCTTCAGGTTGTCACAAAAGATTGTCATTGGACCCGATGCACTGGGTAAAGCAAGATCAGATATGAACTCCTTCATCCAGACTCCTTCATGCGCTGCTTCTGAAGCAGCTATGTACTCTGCTTCACACGTAGATCCCGCCACGACGCTCTCCTTGGAACTGCGCCAACTGACAGCTCCACCATTCAATATAAATACATATCCGGTTTGTGACTTAGAGTCATCTGGATCTGTGTCGAAGCTAGCATGGACGTAAACTTTTACGACGAGCTCTTCGTCGCCTCCATAAACGAGAAACATATCCTTGGTCCTTTTCAGCTACTTAAGTATGTTCTTGACCGCTATCCAGTGATCCACTCCTGGATTACTTTGGTACCTCCCTGCCAAACTTATGGCAAGGCACACATCAGGTCTCGTACACAGCATGTCATACATAATAGAACCTATGGCTGAGGCTTAGGGAATGACTTTCATTTTCTCTATATCTTCTGCCGTGGTCGACTTTGAGTCTGACTCAATTTCACACCTTGCAACACAGGCAAGAACCCTTTCTTTGACTGGTCCATTTTGAACTTCTTCAGAACTTTGTCAAGGTATGTGCTTTGTGGAAGTCCAATTAAGCGTCTCGGTCTATCCCTATAGATCTTGATGCCCAATATATAAGCAGCTTCACCGAGGTCTTCCATTGAAAATTTCTTATTCAAGTATCCTTTTACGCTATCCAAAAATTCTATATCATTTCCAATCAGTAATATGCCATCCACATATAACACCAGAAATGCTACAGAGCTCTTGCACCAGTCCATAAATGGATCGCTAGAGCTTGCACACTTTGTTAGCACTTGTAGGATCGACAAAACCTTCTGGTTGCATCATATACAACTCTTCTTTAAGAAATCCGTTAAGGAATGCAGTTTTGACATCCATTTGCCAGATTTCATAATCATAAAATGCGGCAATTGCTAACATGATTCGGACAGACTTAAGCATTGATAGGGGTCAGAAAATCTCATTGTAGTCAACCCCTTGAACTTGTCGAAAACCTTATGCGACAAGTCGAGCTTTTGTAGACAGTGATATTATCATCAGCGTCCGTCTTCTTCTTGAAGGTCCATTTGTTCTCAATGGCTTGCCGATCATCGGGCAAGTCCACACTTTGTTCTCATACATGGATCCTATCTCAGATTTCATGGCCTCAAGCCATTTGTTGGAATATGGGCTTAACATAGCTTCTTCATAGTGTTCGCTGTTGTCTAACAACATGACTTCCAGGACAGGATTACCGTACCACTCTGTGGTGTGGAACGTGTTCTGGTCAACCTACGAAGTTCAAGATGACATGATGTAGACAAAGTAAACTCAATCAATATCAACAAACCCCATCGTTTTATCCTTAATGGCAACAATGCAAATACAAGTCTTGTCCCTTTCTTTCACTGGGATATAGAGCACTGCAAGATTGAACCCATTACAAAGCACCTCTCCCATTGCAAGATAAATCAATCTAGTTGGCCAAACCAAATGGATAGATCAGAGATAAATACAAAGCTATAATAATCATGCATAAAAGAGTTCAGAGAAGACTCAAATAATATTCATAGATGATCTGATCATAAGCCCACAATTCATCGGATCCCAACAAACACACCGCAAAAGAAAATTACCTGGAATAGATCTCCAAGAACATTGTATTGAAGATCAAAGAGAGAAAATAATCCATTTAGATACTAGCTATGGACCCGTAGGTCTGTGGTAAACTACTCACACATCATCGAAAGGGCAACAAGGGTGATGTACAGGCCCTCCATGATCGATTCCCCCTCCGGCAGAGTACCGGAAAAGGCCTCCAGATGGGATCTCCAAAGAACAGAAACTTGCCGCGGCAGAAAAGGTATTGTGGGTGGCTCTCTAATGGTTTATCGATTTTAGAGAATTTATAGAGGTGGAATTAGGTCAAATGGAGGCACATGGGGCCCACAAGGCACTTGGGCGCGCCCAAGTGCCTTGTCGCTTCCTTGTTTCACGTCTGGTATCCTCCAGAAGCTTCTAGGGTCTCTTTTGTCTAGCAAAATGTCATCAAAAAGTTTCGTGGCATTTGGACTTCGTTTGGTACTGATTTCCTGGAAAACCAAAACAAGCAAAAAAATAGCAACTGGCACTTGGCACTAAGTTAATAGGTTAGTCCCAAAAAATATATATAATTGCTTATAAAACATCCAAGATCTATACTATAATAGCATGGAACAATAAAAAATTATAGATGCGTTGGAGACGTATCAGACCACTACCAATGGCGGGCGGAGAAAATAGTTGTGGCAGGCTCTATTCATGCCCACCACTGATTCTATTAACAACAGCAGCGGGTAGAGAGGACAGTTGTGGCGGGCAATATGATTGCTTGTACCTGCGTTGGTATTTCCCCGAAGAGGAGACGATGATGCAGCATAGCAACGGTAAGTATTTCCCTCAGTTATGAAACCAAGGTTATCAATCCAGTAGGAGAACCAAGCCACACCTTCTAAACAGCACCTGCACACAAATAATAAATACTTGCAACCCAACGCGTAAGAGGGGTTGTCAATCCCTCCTCGGTATTGAGATAGATAAAATTGTATGAGATTTCATAAATAGATCTGACAAAAACACAAAATAAAATAAAGAAAGAAAAAGTGCAGCAAGGTATTTTTGGGTTTTTGGAATAATATATTTGAAAATAATATCAAAGGAAATAGACCCGGGGGCTGTAGATTTCACTAGTGGCTTCTCTCAAGAAAATAGCATACGGTGGGTAAACAAATTACTATTGGGCAATTGATAGAAGAGCAAATAATTATGAAGATATCCAAGGCAATGATCATGTATATAGGCATCAATCACAAGATTAGTAGACCAACTCCTGCCCGCATCTACTACAATTACTCCACACATCGACCGCTATCCAGCATGCATCTAGTCTACTACCATTATAAAAGCAAGAGAGGAGGCCGATCCAAACAATCACATCCATCCATCACCAAAATCTAATGGCCCTTAATCTTTCCGTGTTTAATGCTACCAACCACACATTAAGCCACAATCGATCAATCGCTAATCTGCTCTGCAGTAAAAAAGAAAGAAAACCACCCGCACGACCTCCTCCTTCTCCTCCCGCACGACCTCCTCTTCCTCCCGTGCCGTTCGCCTCATGCACCCGATGCAGACGAGCCCCATGAAGGTGAGGTCCCTCTAGGGATGGCACAGTCGGCTAGTGCTACGTAGGCGTCGGCGAGGACGTGGACGAGGGATGTGGCCCTGTTGTGTGCGACGGGAAGGCAGATGCCGATGGTGCTGGCGATGAGGATTCATGCCGATGTCGTTTGGCGGCCCTGCTATCAGGCTGTGTTCTTATCATTCCCCTGTTCCCGCGTGCCAGAAGTTACCACAGCCATAGATCCTTCATCTTGTGGCTTAGAAGCAAAGATAACAGTTCAAATAAAGTGGGAAGCTCTCCTTCATCGATCTGCCATCCAAGGGCTGCGAATGCTCAAGATTAGCTGTAGCTGCTCCGACAAGCGCATGTGCTCTGTTATGCTTTTCTTTCACCTTTACCAACTTGTAATGGCTATAAAGCCAGCCACCCTGTGTGTGAGAGGGCATGACTTTGTGTATTGGGTGTAAATCCTAGCCGCCGGTGGCGTGCTGAACCTACTTTCCCCAAATTCTAACCAAGAACCCTAGCTCGAAGCTTCCTGTTCTTCCTCTAAATTCGTTGCTTTGTGTGTTAAATTGCATAGACCAGTTGTCGTGGAATTGTCACGGCAGATGTCCTAGTGTGAGGACTTAGTCGTGAGGCCAACGCATCTATGTGGTAGCTTGAGAGGGGTTCGTCGGAATCGAGAAACGCAACACAAGACAAGGATTTAGACAGCTTCGGGCCCCGGGAAACATCATCCAGTAACAACCCTACATGTTGTTTGTGGCTAGGTCTCATTATCGTTACGAGGGAGTCGCCGTAACTCCGGCTCTCCTAGTTATGTCTAGCCTTACCATTATTCAACTTGTCCCTCTTGGGGTGCCCTGCCCCTCCTTATATAAGTTAAAGGGGCGGGATACATGTAGAGTCCACCTCGGATTAAGACTTAAACTATTCTGACTTCTCATCACGGGCTTCTCTCCATGGGCTTCTTAACGTCTTAGGCTTCTTAATGTTTTGGGTGTATTAACCCCAGGCGACTCTGTTACAATCTTACTTAACATCTAGCTTAACATCTGGTGGTTTAAACATATGGCTTAACATCTGCCGGCTTAAACATCTGGCTTAACATCTGCCGGCTTAAACATCTGGCTTAACATCTGCCGGTTTAAACATCTGGCTTAACATCTGCCGGTTTAAACGTCTGGCTTAACATCTGCCGGCTTAAATATCTGGCTTAACATCTGCCGGCTTAACATCTGACTTAACATCTGCTAGCTTACCATCTGACTTAACATCTGTTGGGTCACCAATGAAACACCAAGTCCCAGCCGGGTCATATCTCCAGCCGGGTCATACTGCAGGGTATATCCCCGACACCAGTGCTCTAATCCTGACAATTGGTATCAAAGGCCAGTCCTTTCTTGGAGGCGGTGTGATTTGAGTAGTGTTGGGGTTGTTCGTGGGCCGTAAAATCCCTCTTCACGCTCAAGTCGGGCGGCGGAGAATTCTGGAGGCGGCCGGAGTGGCAGAGTTCGGGTACAGTCGGAATTGCAGCCTGGTTGCCGGAGAGTAATTCTCTGGTGGTAAAACCCCAGCTCCTGCGATCTGACCATGTAACATCGAAGGCGGGCGCATGCGGCGGCATAGGCGGCGGCGACGAGAATTTCCCTCCCTCCCAACCCACTGGTGAGAATTGCTGAAGTAGGCGATATGACAGGCCCGGCAGATTCGAGATCAACTGCTGAGTTGCAGCTTGAGTCACTAGAGTTGGATATCAAGACGCTACAGCGAGACAGAGAGGAAGATCGCAAAGAATTTCAACAGTTCTAGGCGATAGTGAACATAAACTTTGCCACAATGCAGAAGAATTTTGACAAAATCCAAGATAATTTCAGGCGTTTACTGTTGGATCCGGAGCCAGCACCTGCAGATGAAAGAGAGGAAGGTCAGGGCAGTGTCCAAGTGAAGGACAATGACAATCAATCTCCTCAAATTGCTCCTGGGCGACCTAAACAGCTGCAAGCTCCAACTCCACTGTCAGTAACAATGCCAGAGAAAGGAGCCCCTTTGCCAGTGGGAACTGCAACTCTTCAGGATAACACTGGAAAAGAGCTCAACTAGGATGGGACTATGAAAGTACCTTACAGACATCCAAATTTTGGTCTAGGTAAAGAAACAGCTCCAAACATAGTGGTGCACCTGGATGAACGACGGGAAGAAGAGGCAATTGATCCACAGTACAGAAGAGGAACCCATACCCCTGTTTAAGGAAGAAGGAATGTGCTCATAGTAAAGCCAGCAAAGCTGAATATTTCTGAATTTGAAGGACAAGACCTAGAGTCTTGGATTCATAATTTAGAGATGTATTTTGCTGCAGCCAGAACCCCTATTGAGCACATAACTGAATTGGCAATCTCTTACCTCAAAGGGCCTGCTGTACAATGGTGGAGAGGAACAGGATATGCTCCTAGCAATGTTCCTTGGCATAAGTTTTGTTCCTACATTTCTGACAGATTTTCTGTGGATTCTGCTTGTGACATTGTCTGTTCTTTCCATGCAGCACAGCAAACAACTACAGTTACTGCATATGTGGAGCAGTTTGAGCAACTAATGAACATCATGAGAAGAGAAAATCCTGGAATCCCTAATGATTACTATGTTTCCAGTTTTGTAGCAGGACTTAACCCTTATATTAAGAATCATGTTGAGTGCTTCAGGCCTAAAGATATGCAAACTGCTGTGGTATGCTAGCAGGATGGAAAAAGCTCAAGTACCAACTCTAGTAGTGCAAACTAAATCATACATTCCCCAACCCAGAAGGCAAGTAATATTTGATCAGCCCAAAACCCCTGCACCTACTGCCACACCAAATAGAAACACTGTTATTCAGCAGGCTAAACAAAACCAAGTGTGTTACAAGTGTAGAGAGCCATGGGTACCAGGCCACATGCAAGTCTGTAAAATGAGCCAGGGAGCTCAGATCCAAGCATGACAAGTGCAGGAAGTTGAAAACCCTGAAACAATGTTTGTCACAGACTTTGATGACCCTGACTTGGAAGCACAGGAACAACTGTCTAATGAATCAGTGTTAAGAGTGTCAATGCATGCTGCTATGGGCATAGGATCAGCCAGAAATACTTTTATATTAACTATAAAGTAGGAAATACTGTTGCTATAGCACTGGTGGATAGTGGTAGCACTTCTACTTTCATTTCTCCTGGAATGGAAAGCAAGTTACCTGTCACTCCAAGCCCTACACCTAAGATAAAAGTAGTAGTTGCTAGTGGGGGAGTGCTATGGACTGAATTTCAAGCAAAAGATTGCCCTTATGTAATACAAGGCCATCACTTTAATGATAGTTTCAGAGTATTGAAACTAAAGGGGTATGACATGATGTTGGGGGTTGATTGGCTCAGGAAATATAGTCCAATACCAATGGACTTTATTAAAATGGAAATGAAAATATCTGACAGCTCTGGGCAATTTATCACCTTTGTGGATGAGACTTTTCCCCTTGCTCCTATAGCTGAGGCCAAGGATAACACTGAAAAACTGTTAGAACAAGTAGTATGTGGAATTTTCCTGTTTACAACTTCTGTTACTGATTTCACAGCAGGTAGACCAGAAATTCCTACAAAGTTGCAGCTTTTGTTGGACCAGTATGAAAAGTTGTTTAAAGAGCCAACTGAATCGCCACCAAGTAGGCCTTGTGATCACAGTATTCCCTTAGTGGAAGGAGAAAAGGTTGTTAACCAAAGGCCTTACAGAATTCCTCACCATCAGAAGGAAATTTTGGAGAAAATCTTTAAGGAACTGCTGAAGAATGGGATCATCAGACCTAGCACGAGCCCTTTTTCTTCTCCTGTGCTACTCGTCAAGAAAAAAGATGGATGTTGGAGGTTATGTACCGATTATAGAAAATTGAATGCTATCACTATCAAAAATAAGTATCCCATTCCTGTGATTGAGGACCTCTTGGATCAACTCAAAGGAGCAAAGATTTTCTCCAAAATTGATCTCAGAAATGGATATCATCAGATCAGAATGGCAGAAGAAGATATACCAAAAACTGCATTCACTACTCACATGGGCCTGTTTGAATTTTTGGTTATGTCCTTTGGATTAACTAATGGCCCTCCTACCTTCCAAGCATTGATGAACTTTTTGTTGGGCCATCTTAAATTTATTGTGGTTTTCTTTGATGATATCTTAGTGTTCAGTTTCTCTATGGAAGAACACAAGGACCACTTAAAGCAGGTGTTTGGGATCTTGCAGACAAACAAACTATATGCAAAAATGGAGAAGTGCTCTTTTGGACAGCAAGAGATTGAGTACTTGGGTCATGTTATTAACTCTGAGGGAGTGTCTACTGACCCATCTAAGATACAATCTATTAGAGACTGGCCAGTTCCTACTACAGTGACTGAGCTGAGAAGCTTTTTGGGGGCTAAGTGGATATTACAGAAGATTTATCCAAGGTTATGGAGTAATTTGCAGACCACTATTTGATTGCTTAAAGAAAGAGGGTTTTTCATGGTAAGAAGAGCAACAAGAAGCATTTGTAACATTGAAAAACAAGCTTATAAACACACCTGTGCTAGCATTGCCTGATTTCTCCAAACCTTTCATTTTGGAAACTGATGCTTGTGGTTATGGATTGGGAGCAATGTTGATGCAAGAGGGAAAACCTATATCTTATTTTAGCAAGAGCATTGGCCCCAAGGCAGCTGCAATGAGCTCTTATGACAAGGAAGCTTTGGCCATAATTGAAGCTGTTAAGAAGTGGAAGCATTACTTCTTAGCTACTTCTCTAGTTATCAGAACTGATCAAGAAAGTCTGAAGTATATTCATGAACAGAAAATTACCGAAGGCATTCAACATAAACTGCTATTGAAGTTGCTGGGATATAACTTCACAATTGAGTATAAAAAGGGAAGAGAGAACAAGGTGGCTGATGCATTATCCAGAGTGAGGCACATGGTTTCTGCATTAACTACAACTGTTGCCTCTCCTGCTTGGGTCAAGGAGGTCATTGGAAGCTATCAGCATGATAGTAAGATCAAGGAGCTCATAGCTGAATGTATTGTGGATAAATCTAATACCACTGCTTATTCCTTTAAGAATGGTATATTGATGTTTCATAACAAAATTGTAGTAGGAACAGCTACTAACCTAAGACAGGAAATCCTCCAAACATTCCACAGTTCAGAGTTGGGGGGCCATTCTGGTGAAAGAGCTACTTACCAGAGAGTGAAGTTGATTTTCCATTGGCAAGGTTTAAAGCAAGATGTCGTGCACTTTGTCAAGAATTATCCTGTTTGTCAGTTGAACAAAGCTGAGCACACTCCCTACCCTGGGTTATTGGAACCACTTCCTATGCCAGATTTTGCTTGGGCACATGTGAGCATGGATTTTGTGGATGGGCTACCTAAGTCTGAACACAAGAACTTGATTTTGGTAGTGGTTGATCGATTCACTAAGTATTCTCATTTCATTGCTATGAAACATCCCATCACAGTACAATCTGTGGCAAGAGAATTTTCTGATAATGTGTTGAGGTTACATGGAATGCCATTGGTGATTATCACTGACAGAGATATAATTTTTACTAGCCATCTGTGGCAGCAACTGTTCAAGTCCTTGAAGATCAAGTTACACATGAGCACCAGTTACCACCCTCAAACTGATGGTCAAACAGAAAGAGTTAATCAATGTTTGGAGAATTACTTGAGATGTATGTGTTTCCAACAACCAAGGAAGTGGCATGGGTGGTTGGCACTAGCTGAGTGGTGGTACAACACTTCTTTCCACACATCATTGAAAATGACACCCTTTCAGGCTCTGTATGGTTTTCCTCCCCCTATGATTGCTGAATCAGCTCTACCAGATGCAATCTGTGAGGATAGTGAGGATCTGCTACATAACAGAGAATTAGCACTGGAAGTGATCAAGCAAAATCTTCTTAAGGCCCAATCTAGAATGAAGTATTTTGCTGACAAGAAGACGACGGGGAGAGAATTTGAAGTGGGGGACATGGTCTATTTAAAGCTGCAACCTTATAGGCACACCTCTCTCAGTCTGCATAGGCACATGAAGCTGCATTCTAAGTTTTATGGACCATTCAGAGTCATGGAAAGGAAATGAAACCATGCTTACAAACTACTATTACCAGAGGGCTGCCAGCTGCATGACACATTTCATGTCAGCCAATTGAAGAAGCACATTGGACCAACCGTCATTCCTTCTCCTATGCTACCACTGGTTGGCCCTGATGGTATTATCAAAGTGGAGCCTGAAGCAGTTCTGGAAAGAACACTCATTCCAAGAAAGCAAGGGAACATCAGTATTCCTGTAGCCAGGTGGTTAGTCAAGTGGACCAATATGCTAGTGGAGGAAGCAACTTGGGAAGACTCTGCGTTCATTCAGAAGGTTTTTCCATCTTTCAGAGCTTGAGGACAAGCTCAATCTCAATTGGGGGGGTATTGTCAGGCTCTGTTCTTATCATTCCCCTATTCCCGCGTGCTGGAAGTTACCGCAGCCGTAGATCCTTCATCTTGTGGCTCAGAAGCGAAGATAACAGTTCAATTAAAGTGGGCAGCTCTCCTTCGTCGATCTGCCATCCAAGGGTTGCGAATGATGGAGATTAGTTGTAGCTGCTCCGAAGAGCGCATGTGCTCTGTTCTGCTTTTCTTTCACCTTTACCAACTTGTAATGGCTATAAAGCCAGCCACCCTGCGTGTGAGAGGGCATGAATTTGTGTATTGGGTGTAAACCCTAGCCGCCGGTGGCATGCTGAACCTACTTTCCCCAAATTCTAATCAAGAACCCTAGCTTGAAGCTTCCTGTTCTTCCTCTAAATTCATTTCTTTGTGTGTTAAATTGCATAGACCAGAGCTCTGATCCTGACACCTGCCCCGCCTCTCCCAGCCGCCGCCGTCGCTGACGACGGAGGGCTCTAGCTTGGCGCCCCAGGACACGGCCTGGGTGACCGGTGGCGCCGGGTGCGCCCAGAAGGAGCAGGTGCCGTTGCCTCCCCGGTCGTCGCCGCCCGACACGCGGGGGCGGCGCCGGTGACTGTCGAGTCGCCGCGGCTGCCCCGCTTGGAGAAGCCGCATGGTAATCGCTGCGCCATGCTCATTTGATGCCTAGATGACAAGGAGCAGCCTGCCAACATCCCTGAGACAGGTGTCACCAGCGTATGTAGAAGTGCAACGTAACTCCTCCTCTAAACTCTGCTCTTCTTCCTCCCGTGCTTTGCTGATCACACTCACTCTCTAATCTCTCTATGATATGTGGGTACAGCTTGAGCTTCAGTGAGGTGTAGTGTATGAATGGATGGATGGATGAATGTGGAAGTAAAAACAGGGGGATGTTGGCGTTCTTGGAAAGAATTTGTCAGTCCAAAGAAAGAAAATGAGAGAAGAAAAGAAACTGAAAAAGGAATGTAATATGTTTGTGTATGTGCTGTATCTGCAGGAAAGAATTCAGTGGTGGTGTTTGGACTCTGCAGAAATGCTGCTTAGTATAAAAGAATCAACAAATCTTGTGCGGGAACGTGGCGGCGCTGGGCACAAGAAACGTTGTCTTGAGCTGCGTCGCCACAGCCACATCCTGGCAGACACCTCCGTCTCCATGTCCGGGCATCTCCCCCACTCCAGCGCCGCAATCCAGGCCGAATCAACACCTTCCTCCGTCGTTGATCTGCGGGCCCTTCATGTTTCATGCCCGTGGTGTGCTCGACATGCCGCCTCGACACGCTGCACTGGTATGTGTCCGACAGCGCCAGAAAATTTCATAGTAATATTCAGCTTTGTCCATGTTGCAATGACAATTAACTGTATATATAACTCTTCTCGTGTTCAATACCGATGGGCGATGGCTGCTATCTCCTTTTAGTTTTGGTAAAGGACCTCAGATCAATTAAACGTCCAACCAGAGATATAAGGCACCCCACACAGTGTGAATGATTTACTCAAGTTCTAAGCTATCCAAGGCGTTGGATTTTTCTGGACATGTTCAGAACGAAGGCTGTACTGACATATAGTAATTGCAAAGCTTACATCACAGAATGATATAAGTAAGAAATGATACTCAATGTATTGGAACACTGATGTTGGTTTTAGATATGGAGTAAGAAGTTTCCCAGGAAGAATCACTTTTCTGAACCATCCACATTTTCTCACATTATGCCAGTTAGAAGGAAGATAATTAAGAACATTAACACATATCTTTGGTGAATATTGTTATACTATATATGTCCAATGATATACCATGTATACATATGTAAAAGGTTAAAAGTGACAAATATCTACCAAAAGAAACCATGCCCAGGAGCTAGACAGATTCTGGCCAAATAGATTTTGAAGATGGGAGTTGGAACTTTGCGGTTGATTTTCTACATCAAATTTGGTTGCTGGAGATGCAGAAGGAGTAGGCACAAGGAGGCGGACGGGGGTACTAAATTTACTATGTGTTAGTTGTTAAATATAGGCTATAGGTCCAAATGTTGATGCTCCTGCTTACAAGTCATATGAAATGTTTTTTTCAAATGCTTTATGATGTTTTTGTTTAGTGGCCTGTAACATCCCAAAATTCTAAATTTTGGAATGTTATATTAAATAGATAGTTTCGATTGATTGCTTGATTGATTGTGAGAAATTGAGTGAAATTCGAAACTTTTTGAAAGTTAAATGAGAGGGAATAAAAGGGCTTTCCCAAACTTTCATTTTTGCATTTATGTTCTCCATGAATTCAAACTCTTTTCATCACAAAACTCTTGAGAAAATATGACATGACTTCTTCCATTCAAATAAATGAAAAGGGCTTTGAAAAGATTTGAATTTCATTTGGAATTTTTTTCAAATTCAGAAACTTCAAGCAACTCAATGATTTTCATGAGAGAAGATAAAATGACTTCTTCAAAAACATATGAAATATGAGTAGGGAGTTTTAAAGAATCAAATTTGAAGTCCCTTTGAAATTATTTTCAAATTGGAGTTATTTGGGTTTTATTTAAATTATTTTTCTCCAAAAATAAAATATATGGAATTAGGGTAAAATGATTCCCTACATCAGAGAGAAATAAATTTGAAATCATTTTGGTATTTTTAAAATAATTTTTACTGGGTTTTATTGTAGCAATAGCACTCTTTGCTTTATTTGAATTTTTGTGAATTTTATTTGATACTAGAAAAATGTCCATGTTGTAGAAAACCTTTTTCTGAAAATTTTGATACATTATATGCCTATATTATATTTGGTTTTTATTGTCTTTTTGTCTTTTTTTCTTTGTCTGTCTTAAAAACAATCCGCCGAACCAGGACGCGACCCAGCCCCGCGCCGTCCCTGAGCTGGCGACGGACTCCGCTTGCCGTACGCCGCCGCGCTGCCATGGGACCAGTCCCCGATCCGAACTCCCCTCGCCGCCGTGCCCCCTCCTCCACGCCATCTCACCCCTACCTCTCCTTAAAAGCCGCGCCTAGCCCCGCCGCCTCTCCTTTCCTCCCCTCGCCTCGCCTCGCCTCGCATCTCGCGCCGCCGCCGCACAGTCACTGCCGCCGTCGCTGCCTCTCCTCCGCCGCTCCGTGCCGCGCGCCGCCGCTGTCCCGCGCCGTGCCACCGCCATCGCGCCGCTCTCCGCCGCTGAAGCCGCCATCACGCCGCGCCGCCCTCGCCGGAGTTAACCGCCGCCGCCGGTTTATTCGCCCAAGCCAGTAAAACCGATAAAACCACCCTGTTTTATTTTATTAGTTCGGTTTTATATTTTTAGATCGGTTTTCTTTTTAGTTAGTCCTATTCAGTGAACGTTCGCTGTTTATCCCTTCATAGCGAACGAATTCGTTCGTTAGCATCCGGTAACGAACGTTCGTTATTTAGTCTTTTTTATTTTTCTGTTTTAATTTTGGCCAGGGACCTAGATGTAATTATCTTTCTTACAGATTAGTCCCATTGTTTCAAACTAGCACAACTTTTTGCTCGTTTGTCCAAATCCAACGAAACCAACGCCCACTTCTTCGTTATGATCCCTCTATCCAGATAAGCAACTTAAACATGTTTTTGAAAGTTTCAAAATTTGAATTCAAACAGATTTGTATTTAAACTTTGTTTGATCGTAACTCGAGTTTTACAACTCCGATTTAGTTGATTCTTTTTGCAAATTGAAGCTCTTGACCTAAACTTTATGATAAGGCCAAATACACATAATTTTGGTGCTGTTAGAACTTGTTTTATGTTGCAAGGGTTATTTGGTTGGTTTTGATGCTTTCCGAATTGTCATCTTCGTTCTTTCCAATCTTTTGAGTGATTGCTTATGTGTGGTTACTATTGCTTGCTTACGATAGATTGAAACGGAGTGTGATGAGTAGAACTATCAGCAGTTATGAGTGCGATTCATCTTCATCAATAGTACAAGGCAAGTTCACACTTTCATCATATCCCTTTCATACCTAGTTTTTATGCATTAGTTTCACCCTTAAACATTGCATGAGTAGGATCTGATTAACATGTGGGTATTGGGAAGTAGTTGATGAGGTAGGAACCTATTGTCCTGCATTCAAACCTTGGGAGATACTTCTACGTTATGCTTATACTGCCTGCTATGCTCGTAGACGTGGATTGGTTTGAGAGAATTCATGAAAGATGTGAGAGACTATTTGTTAACTAAGGTTCAACTTAAGGTGGCTACTTTAATACACATCTGGGTGGATTCCTAGGGGCACCCTGGGGATATACCAGTGGACTTGCCCGGACACCTGGGGATATACTAGTGTTGTCCTAGGAGATCCCAGGGTTATACCGTGTGATCCTCGTATGGTCCGCCACCCAGGCTCAAAGGGCTCATAAGATTATTCTTGCTAGAAACTTCCGTGTGCAGCCACAAGATATTATGGGCTCTAGCATAGTTGAGTATGTTGCATGACCTCTTCCAGTGGTAGGATAGAAGATGTAGGGGGATGTAGGTTGGTACTGTCTACCCAGGGTTAGAGTTAATGCTTCTAAAAGACTGTGTCTTGGTCATCCGTTTCTCAAACACGATGTAGTGCGAGAAATCCAACGGAGGAGATCGAGTCTTGTGGGGAAAAGTGCGCAAACCTGTGCAGAGTGTACAAACTAATCAAGATTAGCCGTGTCCCCGGTTATGGACATCTTGAGTATCTGGTTCTTGGATTATCATGTTGATCTCATCACTCTAAATTAATTTGTTGGGTTGTTAATTACTTTTTAATTGGGATTGAGATGGGGGTACCATTCTCAATGTTTATCAACTACCATGATAGTTAAATATATTCCTTTGTTGTAGGGAAAAATTGGCTTTTTGCAAAAACATTATAACCATAGAGCTTTTCCACCAGCCAAATATGCATGAAGTGATATTTATTATTCATCATTATCCTATGGTGTGAATTTGCCAGTACATTCAATGTACTGACCCTTTGTGGGTGCAACGTCTCATGTTGCAGGAATCTTACGACGAGTAAGTGATACGTTAGGGTTACGATTTCTACACTCAACTTTGCCGTTGGTGTTGATGGGAATCCACAACCTTGTTGTTACTTCCGCTATTTGGATTGAGGTAATAGTATTTACGTTACTTTATACATGTGATTTACCTCTGTTATAAATCCTCAAGTACTGTGTGTGTCAGCATACCGATCCAGGGATGACACTTAAGCACAGAGACTTGACCGTTTGAGGTCGGGTCGCTACAAGATGGTATTAGAGCACATTTTGACTGTAGGACGTGACCCCTAGAAACTGGCAAGCCCATAGGAAAGATTTTCTCTACTACTTCATTTTCAAAAAGATCTTTTACCTCTCCTCTCTTCTGAGCTTATTCAAATATTCCCTTTAGTGAGACTATACCCCTTTCCCCTTTTGACCACACGAAGATTTGACTGATGAGACCACTCCAAGAAGTACAAGATATTAGACAACTAAGACCACTTTGGAATAAAGAGGATTTTAGTGGGCATTAGAGGAATGGAAACTACAACAGTTGAAGACTCCGAAGACTAGGAGAATTTGAAGGCTATGAAGAATTTCCAGATTTAGTATGACCTAGGAAGGCTACCCTTATGGAATTGGTCAGACTATTGAAGCTGTCAATACCCCAGATCAAGGTGTGTCAGAGAAAGACCAGAACACGGAGCATTAGAACTCAAAGTTTTTGTCAAGGAAACCCTAATGGAGGAGATATCAATTATGGAATGATAGCTCATGGCAACGACAAGGGCAGAAACACAGCTATCCATGGTGTTATTGCCCGCTTATGCTATTGTCACCGTGCGGAGTTAAGCATGCATTTCTTCGGAAGGATTGGATGACAAAAGGGCTAATGGAGCACCTATCAGCAAGAGACGAAGTTTTAACCTTAGCTGGTGCATCGCCAGGATCTGGAGTGTTACATCAAGAAGTTAAGATAGATCTGCAGGAAGCTGTATTTGACAAGGAAGCATTTCCTGAAGAAATTAGGACCCAGAAGCTGAAGTAGCCAAACTGGAGGAACAAAACCTCAAGATACCGAAGATTCGTCAGGAACTGAAGGACAGTAGGACCATGGTTCATGCCAAGGATGTTGAAACCCAGAAGTTTGGAACGCAACTCCAGAATATTAAGGGATGTCACGAGAGACTTCGCGTCAACAAAGATGATCTGGCAAAAGAACTTGAGAAAGACAAGCATGATCGGAAGAAGCCATTGGAGGCATGAACAAGACTTGAGGAGTTTGATGACTTTGAAGATTTATTGACCTTAGAAGACCAAACCCCTATTATATACCTACGTTAGATGCGACGATTGTGAGCTGTCATTTGTTTGATGTTTTTCTGACAACCACAATAAAAATCTGTCTTTTCAAAACTTTTGTTTGTATTGTGTGTATCCCTCTATATCTTTCTTATCCCACCCCAAAACCCATGGACCCAATAGAGGACGAATGGAGATGAACCCATATTTTCAGGACCGATGAGTCAATTGGAGACGGACCGATGGATTCATAACATGGAGGATCATATGGAGAATAACACTATAGCCGGAAAGGATATGGCCTGGCATGCTCTTCAGTGCTTTGAAAGAGGTGCTACTACTTGGTGGAAGATGTACCAAACCATCAATGGATGGCAAGGAGTAACCACTTGGAAAGAATTTAAGTTGACTCTGCTAAAAGTCTCGGCCTGTGTCCCCAAATTTGAAGCTTTATGGAAATGATATGAACAAACCCTGTCCTTGCAAGCTTTGTGGAGAAATAGGACACACCCATAAAGAACACAAGGATGCATGCCCTAATTGTGAAGGAAGTCACACAGCTGAAGAATGCCCAACTAGGTAGATTACTTGTTTCTTGTGTGAAGGGACTACCCACTACCCTGCTCAGTGTCACATTTACCCCATGGTACAAGAAACCATCCAGCAGAAGAAAGAAGTAATGAAAGGAGCCCTCATGGAAATTTTAGAAGAACCTGTGATGAAGGAAGAGGTGGAGGACACACCCAATGAAGACCCAATTAAATCCTGCACCAAGTCTTGCTATTCATGTGGGGAAGAAGGACACATCTCCAAAAATTGTCTAAATGGGGATTTAGTAGAATTCCCGACAGAGGAAGTAGAGTATGACCCACAGGAAATAGAAGCCCTGATTGGCATAGAAAAGTCCAGGAAGAGAAATAGATTGGATTCCAAGAAGGACCTGTGTCGTATAATATGTTTTAGGTGCAAGGAGTCAGGGCACTACTTCAGCTGTTGCCCAAAAAGGAAGCCGAGGACCCAAGGAGGATATGTAGTCACAAGGAAACCATGAGACTTGTCAGAAGTAATACGTATCTACTGTAATGAAGCAGGGCTCTTTGCCAGAGATTGTCGCAAAGAGAAGGAGACTTGTGATAAATAGTTGAGTCTGTGAGAAGTATAGTAGTAGTAGTGAGAACAATTCCTTTATATTGAGGCGATGAGTTAAGGCATGTAATGGAAGTGTGGGAGATTGTAGTAATTGGAGAATCAATAAAGTTAGCATCGTTGGTAGTGATTTGGATTTTACGAGTAGTGACTCTATGAAGGAAGATTTTGACCATTTTCGAGGATATGAGAAATTTGGTCTATGGAAGAGTTGGAGCATTTTTAAGGGTGGTAGTACCCTGTGAGGAGATTTGATCCCTGGAAAGGATAATGATGTTCCACGGAGTGGACTTCATAAGTATAAGTTTTATCTCGATATGTGGAATACCCCAAGAGGATGAAGAGATGAAGTACTATTGGATATAAAGGACGTAGAATGTTGGTAATATGGAGCATTGTAACTCCATGATGAGTTTGAGTAATCACGTCTTAGTTTGGTACCAATAGAAGGAAGAGAGACAGTACAACTGGATGGATTTTAAGAATGCTAGGAAGCTGGATGCTGGAGTAATGATCAGTTGCCCTGATAAGGAGTTCAAGGATTACAAGTGATGAGATGGGCCATAACCCACAGGCCCCAGGACCTGCCAAGAAGCAAGCACACTCTTGCTGAAGGAAAACCCTAGAAGAAGTTACGATTTTATCGACATACGATTTTATAGGAGTAACGCAAAACCTGAGAGTTGTGAAGAAACGATAGATGTTTGTTTGGCTTGAAAAATCAATGGATTATCCGAACTTGGTTCATCGACCAAAGAAATTCTGCAATGCTTGTGAGGATGACCGAGTGTTAGAATGCGAGATTCGCTAAACCATATACAAGGTAATGATTTGGGTGCGGGATGGATTGATCACCATACTGACTTACTCTTATTATTCGCTTTGCTATATGGGATGGTAAATCTGAGTGACTTGCCTATAGTAGAGAGACGGCGATATTAAACCTTGTTTCAACCTTAGAATGGTATAAGAATTTTCCCTTGTGCAAGGCAGCTCTTGCCAATCATAGGACATATGGTGAGAATGAAGCCCAGACCCATTTCTTGCAGGAGAAACCATGAATTGTTGACCACCATGAGATATCGATAGTTGTTTAGTATTGGCGCCAAACCCGTCAGCTATGAAGACCCCATCACAGCAAAACCGTACCTGGATGAAAGGACAGAAGTATTAAGGAAAAGGTTATGCCACTACCGGAAGAGCCCAGAGAAGGAATTTTCTCGACAATCGAGAAGACCGACACTGTCAATAATAAGGATGGACTATATGAGTATTGGTGGAACCATAACCATGCTTCTAAGGGTGGTAGCACCCTAGACCCCCTCTGACGATCGATAGATTTTGAGAAGACTCCGACCATAACCTATTTCTTTCTAGCCTCTCCGAATCTCGAGGACGAGATTCATTTTAAGGGTGGTAGGTTTGTAAAATCCCAAAACTCTAAATTTTGGAATGTTATATTAAATAGATAGTTTTGATTGATTGTTTGATTGAGTGTGTGAAATTGAGTGAAATTTGAAACTTTTTGAAAGTTAAATGAGAGGGAATAAAAGGACTTTCCCAAACTTTCATTTTTGCATTTATGTTCTCCATGAATTCAAACTCTTTTCATCACAAAACCCCAGAGAGAAGATGACATGACTTCTTCCATTTAAATAAATGAAAAGGGCTTTGAAAAGATTTGAATTTCATTTGGAAAAAATTTCAAATTCAGAAACTTCAAGCAACTCAATGATTTTCATGAGAGAAGATAAAATGACTTCTTCAAAAACATATGAAATGTGAGTTGGGAGTTTCAAAGAATCAAATTTGAAGTCCCTTTGAAATTATTTTCAAATTGGAGTTATTTGGGTTTTATTCAAATTATTTTTCTCCAAAAATAAAATATATGGAAATTAGGGTAAAATGATTCCCTACATCAGAAAATTGGAGAGAAATAAATTTGAAATCTTTTTGGTATTTTTAAAATAATTTTTACTGGGTTTTATTGTAGCAGTAGCACTCTTTGCTTTATTTTAATTTTTGTGGATTTTATTTGATGCTAGAAAAATGTCCATGTTGTAGAAATTTTTTTTCTGAAAATTTTGATATATTATATCCCTGTATTATATTTGGGTTTTTTGTTTTTTTGTATTTTTTTCCTTTGTCTGTCTTAAAAAAAACAATCCACCGAACCAGGCCGCGGCCCAGCCCTGCGCCCCGCGCTGTCCCTGAGCTGGCGACGGACTCCGCCTGCTGTACGCCGCCGCGCCGCCATGGGAGCAGTCACCGATCCGAACTCCCCTCGCCGCCGTGCCCCCTCCTCCACACCATCTGACCCCCTCCCCCTCCTTAAAAGTCGCGCCTAGCCCCGCCGCCTCTCCTTTACTCCCCTCGCCTCGCCTCGCATCTCGCGCCGCCGCCGCACAGTCGCCGCCGCCGCTGCCTCTCCTCCGCCGCCCCGTGCCGCGCGCCGCCACCGCCGCCGCCGCCCCGTGTCGCGCGCCGCCGCCGCCGCTGTCCCGCGCCGCGCCATCGCGCCGCTCTCCGCCGCCGAAGCCGCCGCCTCGCTGCCGCACCGGAGCCGCTGTCTCGCCGCGCCGCCCTCGCCGGAGTTAACTGCCGCCACCGCCGGTTTATTCGCCCGAGTCGGTAAAACCAATAAAACCACCCGGTTTTATTTTATTAGTTCGGTTTTATATTTTTAGGTCGGTCTTCTTTTTAGTTTGTCCTATTCGGTGAACGTTCGTTGTTTATCCCGTCGCAGCGAACGAATTCGTTCGTTAGCGTCCGATAACGAACATTCGTTATTTAGTCTTTTTTCTTTTTCTGTTTTAATTTCGGCCAGGGACCTAGATGTAATTATCTTTCTTACAGATTAGTCCCTTTGTTTCAAACTAGCACAACTTTTTGCTCGTTTGTCCAAATCTAACGAAACCAACGCCCACTTCTTCGTTATTATCCCCTCTATCCATATAAACAACTTAAACTTATTTTTGAAAGTTTTAAAATTTGAATTCAAACAGATTTGTATTTAAACTTTGTTTGATCGTAACTCAAGTTTTACAACTCCGATTTAGTTGATTCTTTTTGCAGATTGAAGCTCTTCACCTAAACTTTATGATAAGGCCAAATACACATAATTTTGGTACTGTTAGAACTTGTTTTATGTTGCAAGGGTTATTTGCTTGGTTTTGATGCTTTCCGAATTGTCATCTTCATTTTTCCAATCTTTTGAGTGATTGCTTATGTGTGGTTACTATTGCTTGCTTATGATAGATTGAAACGGAGTGTGACGAGTAGAACTATCAGGAGTTATGAGTGCGAATCATCTTCATCAACAGTACAAGGCAAGTTCACACTTTGATCATATCCCTTTTATACCTAGTTTTTATGCATTAGTTTCACCCTCAAACATTGCATGAGTAGGATCTGATTAACATGTGGGTATTGGGAAGTAGTTGATGAGGTAGGAACCTATTGTCCTGCACTCAAACCTTGGGAGATACTGCTACGTTATGCTTATACTGCCTGCTATGCTCGTAGACGTGGATTGGTTTGAGAGAATTCATGAAAGATGTGAGAGACTATTTGTTAACTAAGGTTCAACTTAAGGTTGCTACTTTAATACACATCTGGGTGGATTGCTAGGGGCACCTTGGGGATATACCAGTGGACTTGCCCGGACACCTGGGGATATACCAGTGTTGTCCTAGGAGATCCTGGGGTTATACCGTGTAATCCTCCTATGGTCCGCCACCCAGGCTCAAAGGGATCATAAGATTATTCTTGCTAGAAACTTCTGTGTGCAGCCACAAGCTATTATGGGCTGTAGCATAGTTGAGTATGTTGCATGACCTCTTCCGGTGGTAGGCTAGCAGATGTAGGGGGATGTAGGTTGGTACTGTCTACCCGGGGTTAGAGTTAATGCTTCGGAAAGACTGTGTCTCGGTCATCCATTTCTCAAACACCATGTAGTGCGAGAAATCCAACGGCGGAGATCGAGTCTTGTGGGAAAAAGTGCGCAAACCTCTGCAGAGTGTACAAACTAATCACGATTAGCCGTGTCCCTGGTTATGGACTGTAACACCCATGATGCGGCTATTTTTCCCACGTGTCGAGGCACGACTTAGAGGCATAACCGCGTGGTGGTTTTGTCGCAAGTTGGTATCAGAGCCATCCCCGACTTAGGAGCCCCCTGCTTGATCGAATCGCTGGCGTTGTTGAGTCTAGAAAAAAAATGTTTTGAGTCTTAGGATTATATATATATCGGAGAGTAGGATTCTTTTTACCCCTCAGTCCCTTCGTCACTCTGGTGAGGTCTCCTGACGTAGATGTTTTGACCTTCCTCTCCTCAAATTTCACTAAATTTTTTTAGGATCACGTGCGTATCTTGGAATCGTTCCGATGGTTTTGTGACAATAACATTGTTCTTGGTGCCTCCTGACATTTAGGGGTTGTGGCAGTGTCCCGGGGAGTTGAGCTCCGAGGTGTTGTCGTCACAATTTTATCGTTGCAGTTCTGGAATACCTGAGTTTCGCCGACATCAAAAATCTCTTTTATGCAGTTGTTGGTGAGATCACCTCGACGCCACCCAGTACTGGGGCGGGAGTTCGGGAGTATTGCCATAACTTGTATAACGGATGCTTTTCGAAGGTTGAGGTAAACGATTTTCGAAGATTTCTTGGTTATGTGTTGACGGATGGATACAGCTGGATCTAGGTATTGTTAGTTTGGGTGATATATTTTGTGTCCCCTGTATCCCCAACACCTGATTGCATAACCAGAAAGTTTCGGGAGTTTATAAGTGGGAATTCAAGTAGCTCCTAGGATATCTTTCCGACAGATGCATGATATGAGATTGGGGTTCGACGTCTAGTGGTCCGCCTTTCCACGGTTGGTTTTACAGTGGTCTCGTAGTGTCTTAAAGAGTCCTTGGCTATGCCGACTCGGGGACGCTTCGTATGTCATGTGCACTGCCTTGTACATGATGGTCCTGTACGATCGAGCCCGTGTGGGCCCCACCACAAAAACTTCGGACAAAATCTCTATCATATGTTTGTTCCGGCTTATTCTGCAAGCCAAATCCTTTGTTTTTTTGTTTTGTTTTGTGGTATTCGAGTTGCTTCAATGACAAGTGTTGATTCCATACCTTATCCTAAGCGGTGTTCTCATATTTCTATGTGGATGCTAATCCTTCTTCATCTTCAAGGTTGTCTTTTCAATTCTTTCCAATCGGCGTGCTTCTCTTCAAGTGGATCCAATCATTTCAACATTCGCAAGATCATCCCTCAGTTTTTTTCTCAACGGTGTTCGTTTCATCCGACCCAAGTTGCCTTTGTTTTCCCGCCCTCCCACCCTTTTCTTCAAGGACTCTTATATTTTAACCAAGTATCCATTTTATTCATGTGAAGTCCCCTCATTCTTTTCAATCAATGTTCTTACCCGGTGGTTCTCATGAAGATGTTCTTCAAGTTTATCATTCTTCATTCTTTTTCTTCTCCGGGGGACTCAAGTCAAGCTTTCAGTGTTGATCGTATTCTTTTCCTCGTTTCAAATGTTTTCTCACGTCGGTGCATCTCTTAATCATCCACCTCTTGCTATTCATGTTATTTGGAGTGCTGAAGATATCTCAGTACATTCGCTTTTCCATTCCCAATCCGTTCAAACTATCTCGAGGTTGTTATCTCTTTCAAGCCATTTAATTCTACCGGTGCAATCTTTCTTTTAAATCATTCCAACGTTGTTTCTTTTGAGTGGGCCCTAACCCACAGGTCTTTTTCCAGGATCTTACCTGACTCTTCTAATTTTTCCGGAGTTATTCTCAAATTCATTGCAAAGTTTGACGTAAGAATGAATTATCATCAGTCAAATGTCTTTCCCCAAGATCTTTCAAATTCTTTTCATTGTTGGTTCAATCTTTCCAATTTTCATTCCGGAGTGCCTCAATAATTCATGGTGGTGTTTCTCATCGTCATTCTCAACATTTGAAGACCGAAGAAGAATTTCTCTTGAATCTTGGTCCGTTCTCTTGAAGATTCATGGTTCTTACTTGTTGCCATCCTCTCAAATTGTTTCCAATCGCGTAATTCTTTTCTTACCCATCCGGAGCATTTCAGAGTTGTTTTCATTTCTTGATCATCCAAAGGCCATCATTTCAGAAGATTTCTTCGTTCTAAGTTTTCAACGTCGTTCTCCAATTATTCTAAATTGATGTCTCTGCGTTCATCTCCATATTCTTACCGGTGCATCGCTCAAGTATCCTCTAGTCAATTCATGATCTCTTCGTTTCACTTGTATCTAAATTCTGTCAAGTATCTTTATTCGTTTTCTAATTCTTCCCGGTGTTTCTTTATCTTATCTTCGTTGATTTTCAGATTCTTACGGCGGTTCGTTCAAGATTTCTCTTCCTTCATTATTGTATCAATTCATTCATTCTTTCAAATCCTACCGACGATTCATTGAAGACCTTATTCAAATTTACGCTATATCTCTCTTAATCCTCTCTACAAGTATAAGTGGTATGCCAAATCCGTTGCTTATCATCAATCTAAATTGGTGAAGGATACGCATATTGTAATTCTTATTCTTGTTTCATCGAGTAAAATTCAATTCCTTATTCCGGAGATTCATCAAAAATTCTTGATCTCATTTGTTCATTTTCTTTTCGGAGTTCCAAGTTTTTCTCGGTTATATCATATCAAAGCTCCATCTAAATCATTGCAAGGTTTCACCTTGTGTTGTCAACTTCTCTTCATTTCTATCATCCTTTTGAATACCGGAGTTCTTCATGGAGGCTCTACATGGTGCTTCGTCAAGGATTCCTTTCATTCTTCAATTGTTCTTCAAGATTTCTCTCGGAGTCAAGATCCGTCAAGCTATACTCTAAAATAAATATGGTGCTTAACACATGTCTCTCTTGAGGAGTTCAAGCATTCTTCATCTCGCATTCCAAAGTGCAATTCTTTCTACCTTATCTTTTGAGATGGTGCTATGTCATTCTGGATAATTTCCCTTCGGGTTCATGATTCACAAAGTTTTCAAGAGTGACATATCTAAATCCATCATTTTATCTTCGTTCAAGAGGTCTTTTCAACCAATCAATCTTTTTGTTGGAGTTGTATTGGGTTATATTTCACCTATAGCCTTCCCTAAGGAATGTAGCTATTTGTGGTGTTTATCAATGATCCAAAATTTCTCCTATCCTCTCGGCGAGAGAAGTTTTCATCTCTTCGTTGATCTCAAGCAAGCAATTGTTTTCGTTAGTGGCAGAATTTCACCTCAAGTTTTGAGATGTCTCCATAAGCCCACGAAGTTCATATCCTTTCTTTGTTGATTTTTCAACAACTCCGTTCTTCTCCGTTCTTTTCATTGCATTCGTTCATTTCTACCGGAGGCATTGTGATATCGCTCTCTTCGAACCCATCTTCTTGTTTTGTCAAGATCATCTTCTTTCCCTGTTTATCCTTTTAACCGGAGTGCTGTCTGAAATCTTTCTTACCCCTTGTGCCATTCTTTTAATAGTTCCGGAGGCAGTGTGTTGTTGATTTCGTCAAGTATCCCCTCATCTTGTCAAATTCATGTTCAATTCCTTCCATTTACAATCGGAGTGCTATCCAGATTTTATCACAATTATTCCTTCTCTACCTTGTTTTAACCGGAGTGTTTTCAACTTTGTTCATCTTCGTTGTATTCCTTCTTTAAATTTGTTCAACCTCGCAAGGTTCTTTGGTTTCATTCAATTGTCAGAGAAGCAATTTGTTTTACCTCTTCCTCTTCCGCCTTTTCTCCGGTGCCATCCTAGATTTCGGGACGAGATCCTCTTGTAGTGGTGGAGTGTTGTAACGCCCCGAGACCGACGCTTCAGAAGACTTCCATATTTTTCGTGATCACTGTGAGTTTCATTTGTGATTGCTCTTTTATTTTTTGCATTGCATCATGTCATCATGCCATCATGTCATTAATCTTTGCATCTCAACTCAACTAAATAAATTGCATGAATCTTCGATCCATTTAAATCGAGGGAAGGGTGACTTCTCTTTATAACATATCCTCCCAATATTAGGGAGCTATAGTAAATATTCCATTAATTTGGAATTGACCATAACACACTTGCAAATTATTCCAATGCCTTTGTTATCTTAATTCTGGGTCTCCAACCTTGCCATATATTCTTTCATCATATTCCGGAGCTCCACCAAAAACCCGAACATTTTTGGACTTTCCCAACCCTCACTTCCTATTCAAATCATTTGAATTTAAATCAAATGAATTTGAATTTAAATCTTTCAATCATGCCACTTCTATTTTTCCTAGATCAAGCGCATTTTTGTAAGTCCGGAAAAATAATCCCCATGCCCAAACTCCACTCCAATCTCTCTCAACATTTCTTCTAAAGCTTTTGTTTCTTTGAAATAGAGAGATATTTAGAGAGAGAGAGAGAAGAGGGCCAGCCAAACCTCCCCAGCCGGCCATCTAGGCCCATCCGCAGCCCAGCTCCTCCATGGCCCAAGGCTCAGCTCGCCCCAACTCTTAACCCTAGCGAGCATCTCCCCTCTCCCTCTCGTTCCCTCTGCCCGCCGCCACACACACACGCACGCATCGAGCTAGGAGCTCCCTGCGCCCGATCCCCTCCTTCTTCCTTGCTTCGCCAGGGAGAGGAGCGAGACCCCGCGCCTGCAGCCGTCGTCCTCCCCGCCCAGCAGGAGCGTCGCGCCCTCCTGGAGCCCGAGCCGTCCCCGAGCGCCTCCTCCTTGCTGCTTCGTCTGTCGCCGAGCAGGAGCTCCGCCGCCTCGACTCCTGGTCCGGCCGCCATCGGCCGCTCCCTCGCCGACCTCCTGCCTCGTCCTCGTTCCCGCGCCGCTCGTCACCAGAAGCCAGCAGGAGAAGCCCCGCCTCTGCTCGAGGGCCCCGCGACATCCTCTGCTGCACCTCCACCGTCCGGCGACCTCACCTGAACCTCGCCAGCGAGCAGCCCGCCAGGACAGGCTAGTCCCGCTCGGAACCAACCTCCTCCACGCGCCAAGTCCCACCACGGCCATCACCTCCCTGACGCCCTTGCTGCTACTGCTAGACCACCTCGGTGCCACCAGGGAGTGCCATGGCCTCCACCGAGACCCTTGGAATCATCAAGTCCGCCAAGTACCACGACATACGGCGCCCGAACGACTACCACACCGAACGCCAAGTACAACTATGAACCCGAAGACCTCGGATGCATCAAGTTCCTCTACGACCCGTGTACGACTATGTGATTTCACCAAGTACCCCTCGGATGCGCCAAGTTCGACTACATGGACCACCAAGTTCCTCTACCGATGACTCTAACGACTACGAAACGTGTACCACTACCATCGAGCCGCGAAGACCTCGTGGACGTCAAGTTCCTTGTCGTGACCCCAAGCATCTACGGAACATGAACGACTACTTCCTCTCCGACTTGTGAACCACTACTTACACTACTTCCCTCAACGAACTTGATCCATTTCAAAAGGCATGCTTCAAAGGTATAACCCGAGACGACGTCCGTGGAGCGAATGCTTTGTTGTGTGAGATGCTCGCGTTTGCACCGTGTCCCAGTTGTTGCTTGCGCGTTCCTTGTTTCCATGCCACCGACATGTGGGACACCCGGTAATCGGGATCACCCCACCATCTTTTGCATGTTTCGCACATCCGCACACTTGCTCTTTTGCACCGGTATCTCAATGAGTTATCAGATCATCGGAAGGTTGCCGTGGCACCATTTTCGTTATCGTTGCCGTGGCACCCTTTTCGTTCCACCATGGTAAAAAATGCTTCATAACATGCTCATGTCCACGTTTTCATAAAATTGCTTAAACCTTGCATATGTCATCCGCATCATGATAACATTTAAAATGTTTAAAATTGTGTTTGCATTAAAATTGCTAAATGACATGAGGATTTTCCAAAATTATTGTTTGTTGTTCCGGCCTCATTTAAATTGCCTAGATAGTTAGTTTACTTATGCTTCACCTCTTGCCATGTTAATCAACATTTAATATTGTTGGGTACATAACCGAGAGAACTAAACAATTGATGTGGTGTTTCGTCAATATGCAACTTGTTGCATTGAGCTCCACTTAACTTGTAGTTTTGTTTGTGCACTTTGCCATGCCATGCCTCTTTAAACCGGACATGCATCATACTTGTTTGTGCATCATGGCATGTGTATGTGGTGGTTGTTTACTATGTTGTTTGTTTCTTTCTGGGTTGCTTCTCTCGTTAGCTTCGGTTTCGTTCCGGAGTTGTGAGGATTCGTTCGACTACGTCCGGTTGTCTACTTCATGTACTCGTTCTTCTTCATTGCGGGATCTCAGGCAAGATGACCATACCCTCGAAATCACTTCTATCTTTTCTTGCTAGTTGTTCGCTCTATTGCTATGTCGTGCTACCTACCACTTGCTTATCAAGCCTCCCAAATTGCCATGAACCTCTAATCTTTGTCACCCTTCCTAGCAAACCGTTGTTTGGCTATGTTACCGCTTTTGCTCAGCCCCTCTTATAGCGTTGCTAGGTGCAGGTGAAGATGAAGATTGCTCCATGTTGGATTATGTTTATGTTGGGATATCACAATATCTCTTATATTTTAATGCATCTATATACTTGGTAAAGGGTGGAAGACTCGGCCTTATGCCTGGTGTTTTGTTCCACTCTTGCCGCCCTAGTTTCCGTCATACCGGTGTTATGTTCCTTGATTTTGCGTCCCTTACGCGGTTGGGTGATTTCTGGGACCCCCTTGACAGTTCGCTTTGAATAAAACTCCTCCAGCAAGGCCCAACCTTGGTTTTACATTTGCCTCACCTAGCCTTTTTCCCTTGGGAGTCGCGCTCCGAGGGTCATCTTATTTTACCCCCCCGGGCCAGTGCTCCTCGGAGTGTTGGTCCAAACTAGAGCCACTTGCAGCGCCACCTCGGGGAAACTTGAGGGCTGGTTTTAGTTGTACGTAGTGTTCATCCGGTGTGTCCTGAGAACGAGGTACGTGCGACTCCTATCGGGATTGTCGACACATCGGGCGGCTTTGCTGGTCTTGTTTTACCATTGTCGAAATGTCTTGTAAACTGGGATTCCGAGACTGATCGGGTCTTCCCGGGAGAAGGTTTATCCTTCGTTGACCGTGAGAGCTTATAATGGGCTAAGTTGGGACACCCCTGCAGGGTATAAACTTTCGAGAGCCGTGCCCGCGGTTATGTGGCAGATGGAATTTGTTAATATCCGGTTGTAGAGAACTTGACACTCGACTTAATTAAAACGCATCAACCGCGTGTGTAGCCGTGATGGTCTCTTTTCGGCGGAGTCCGGGAAGTGAACACAGTTTTTGGGTTATGTTTGACGTAAGTAGGAGTTCAGGATCACTTCTTGATCATTACTAGTTGACGACCGTTCCGTTACTCCTCTTCTCGCTCTTATTTGCGTATGTTAGCCACCATATATGCTTAGTGCTTGCTGCAGCTCCACCTCACTACCCCATCCTTTCCTATAAGCTTAAATAGTCTCGATCTCGCGGGTGTGAGATTGTTGAGTCCTCGTGACTCACAGATACTTCCAAAACAGTTGCAGGTGCCGACGATACCAGTGCAGGTGACGCAACCGAGCTCAAGTGGGAGCTCGATGAAGCTCTTGTTCGTTGTGTTGTTTCGTTTCCTGTTGATCAGTAGTGGAGCCCAGTTGGGACGATCGGGGATCTAGCATTTGGGGTTTTCTTCTTTGTATTTGGTTTTGACCGTAGTCGGTCTATGTGTGTACCTTGAATGATGTGTGATGTTATATATGTATTGTGTGAAGTGGCGATTGTAAGCCAACTCTTTATCCCATTCTTGTTCATTACATGCGATTGTGTGAAGATGACCCTTCTTGCGACAAAACCACCACGCGGTTATGCCTCTAAGTCGTGCCTCGACACGTGGGAGATATAGCCGCATCGTGGGTGTTACATGGACATCTTGAGTATCTGGTTCTTGGATTATCATGTTGATCTCATCACTCTAAATTAATTTGTTGGGTTGTTAATTACTTTTTAATTCGGATTGAGATGGGGGTACCATTCTCAATGTTTATCAACTACCATGATAGTTAAATAAAATATATTCCTTTGTTGTAGGAAAAAATTGGCTTTTAGCAAAAACATTATAACCATAGAGCTTTTCCACCAGCCAAATATGCATGTAGTGATAGTTATTATTCATCATTATCCTATGGTGTGAATTTTCCAGTACATTCAATGTACTGACCCTTTGTGGCTGCAACGTCTCATGTTGCAGGAATCTTACGACGAGTAAGTGATACGTTAGGGTTACGATTTCTACACTCAACTTTGCTGTTGGTGTTGATGGGAATCCACAACCTTGTTGTTACTTCCGCTATTTGGATTGAGGTAATAGTATTTACGTTACTTTATACATGTGATTTACCTCTGTTATAAATCCTCGAGTACTGTGTGTGTCAGCATACCGATCCAGGGATGACACTTAAGCACAGAGACTTGACCGTCTGAGGTCGGGTCGCTACATGGCCTCTCAAGTACATAATTTTATTTTCTCTTTTTCTCATAGTGCCTAACGTTCTGATGGGATATGGGAAGAGATGGGTGAATGACCTATAGGATTTAATAACCCGTGCTCCCTTGCTATCTGCCTGCAACACAAGCTCGTGCTCTCCTATAGGGAGGCTGCGGTCATACTAGGACATCATCAAGATCTTCAATCGGTGCAACCGACTGATTGATGTTGCTGTTTGAATTGCCTATAGTTCGAGTCATTCTGGGTTTTCTACTGTTATACCTCGCATCTAGAAGATCTTTGGTGGGTTTCATAATCATAAGGTCAAATGCCATTATACAAATTGAGTGATATTACCATGCATGTGACTGTTCTGTTTGAAGTAAGTCAAACTCTGTTAGTTATGTGATGCTTCCAAATTGAATAAGTATAAGTGCACAACTGACATATATCTCGAATTAATGTTTCTAGAAATAATGAGTTAATTTATGAACACCGATGGGTAAATGTTCTATCTTTATTTGATGATCCAGAGAGAGGTCAACTTCCATTTTTACTGTCATTAACCTTTCATTGCCATCTTGATAAGCACATGGTGAATTATGTACTAAGTGTATATTTCTTGCTTGTTATAAGGTCTCAGATCAATGTTGATGCTCCTGCTTCTCCTTTTATTTCTCATATATTAGAAGCCACTGGAAACATTTTTAGTTTCCCTGACATGGTTAGCATGTAGTTATTTCCCTTATTTAAATGGAGATGAAAAATAATAATCTAGATGCATCTATTCTCTTTTTGGACCAGGGGAGTGTTCCCCGTTTGAATAATGAATACCTAGAGTGGCAGTATTGCTAACAATGAAATGCATTAAAAATATATGTAGGTTGTACCAGCTTGAAGAAATATTCTGACTGAAAATATCTGCATAGGTTATACGGGCCAGAGTATCCATTGTCGACGCCTTTGCTGCTGCAACAATATTTGGGGCCAACCAAACTGTGTAGCCGTCTGTCATCCTGGAGGTCTCAAGACGAGGTCGTGGCCAAGAAGCTCTGGTGTCAGGATGGAACGGTAATACATGCATGTGCTTTAAATATGTTTAAACCATAAAATTGATTTGTTCCTTTCAATGGTATGTCGACATGCATTTCCAAGTATATGCACTACATGTTGCTATCAAATGACTCACTTCTAATGCATTGCTTTAGCTGAATATATGTTTGTTTATTGTATTTTTTCCTTAGAAACTACTGTTCTGAAGTGGAGAGTGGAGACACGATTGTAAAGGTCACCCCTTGTAATCTCAACTGAAATAAGCAGATGTCTAGCTGATGTTGGCATACATGGAAATTCTTCTTGTCTTTATGGGTTAACTCCCAATAGGCTTCACCAAATTGTTTTGAATTTTGCTTTTATACATCAACTAGATGCTTGTCATTATATTTAATTGGCAACATCATGTAAAGCCTGTGTACAAGAAAAATCTTGGAAATCTCGAGCGGCAGTTAGCTATGAAGCATATACATTTTATTACAACTTGCTTATGATGTACTATACTTGTCCAACACAAAACTCAAACTCACAACACAGGTACCTAAATCATACTTGTAAATCAACATCAGAAATGAAAAGGAAAAAAGTTGGTTCCAACGAGCAGGTCGAGCAACCCACGCCGCTTGCAGCTATTTCTTTGGGTACAGTTTCATGCTTCATTAGGATAGAGGGAGGCATCAGCATGCACCAAGTCTATCTCATCTTTCCCAAGCCAGGCACACATGAAATCTCGTCTTTATTTTTTTGAAACGATCTTTGTTGATCCACGTGAATTTCATGTGCATGCTTACTAGTGTATTAAGTTCATGGAAAAATGGAGTAATGCAATAAGAACGATGACATGATGTAGACAAGATCCATTCATGAAGGAATAGACCCCATCTTTTTATCCTTAATGGCAACAATACATGCATGTGATGTCTCCTTCTGTCACTGAGAATAAGCACCGCAAGATCGAAACCATCACAAAGCACCTCATCCCATTGCAAGAAAAATCAATCTAGTTGCCCAAACCAAACCAAAGTTTCAGAGAAGAAATACGAGGCTGTAAAGATCATGCATAAAATAGTTCAGAGAAGACTCAAATAATATTCATAGATAGAACTGATCATAAACTCGCAATTGATCAGATCCCAACAAACACACCTCTAAAAGTCATTACATCAAATAGATCTCCAAGAACATCGAGGAGAACATTGTATTGAAAGATCAAAGAGAGAGAAGAAGCCATCTAGCTATGCCTACAGACCCGTAGGTCTGTGGTAAACTACTCACGCATCATCGGAGGAGCACCAATGAGGATGATGAACCCCTGCGTGCTTGTTTCTCCCTCCGGCAAGGTGCCAGAAAAGGGCTCTAGATTGGATCTTGTGGTTCTGGAACTTGAGGCGGCTGCAATTGTGTTTCGTCGACTCCCCTAGGGTTTCTAGAGTATTTGAGTATTTATAGAGCTGAGAGGTGGTGGAAAAGATCACCTTGGGCCCCACAAGGCACTAGGGCGCGCTTGGGGCCTCTGGCGCGCCCTGGTGTCTTGTGGCCCCCACAAACCTCCTCTAGTACACCTCCTGGGCTCCCTGAGTCTCTTCTGGCAGAAAAAAATCTCCAAAAAGTTTTGCTACATTTGGACTTCGTTTGATATGGATATTCTACGAAGTAAAAAACAAGCAAAAAACAACAACTGGCACCGGGCACTATGTCAATAGGTTAGTCCCAAAAAAAAGCACTATGTCAATAGGTTAGTCCCAAATGAATGTAAAACATCCAAGATTGATAATATAATAGCATGGAGCAATAAAAAATTCTAGATACGTTGGAGACGTATTAGCATCCCCAAGCTTAATTTCTGCTCGTCCTCCAGTAGGTAAATGATAAAAACAGAATTTTTGATGTGGAATGTTGCCTAACATGTTCAACACATTTTATTTTTGTTTGTAGCATTTCTTTTTTTATACTTTTAGATGATTCAAAGCAATAGTCTATAATTGACATGAGGACATCAATACTCAAGCATATCAATAAGCAACCATGTCTTTCAATATATCAACACTAAAGAAAGCTATCCCTAGCCCATCATGCTCAATCATTGATCCATTCATGAAACACACTCGAATATTAGCTACATCCAATGCACAAGTATGATCATAGTGCTCTCTAGTTGGTGCTTTATAAGAGAAGATGGGGTCTCAAAGTACAAATAAAAAATGCATAAAGTAAATAGACAGGCCCTTCGCAGAGGGAAGCAGAGATTTCTAGAGGTGCCAAGGCTCAAAGCTTAAATGAGAGATAAAAATGTTTTGAGAGGCATGATTTCCCCGTCAACAAAAACGACCTAGAATTCCCAATACTTTCCATGCTAGATACATCATAGGAAGTTCCCAAACATAAAATAAAGTTTATTCCTCTTTTCACCATTCTTTCACAATCCATGGCTAGTTGTATCCACGGGTGCCTTCCATACCAACACTTTCCAAGGAATTTATTATTTGACAACATAATTTTTTTTTCATTTTGGGACTAGGCATCCCTATTACCTTGCCACACTCTCGTGCAATGACAAGTGAATAAACACTCATCTTGAGAATAACACATCTAGCATGGAAAAATATTGGCCACCCCCTGCCGCTTCATTTGTGGTACGGGTACACAAAAGGCAAATTAATTTTGAAAATTAGAGTTGGCACTTACAAATTTACTTGGAACGGCATGGAAATACCGCATATAGGTAGGTATGGTGGACTCATTGGCACAACTACGTTTAACGAGTTTGTATGCACAAGTAGTATTCCCACTTAGTATAAGGAAAGGCTAGCAAATAGATTGAGAAGCAATCAACCAAAAAACAAAAACGATCATAAACGAGCATTAAACATAACTAACACCAAATAATGCACCCAAGTAGGATGTAACTTCACTGCATAACTATTGACTTTCGTGCTTGCATAGGGAATCGCAAACCTTAACACCAATATTCTTACTAAAGCATAATTACTCACCAACATGACTCACATATTACTATCTCCATATCTCAAAATGATCTTCATGAAAGTTTTTATTATATCCTTCTTGCATATATATCACTTTGGGACTAGTTTCATATATTACCATTGCTTATAACAAGCTCTCAAACAAGTTTATGTGAAGAACATGAGCATAATTTTGTTTCATCTCTCAATAATATAAGTGAAGCATGAGAGAATTTGTTCAAAATTTAATAACTCTCAAATTGATCTAAGTGAGTCATGAGAGTATTTCTTTCAAAATTAAAGCACTACCGTGCTAAAAAAGATATAAGTAAAGCACTAGAGCAATTCCATAGCTTAAAAAATTAAGTGAACCACATAGAGCAATTCTAAAAAACCATATCATTATTATGACTCTCTCAAATAGGTGTGTCCAGCAAGGATAATTGTGACAAATTAAAAAGAAAAACAAGCAAAGACTCATATAATACAAGACTCTCCAAGCAAAACTCCTGATATGTGACGAATAAAATATAGCTCCAAGTAAAATTACCGATGGTTGATAGAAGAAAGAGGAGATGCCATCCGGGGCATCCATAAGCTTCGTTGCTTGGTTCTCCTTGAATATTACCTTGGGGTGCCATCGGCATCCCCAAGCTTAGGCTCTTTTCACTCCTTATTCCTTCATCCATCGTGATCTCACCCAAAACAAGGAAACTTCAATCACACAAAACTTAACAAAACCTTCGTGAGATCTGTTAATATAATAAAGCAAATCACCACTCTAAGTACTATTTCAAATCCATTCATATTTAATTATTTCATTATACCTAATGTATTCTAACTTTACCATGGCTTATACTCCCCGATACAATCCATAGAATCATCAAAATAAGAACAGAATGCAACAAAAATAGAATCTGTCAAAAATAGAATAGTTTGTAGTAATATGGACTTTGTCCATGCTTACGTAACTGCAAAAATTCGAAATAATTAGCAAAACCGTAGGAAATTTGTATATCAATCTCGTGTAAAAAATTCAGAAATTTTGTTCGCTTCTGTGATTTCTAACAATTTAGCTACTAGACGCAAAAGTTTTGGTTTTTCAACAGGATCAAATCAACTATCACCCAACATGATCCTAAAGGCTTTATTTGAAACAAACACTAATTGAACATAAAAACACAACCATAACATAGCATAATTGTGTCAACACACCAAAACAGAAAGAAAAAGAGAAAAATATTTTATTCATTGGGTTGCCCCCCAACAAGCGCTATTCTTTAAAGCCTTTTAGCTAGGCATTGATAATTTTAATGATGCTCGCATGAAAGACAAGAATTGAAGCACAAAGAGAGCATCATATAGCATGTGAAAATCACATTCAAGTCTAACATACTTCCTATGCATAGGCATTTTATAAGCAAACAAATTATCAAGACAAGCAAAAACTAGCATATGCAAGGAAGAAGAAAGAAACAATAGCAATCTCAACATGAAGAGAGGTAATTTAGTAACATGAAAATTTCTACAACCATATTTTCCTCCACTGGTACAACAAGGTGTTATACAAACGGTTTTTAACCCCTTTCGGCGACGGCATTTCGAACCGTCGCCTAGTGAGTGTGTGCGATAGGGGGGGGGGGGCTTCCCACATGACCCAGAAAACATTGGGGATAGGCCCTTCGGTCACACATGCTCGGCAAAATGAGGTAGTGTGCAATGGCCAAGCGATCAAATACGATTGTACGTACAGTTGTGCTAAAAAATACAATTATACAGGCCAAATCGTTTCCAGTCGTAAGTACTTCCCACACAGTCAGTCCCGGCTAAATGTTTCCGTTCGTATGTACATTCCACGCAGTCAATCCAAGGAATACGTTTATGTTAGTATGTACATCCCACACACTCAATCCAAGAAGTACATTTCTGTTCATATGTACATCCCACACAGTCACTCCAAGGAAAATATTTCCGTTCGCAGGTACATCACACACAATTTTCCCCATTGAATCGTTTGTGATAGCGTTGCCATTGCAGACGATATTAAAAAAATTATCGTTTGCGTTATTGAATGCATCACATGCGGTGCGCAGAAGAAACTGTGTGGCATAGGCTGTCCATCACACACACTTTTTATGTGGTAAACGTTTGCGCAAGGTGGCTTAACGCAAACAGTTTTCAAGAGGAAGTAGTGAGTAATGGTTCATTGATCCAACAAGTTTTATTCCTAGAAACTATGTGTGTTGTCTGAGATCATCGCCCACGGTGTTTTCTCAATAACCGTTTGCAATATAAAAACCCAATTAGCAGGTTAATTGGCCATTAGTTGGCTAATTGTCCTATTGTTAAGAATCCATTTATTAATCTAATTGACATTTCATATTAAGCACACAATATATTTCATTTTCGTATTAAGGAAGCAGGATTTCATAATTGAAATACATCAGAGTACAACATCATATAGCTTCAGCACTCAGCTACCCTATTACACAACTGCACTAGCACCAAGTTTCACATGCAATATCTATAACCTTTCAAAATTAGCATCATAGACGATTCATAGGCAGATGAATCTCATCTGGAAAACTGCTGAAGTGGAAGCCGGATGTTGAGCCTTCATTGATGTTGAAGGTCTTTGCAACTTTAGGTCAGTGCATGTGGATGATTGACCATCCATCCTTCGTCCTCTTCAGGAACACTTCAATATTGAACCGTGGGTGTTGTATGAATACCTTCCTCGCCTCCTGACAATATAGGTGGTTTGAGAGGTAATCATCAATGAACTGGTTTGGAAAGGCCTGAAAACAAGGATGTGCATAAATATCTTCTCTATATTGGAAACATGGCAAAGGAATAAAAAAGCCAAGGTATAATAGTTAGTACCATCTTGTAGTGAACTGATGTCTTCTCCATTGTGCAGACAAAGATCTTGTTGTATCTTGTCGCTAATTTCTTTATCCTAACAATCTTTCTTAGTTTCTTGACATGACTGACATTCATGGACAACTCATTTCCCCATATGCAAAAAGGGTCGAACGGTGGGTCAAAACCTCTGACAGCAGGACCTACATGTGCAAGACCAAATTGTTTAAAACCTAAAAATTAGAATGTTTCCTGCAATTGCACAATAATGTGCTATTAGACAAAGGACCATGCAGGTGCAAACCTCGATTGTAAACCTCAGTGCCTCCCATTGTTTCCCTGCAACACATATAAGGTAGATAGTGATCAGGTTAAGTGAGGATTTGCATGCTATCAGTAAAATATGTTGATGAAAAATAAGCACATTGCAGATTCATCAGATTAATTTGAGCCACATGGAAAACCCATTTATCCAAACCAAGCATGATTAAGAACTAGGAAATATAGCAATTGTATATGTTGCTCATGTATTAAGTGGAGCCAAATTTGATTTATTCCTCGCATGCACAACAATACAAAATTCTACCCACGACAATTGGACATCGCATTGCAGAATTGAACCAAGCAGTTAACTAAACACCACAACAAATGAACCAAACATTAACTGAGCACCACATTGCACAATATAACATACACCTAATAGAAGATCAGACAGTTAACCAAACGAAGCATGCTTAACAACTTGGAAATATAGCAATTGTATTTGTTTCTCATGCATTTAGTACAGCCAAATTTGATTTATTTCTCACATGGTATACAATAACAAAATGCACCCACAACAACTGAACATTGCATTGCAGAATTGAACCAAACAGTTAACTAAACACCACAACAAATGAACCAAACGTTAACTGAGCAGTGATACGTCTCCAATGTATCTATAATTTTTTATTGTTCCATGCACCTATATTATCAATCTTCGATGTTTTATAATCATTTTATATAATTTTTTGGTACTAACCTATTGAAATAGTGCCAAGTGCCAGTTGCTGTTTTCTGCAAGTTTTTTACATTGCAGGAAATCAATATCAAACGGAGTCCAGACGCAACGAAATTTACGGAGATTTTTTTGGACCATAAGGAACATAATGGGCCCTGGCTGCGCCTGGGGGGTGCTCCGAGGAGAGCACAACTCACCAGGGCGCGCTAGGAGGCCCAGGCGTGCCCTGGTGGGTTGTGCACACCTCGGGTGCCCCCGGGGCCGCCTCTTTGCTCTATAAATACCCCAATATTCCCAAAACCCTAGGAGAGTCGACAAAATATTGATCTAGCCGCCGTAGAGTCCAGAACCACCAGATCCAATCTAGACATCATCTCGGATGGGTTTCACCACCTCCATTGGTGCCTCTTCGATGATGCGTTAGTAGTTCTTTGAAGACCTTCGGGTCCATAGTTAGTAGCTAGATGGATTCCTCTCTCTCGCTGAATTCTCAATACAGTGGTCTCTTGGAGATCCATATGATGTAACTCTTTTGCGGTGTGTTTGTTGGGATCGATGAACATTGAGTTTATGATCAGATCTATCTTTTTATATCCATGAAAGTTATTTGAGTTTCTTTGATCTCTTTTATGCATGATTGCTTATAGCCTCGTATTTCTTCTATGATATTTGGGTTTTGTTTGGCCAACTTGATCTATTTATCTTGCAATGGGAAGAGGTGTTTTGTAGTTGGTTCGATCTTATGGTGCTTGATCCCAGTGAGAGAAGGAGAACTGACACGTATGTATCGTTGCTACTAAGGATAAAACGATGGGGTCTATCTCTACATAGATAAATCTTGTCTACAACATGTCACCGTTCTTATTGCATTACTCCGTTTCTCCATGAACTTTAATACACTAGATGCATGCTAGATAGCGGTCGATGTGTGGAGTAATAGTAGTAGATGCAGGCGGCAGTCGGTCTACTAATCTTGGACGTGATGCCTATATAATGATCATTGCCGGGATATCGTCATGATTATTTGAAGTTCTATCAATTGCCCAACAGTAATTTGTTCACCCACCGTTTGCTATTTTTCTCGAGAGAAGCCAGTAGTGAAACCTATGGCCCCCGGGTCTCTTTCTCATATATTTGCCTTTGCGATCTACTTTTCCCTTGCATTTATTTTCAGGTCTACTAAACCAAAAAATGCAAAAATACCTTGCTGCAATTTATTCTTATTTATTTTATTTGGCGTTCGATTTATCAATCTACTACAATTTTACCTCACGTCCGTTTGCCTATGTTGAGGCGCCGTACCCGGAAGGGATTGACAACCCCTTTAACATGCCGTGTTGCGAGGATTTGTTATTTTTGTGCAGGGGCTATTTACGTTGTGTTGCTTGGTTCTCCTACTAGTTCGATAACCTTGGTTTCATATCTTAGGGAAATACCTGCCACCGCTGTGCTGCATCATCCCTTCCTCTTTGGGGAAATACCGACGTAGCTTCAAGCGACATCAAAAGGAATTCCTGGCGCCGTTGCCGGGGAGGATCTTCAACATATACCAGGTTCCTAATCACAAATCTCATCTCCTCGCAATTTACATTATTTGCCATCTTCCTCTCGTTTTCCTCTCCCCCACTTCACGAAAATTTGCCGTTTTATTCGCCCCTCTTTTTTTGTTCGCCGTTTTCTTGTCAGATCTATCCTTTGCTTGCAATCATGAGTGATTTCGGTATGGAACCAACAGATGATGGCCTTACTCCTAAGATTGGACGTATGGGCAATATGGATGCTAAAACTTTAATCATGGGGCAAGGGAATGTTATGGGAAAAGAACGTATCCAAGAATTTTTCAGTTGTGTGGGAAATTTGAGTCTTGATGATGCTCATGTACTTAAAACTACTAGATCTTATGCGGATGCCATCTCAGCACTAGTTCTGAAGATTGAAAGCAAATTTAGTCGTACCCATCCTACTTTGCAAAGGTTGTTTTTTGAGCTTCCGGTTATAAAGAATCCTAGGGCTAAAAAGTTGGCCACTCTCGTTCTTATGAATGAGTTTGACTACATAATACGGGAAGCTAGGGAAATCGTTGTTTTTTATGGTATGAATCGTGAAAAACCGGTGATAGATGAAATTCTTTACAATAGTGACCATGCTTTAAGAAAATTTCTTGGGGATAATAAAATCTTTGATGAGAATCTTAAAAAGGAAGTCCCCGTTTTAGATATAATCCAACAGGTTTTCAATAATGTTAATCAACATTACTCTTGGATTGTTGCTGGGAATCAAAAAGGTTATGATGAACACCAACTTAGGAACGCTAAGGTTTCTATGGATAATATGTTTTATGTTGTGTTTACAAAACCCCATGATGAAAACACCTCTAAGAAATTTAAGAAGAAGGATGACAAAACTTAGATCCTTGCTTTATGCCTAGCTAAGGGCGTAAAACTATAGCGCTTATTGGGAGGCAACCCAATGAATAAATTTTCTTTTTTCTTTTTGCTTTCTGTTCTTGAGTGTTTACACAATTATGCTACTATTATGATTGTGTTTTTTGTGTTTTAGTTAGTGTTTGTGCCAAGTAAAGCCTTTAGGATCTTCTTGGGTGATAGTTGTTTGATCTTGCTAAAAACAGAAACTTTTGCACTCACGAAAACAATTCTAATGTTTTACCAGAGCGTGATAAAATACCAATTCTTTTTGCAGAAGATTAATATACAAATTTCTCAGGTCGTCCTAATTTTTTAGAATTTTTGGAGTTCGAGAAGTATTCAAACAAATCAGATTGCTACAGACTGTTCTGTTTTCTTTGCGTTGTGTGCTTATTTTGATGGCTCTATGGTTTTCTTTTATGAGTTTTTGCCATAGAAAATTTTGAATACAGTAGATATAATGCAAAAATAAAATATGAATTGGTTTGACACAACACTTATAGTAGTGTTTTTTTACACTAACGGATCTCACAAAGGTTTTGTTGAGTTTTGTGTGCTTGAAGTTTTCAGGTTTTGGGTTATCTTACGATGGATGAAGGAATAAGGAGTAGAAGAGCCTAAGGTTGGGGATGCCCCAGCATCCCAAGCTATTATGCAAAAATTAGCAACCAACTAAGCTTGGGGATGCCCCCGAGTTGCATCCCCTCTTTCTTCTAACGACCATCGGCATTTTACTCGAAGCTATATTTTTATTTTTCACATACTATGTGTTTTGCTTGGAGCGTCTTGTATGATATCAGTTTTTGCTTGTTTTATTTTGTGTTTTAAGTCTTTATCCCTTTCTGGACACACCTATTTGATAGAGCCAAAATTATGTCATGACTTGTTAGAATTGCTCACTTTGCTTCACTTAAATTTTTATGAGCTATGGACTTGCTCTAGTGCTTCACTTATATCTTTTTGAGCACGGTGTGCTTTAGTATTTTTGAAGAAATGCTCTCTTGCTTCACCTAGATTTATTTGAGAGTTAGTAAAATTTTCAAGAAGTTCTCTCTTGCTTCACTTAAATTAATTTGAGAGAAAGAAAGAAATATTATGCTCATGATTTTCACCTATATTTGTTTGAGCTTATGAAAAGTAACACATAAAAATTAGTCCCAAAGTGACAGATATCCAAGAAGGATATAATAAAAACTTTCACGAAGATCATTGGACAAAATAAACTTGATTCTTAGTAATAATTTTGAGATAAGATGATGTGATATGTGAGTTATGTTGATGAGTAATTATTCTTTAGTAAGAATATTGGTGTTAAGGTTTGTGATTCCCTATGCAATCACGAAAGTCAATAGTCATGAAATGAAATTATATCCTACATTGTGGTGCATTATTTGGTGTTAATTATGCTCAATGCTTTCTTATGAGATTATCCGTTTCTTGGTTGGTCGCTTCTCAATCTTTTTCTAGCCTTCATTTTGCACTAAGTATGATCTCTACTTGTGCATCCAAAATCCTTTAAACCAGTTTTGCCATGTGAGTCCACTATATCTACCTATATGCGGTATTCTTTTGCCGTTCTAAGAAAATTTGCATGTGCCATCTCTAATTTTCAAAATGAACTTCTCTTTTGTGTGTTCGTTTCGCTCATGGAGCAGTGAGGGGTGGCTAATATTTTCCATGCTAGATGTGTTATTCTCACGATGAGTGTTTATTCACTTGTCATTGCATGAGAGTAAGGCGAAGGTATTAGGGATGCCCAGTCCTGAAATGAAAAATGAATTTACTTTATGTTGTCAAATAATAAATTCCTTGGAAAGTGTTGGTATGGAGGGCAACCGTGGATAGGGCTAGCCATGGAAAGTGAAAGTATGGTTGAAAAAGGAATAAACTTTATTTTTTGTTTGGGAACCGCCTATGATATATCTAGCATGGAAAGTGTTGGGAACTCTAAGTCGTTTTCGTTGGTGGGATGGATACACCTCCGACAATGTTTTTATCTCTAAGTTTTTGGCTTTGAGCTCTGGCACCTCTACAAATCCCTACTTCCCTTTGCGAAGGGCCTTTCTCTTACTTTATGCAATTTTTTTTTGAATTTGAGTATCCATCTACTCTTATAAAAGAACCAACTAGGAGGCAATATGATCGTACTTGAGTATTGGGTGTAGCTAATATGCGAGTGTGTTTCATGAATGGATCAATGGTTAAGCATGATGGGCTAGGGATAACTTATTTTAGCGTTGATATTTTGAAAGACATGGTTGCTTGTTGATATGCTTGAGTATTTAAATTATCATGTCAAAACTAGACTATTGCTTTGAATCACATAAAAGTCCAAATATCCATGCTATAAAGAAAAGAATATGATATGACATGTTAGGCAGCATTCCACATAAAAAATTCTGCTTTTATCAATTCCCTACTCGAGGACGAGTAGGAGTTAAGCTTGGGGATGCTGATACGTCTCCAACGTATCTATAATTTTTGATTGTTCCATGCTGTTATATTATCAATCATGGATGTTTTATAATCATTTTACAGTCATTTTATATCATTTTTGGTACTAACCTATTGACATAGTGCCAAGTGCCAGTTGCTGTTTTCTGCATGTTTTTTACATCGCAGGAAATCAATATCAAACGGAGTCCAAACGCAACGAAACTTTACGGAGATTTTTTTTGGACCAGAAGGAACATAATGGGCCCTGGCTGCGCCTGGAGGTGCTCCGAGGAGAGCACAACCCACCAGGGCGCGCCAGGATGCCCAGGGGCACCCTGGTGGGTTGTGCCCACCTTGGGTGCCCCCCGGACTGCCTCTTTGCTCTATAAATACCCCAATATTCCCAAAACCCCAGGGGAGTCGACGAAATATTGATCCAGCCACCGCAGAGTCCAGAACGACCAAATCCAACCTAGACACCATCTCGGATAGGGTTCACCACCTCCATTGGTGCCTCACCGATGATACGTGAGTATTTTTTTAGACCTTCGGGTCCGTAGTTAGTAGCTAGATGGCTTCCTCTCTCTCACTGAATTCTCAATACAATGGTCTCTTAGAGATCCATAAGATGTAACTCTTTTGCGATGTGTTTGTTGGGATCGATGAACTTTGAGTTTATGATCAGATCTATCTTTTTATATCCATGAAAGTTATTTGAGTCTCTTTTATGCATGATTGCTTATAGCCTCGTATTTCTTCTCTGATATTTGGGTTTTGTTTGGCCAACTTGATCTATTTATCTTGCAATGGGAAGAGGTGCTTTGTAGTGGGTTCGATCTTATGGTGCTTGATCCCAGTGACAGAAGGGGAACCGACACGTATGTATCATTGCTACTAAGGATAAAACGATGGGGTCTATCTCTAGATAGATAAATCTTGTCTACATCATGTCATCGTTCTTATTGCATTACTCCGTTTCTCATGAACTTAATACACTCGATGCATGCTAGATGGCGGTCGATGTGTGGAGGAATAGTAGTAGATGCAGGCAGGAGTCGGTCTACTAATCTTGGACGTGATGCCTATATAATGATCATTGCCTGGATATCGTCATGATTATTTGAATTTCTATCAATTGCCCAACGGTAATTTGTTCACCCACCGTTTGCTATTTTTCTTGAGAGAAGCCACTAGTGAAACCTACGGCCCCCGAGTCTCTTTCTCATATATTGGCCTTTGCGATCCACTTTTCCTTTGCATTTAATTTCAGATCTATTAAACCAAAAAATACAAAAATACCTTGCTGCAATTTATTCTTATTTATTTTATTTGGCGTTCGATCTATCAATCTACTACAATTTTACCTCATGTCCGTTTGCCTATCTTGAGGCACCATACCCGGAAGGGATTGAAAACCCCTTTAACACGTCGGGTTGTGAGGATTTGTTATCTGTGTGCAGGGGCTGTTTACGTTGTGTTGCTTGGTTCTCCTACTGGTTCGATAACTTTGGTTTCATATCTGAGGGAAATACCTACCGCCAATGTGCTACATCATCCCTTCCTCTCTGGGGAAATACCAACATAGCTTCAAGCGACATCAAGCACCACATTGCACAATATATAACATACTAGAAGATTAGACTATTAACCAAACCAAGCATGCTTGACAACTTGGAAATATATCTATTGTATTTGTTTCTCATGTATTTTGAACAGATAAATTTGATTTATTTCTCACATGGAAGACAATAAAAAATTGCACCCTGAAGAATTGAACATCACATTTGCATAATTGAACCAAACAGTTAACTGAACACGACAACCAATTAACCAAACAGTTAATAAGTGAGCACCACATTGCACGATATATAGTACATATACATTAGAGCAAAAGATTGCATGGTAAAAGTAGATAGGAAAATTCAATAGAATTTGTTAAGGAAAGGCAGGAGCAGCACGTGCAACGGGTAAATCGAGCATGCTTAACCGACGTCGCTAGCAAACTGAACATAGGTCCTTATAGTGAGCTAATAAGACAAGCTACTCCTGATCATCGGAGATATCGATGATGATTGGCTCCTTGGACATGGAAGAGGGTGACCAACAGTAAGAAGACACAATTATGAAGCCAAGCATGGCAAGAGTAAGACCATAGGGTACATGGATCACTAGCAAAACATATGGCAAAACTGAACTTCATGTTAACAGGCTGACAGCAACATTATTTAGCAATTTGAGAGCAAGATTACAACAAGCTACAGCAGGCTATAAATGCAACCAAAGGCATGGACTGAGAGAGCATCACATGTATAACAAAACATCCTTAGTGAACATCTCCATATTATGCACAGATCTTATGGTAGCAGCAGGTTTACATGGCATCACAATGTTACAGCTACAGACTTAGCAGAAATGACTAGTCATAGAAATCAGCAACATCATGGAGGCTACTTTGCATGTTTGTGCTAGTCACCACATAGATTAAAAAAATACAATATAAGCACCCTTGTAAAGATGGCATGATGTAGTTCAAAACACATGTAGAGCTCATGCTCAAAGGATGCACACATAAAATGCAATGAAAAAGACAAATCATCAAGTTCTGTTAACAGATAGCAGTTAACATCATATAGCACTCTTGCAACGATGATTAGAGCATCAAGATGGACTCAAACGAGCATGACACAATGAAATAAAATGAAGAACACCTCATGTTGAACATTTTTATATATTATGTGCACAAAACGGAGCTATGAGAACAAAGTTATGGCATGGCAAAGATGCACACATAATGTAACAGTCTCAGGGACTTAGAGAAAATTCAACCTCGCAGATCTAGGGTTTCCGGGCGTGGATCCCGAGGTTCGTCGAAGAGCTCGCCGGAGTTGAGGGGGAAGACGGCCGGAGCTGCGGGGAGGAGGCCGGAGCTCGGGGAAAACGCCGGAGGACGCCGGGGAGGGCGGATCCGGACCGGATCTCGCCGGATCCGGCCAGATCCCGGCGAGGGACGGCGCACGGCGGCGAGGCGCGGGATCCGCGGCGCACGGCTGGCTCGGGAGCCGTGGCGACGCCGGGCGGGGAGGTCGCCGGCGGCGGGGTCACCGGCTGGCGGAGGCGGCGGCGCGAGGGCGCGGGACAGCGGACGGGCCGCGGGGCCGGCGGCAGGAGCCGGGCAGCGCGCAGGGCGGCGGCGGGGTCGAGCGCGCGGGCCGGGAGGGCCCGATCCGGGCCCCGGCGGGCCGTGGCACGGGGCGGCGGAGAGGAGGTGATGTGGCGGCGTTCTATTGGACGGGGGCGACGGGCGGACATGTCCGGCGCGGCGGAGACGAGTCCGGCTGTGCGGAGGAAGAGGAGGCTAGGATTCATCCACGAATTTCGGGGGAGATGACCTATTTATAGCTAGAGGGAGCTAGGAGACTACAAATGGGGTGCAGTTTTCGCCCACACGATCGTGATCGAACGACCGAGAGCATGGAGGGGGTTAGGATGGGCTAGTGGGCTGTTTGAAGGGGTGTTGGGCTGCAAAGGGAGAGGGGCTTACAGGGTATGCGGTTAACCGTTGGGGCATCAAACGACCTCCAAATGGAACGAAATTTGACAGGCGGTCTACCTACTCTAAAACAACACCCCACGCCAAGTTTCATCCCATTCCGAGAAGATTCAAATGCCACTCACGAAACGAGGTCTGAGAGGGGCAACAGGTGCGTGTGAGAGTGTCGGATCGCGAAACGGACAACGGAGAGAACTGGGAGACCGGGACGGATGCAAGTTTTGAAGAACATGATGATGCAATGCAGATGATGACATGGCAAAGTCGACGAATAACTGGGAGACACCTGGCGCATCGAATCCGGGGCGTTACAACTCTCCTCCACTAACAAGAGATCTCGTCCCAAGATCTTAGGAACGGGATGGGAGAATAGTGGACGAGGTTAAACAAGGACGCACGAGAGAAGATGAACAAGATCGAGAGCACTCGGGTAGAAAAGAGGAATGACGATTACGACGGGAATCAAAAGCTCAACGAACAAGATAGACTCTGAAAGCACTTCGGTTAGAACAAGCTAGAAAAAGGAATAAGGATGACAGAATTTGGGCAACACTCCGGCTGAACATTAAAAGATTAGAACAAGAACTTGAGAAGATGGAATGATACTTGACAAGAGGAACAACACAAAACCTCCGGAAGACTTGAAAGAGTGGAATGAGAAGAACGGGGAAGAAGATGACAACTGCTACCATGAATGAAATAGAGAGCATCCTTAGAAGGAAACATTTACCGGAATTGTTGAGAAAATCAAAAAACGAAAAGAATAAGCTTGTTGTGGACTTATGGATAATATCTCAAAAATTATGAGGTGATAACCGACCACAATCGAAAAAGATTGAATAGCTGAGGAGAACGAAGAAATGCAAAACTCCACTTCAAAAGAAATACGGAGAATTAATTGCACTTCGAGATGCAAGAAGAAAAGATACTTGAACTCCTCCAAAAGAATCTTGATGAACACTTGAGGAATGAATTAAATCCTTACGAACCACCATGAAGAACTCCGGTAACAGAAGGATGACGAGATAAAATTGAAGGATGAAAGGGATAAGGTTAAAGCCTTGCGATGATTTGGATGGAGCTTCGCGACGAGACAAGCGAGAAGGCTTGGAACTCCGGAAAAGAAAAGATGAAAACACTTTGAACCGAGAATGTGATAAGATGAACAAACTCCGCAAAGAAGAGATTAATCCACATGAAGAAAGAAGAATAATAATTATGTTATGCTCATCCTCCACCAATTAAATTGATGAGAAGCAATGGATTGCATACAACTTATTCACATTAGGAAAAGATTAAGGGGAGATATAGCGCAATACTTGGGAAAAACTTCAAGAACCACCGGTAGGACTGGAAATAACGAATGAATTGATACGATAACAACCGAAAAGAAATCTTGAACAAACTACCGTAAGAATTCAAAATTGAATGACGAAAGAGAATGAATCACCAGGAAGAATTAGAAAAGCACGAAGATACTTGAGGGAATTTGATACCACGGAATGAAGAGGTCTCGAACTGATTAAAGCGTGAAGCACCGGAAGAATATGGAGATGAATGAAGAGGCACAAATACAGAATAATTGGAGAACGAATATGAAGTCTTAGAACGAAGAAATCTTCCGAAAAGATGGCCTCCGGATGATCGAGACAGAAAACAACTCCTGAAATACTCCGGATGGATGAAAAGAATTGCACGACTGGAAACAATTTGAGAGGATAATATCGAGCTAGCAACGTGAATCTCCGGGAGAACGGGCAAGATTTAAGAGAAACTCTACTTCGGTCTTCAAATGTTGAGAATGACGACGAGAAACACCATCAAAATTGTTGAGGTACTCCGGGAGAATGAAAAGAGGGAAAGTTGAACCGAACATGAAATAATTAGCAAACGATCTTAGCAAAGGCATATGACTGATGGGATCCATACTTACGTCATACTTCGAAAAGAATTTAGAATGGCTCCGAGAAAATTAGAAGAGTCAGGTAAGATCCTGGGAAAAGACCTGTGGGTTAGGACCCACTGAAAAAAGAAACACCGTTGGAAGGATTGTTGAATGAGAAATGATGCACCGGAACAACTGAAAGATTTGAATGAGGTGACAACCTCGAAATAGTTGAAAGCAACACTACTCTTCTGAGATGTCTTCATCACTCCGGAACGATTAAATGACGAGAGGTGAATGAGCATGGGAAAATAATTAAGTCGAAGGAAAGAATATGATCAACCACGAAAAACTTGAATTGAATCCACTGGAAAGAAATGAGACGAACAATGATGAACTAGACGAGAATCCAGCATTTGAGACAACTGAGGAAAGACTGAAGATACTCCGCACGAATGAAATTTATGCTCGAATAAAGGCTCAGACTCCGAAATAAAAGGGGTGGGAGGGTGGGAAAAAACACAGGCAACTGGAACGACGAATAATTGAATAGAAAAGCGCCGGTTGAAATGATTGAGGAGAGAATGCAAAGGCTTCACACGAGTAGGATGGATACTCGATTTCGGACTCCGGTTCCGAGAAGAAGAAGGGTGGGCGGGTGGGAAAAACAAGGACAACTTCGGACAGGGAAACAACATCGATTGAAAAGAGCTGAGGATTGATCTTGCAAAAGATGACAAGGATCGAAACCACTCGAAGAGAAATGCGCCGGATTGAAAAGAGAATGGACAACGAATGAAAAACTAGCCGCGTGATCCTAAAGAAAATTTTGAAGGGGAAGAGAAGTAGTTCAAAACACCTACGTCAAGATTTCTCACCAGAGTGACGAAGGGGCTGAGGAGTAAAAAGAAATCCTACTCTCCGATATAACTAGACTCCGAAAAAAAAATCTTCTAGACTCGACATCGGCCAAACTACACGATCAATCAAGGGGGGGGGGGCTCCTAAGGTCGGTCGAGGCTCTGATACCAACTTTTCACGCCCAAGATGCGACCCTATCCTAAAGGAACTCGAAGGTCCCATCAAGGATAGAAGCGCATCTTGAAGACGCTTTTGCAAGGTGGATATCATTACATCGTACCATTACATAATAGTTGGGGATACATACAAAAGGCATAACCGCCCCAAAGAATACATCAACATACATGAGATCAACATCCAACTACGGATGACACATAAACAGAAACTCAAACGACATCCACCCTGCTAGCCCAGGCTGCCGACCTGGAACCTATCCCCTGATCGAAGAAGCGGAAGGAGAACTCCAAAACAAGTAAACATCGCTCTCGCATCATTATCATCGCAAACCCTGTACCTGCAACTGTTGTTGTAGTAATCTGTGAGCCACGAGGACTCAGCAATCCCATTACCATGGGTATCAAGACTAGCAAAGCTTAATGGGTAAGGAAGGGGTAAAGTGGTGAGGCTGCAGCAGCGAGTAAGCACAGTATGGTGGCTAACTTACGAAACAAGGCGAGAAGAGGAGATAAGCAAACGGTCGCCAACTAGTAATGATCAAGAAGTGATCCTGAACTCCTACTTACGTCAAACATAACCCCAAAACCGTGTTCTCCTCTCGAACAAACCCGAAAAGAGACAATCACGGTTACGCACACGGTTGGTGTATTTTAGAAGAGTTTACATCAAGTTACTACAACCGGATATTAACAAATTCCCATCTGCCACATAACCGTGGGCACAGCTTTCGAAAGTTCAAACCCTGCAGGGGTGTCCCAACTTAGCCCATGATAAGCTCTCACGATCAACGAACGATATTCCTTCTCCCGGGAAGACCCGATCAGTCTCGGAATCCCGTTTACAAGACATTTCGACAATGGTAAAACAAGTCCAGCAAAGCCGCCCGAATGTGCCGACAAATCCCGATAGGAGCTGCACATATCTCGTTCTCAGAGCACACCGGATAAGTCAAGCTACGAGTAAAACCAGGCCTCGAGTTTCCCCGAGGTGGCCCCGCAGGCTGCTCGGTTCGGACCAACACTCAGAGGAGCACTGGCCCGGGGGGGGGGGGGTTAAAATAAAGATGACCCTCGGTCTCCGGAAACCCAAGGGAAAAAGGCTTAGGTTGTTAGGCAAATGTAAAACCAATGTTGGGCCTTGCTGGAAGAGTTTTATTCAAGGCGAACTGTCAAGGGGTTCCCATAATACCCAACCGCGTTAGGGACGCAAAATCTAGGAATATAATACCGATATGACGGAAACTAGGGCAGAAAGAGTGGAACAAAACACCAGGCATAAGTCCAAGCCTTCCACTTTTTACCAAGTATATAGATGCATTAATAATATAAGAGATATAGTGATATCCCAACATAAACATAATCCAACATGGAGCAATCTTCATCTTCACCTGGAACTAGCAACGCTATAAGAGGGGCTGAGCAAAAGCGGTAACATAGCCAAACAATGGTTTGCTAGGAAGGATGACAAAGGTTAGAGGTTCATGGCAATTTGGGAGGCTTGAAAAGCAAGTGGTAGGTAGCGCGGCATAGCGATAGCATCAAGGCAACTAGCATAGCAATGATAGTAATGAGATCCAAGGTGACGGTCATCTTGCCTGAAATCCCGCTAGGAAGAAGAACGAATCCATGAAGAAGATGAAGCCACGAAGACGAACGAATCCTCACGATCGCAACAAAACAGGAACTAACGAGAAGGAGCACAACCGAAAAGAAGCAAACAACATGGTAAACACTCAACACATAAACAAGACATGATGCTCAACCAAGTATGATGCATGACAAGGCTACATGAAGCTACTCATGGCAAGAGATGATGCATACAAGAGCAACACATCAAAGCAAGTTTAAATGAGGCCGGAAACAACATAGATAAATTCTGGTAAGTCCTCATATGCAAATTTTGAAATTGGTCCAGATCTGAATAAAACTTACGTTCAATTTGTTAAACAGCAAGTTAATATGCACCAAGATGATCTACACGAAATTCTAGTCAAGTTACATATAAAGTTCATTTATTTTGGAGCTACGGCCTAGAAGATATGAGCAAAGCAAGTTGAACATGGCATTGATGCAAAATGCATACAAATATCAAGCAAACACCTCAAAACAAGGATGAAACATGATAATGTGAAACTAAATGCAAAACTAAGCAAGTTTCATATAGAGCACACTCAGAACGGAGCAACGGTGCAACACATACACTCCAAGCAAGATATAACAACAATCTGCCCAAAACAGCAACTACGCATCTTGCAAGCATCAAAACAACATGCTACAGCACCTCAACATGACAAAAAAAGGCATGGACGTGATTTACAGCTAAAGTATGACAAAACATGAACAGTAAGCTAACTCCATAAATCAATAGGACATGCTCAAAAGGACATGGCAAGATTGCAAATAATAACAGTTTCACAGACTTAGCAGAAATTACTGGACATGGCAGAAATAACATCAGGTTGCAATGTTTAGAGATATCAAATAACAAGTTACAGCAAGATATCATATCAACCTAGAGCATGGCATGCTAATACTAGAGGCAAAGAACAAAACTCCGTTACTGAACTAATTACAAAGATCAACAGAAAACATGGTAGCATCCATGCAAACATGGCAAGTGAAAATAACAGAACAAGGCAGGAACAACGATAAGTAGGCATGTTGGTGAGTTTGTACCACTCACCACAGAGTATTACATGGCATGAAAATGTGAACAAAAGTAAGAAGACACAATTATGAAGCCAAGAATGGCAAGTGTAAGACTATAGGGTACATGGATCACTAGCAAAACATATGGCAAAACTGAACTTCATGTTAACAGGATGACAACAACATTATTTAGCAAATTGAGAGCAAGATTACGACAAGCTAAAGCAGGCTATAAATGCAACCAAAGGCACGGACAGGTAGATCATCACATGTATAACAAAACATTCTTAGTGAACATCTCCAGATTATGCATTGATCTCATGGTAGCAGCAGGTTTACATGCCATCACAATGTTACAGCTACAGACTTAGCAGAAATGACTAAGTCATAGAAATCAGCAACATCACGGAGGCTAATTTGCATGCTTGTGCTAGTCACCACATAAGTAAAACAAATACAAGATAAGCACCCCTGTAAAGATGGCATGATGTAGTTCAAAACACGTGTAGAGAAAATGCTCAAAGGATGCACACACAAAATGCAACGAAAAAGACAAATCATCAAGTTCTGTTAACAGACAGCAGTTAACATCATATAACAATCTTGCAACGATGATTAGGGCATCAAGATGGACTCAAACGAGGATGACACAATGAAACAAAGGGAATAGCACCTCATGATGAACATTTTGATATATTATATGCACAAAACGGAGCTATGAGAACAAAGTTATGGCATGGCAAAGATGCACACATAATGTAACAGTCTCGGGGACGGAGAAAATTCAACCTCGCAGATCTAGGGTTTCCGGGCGCGGATCCCGAGGTTCGTCGGAGAGCTCGCCGGAGTTGAGGGGGAAGACGGCCAAAGCTGCGGGGAGGAGGCCGGAGCTCGGGGAAGACGCCGGAGGAGGCCGGGGAGGGCGGATTCGGACCGGATATCGCCGGATCCGGCCGGATCCCGGCGAGGGATGGCGCGCGGCGGCGAGGCGCGGGATCCGCGGCGCACGGCTGGCTCGGGAGCCATGGCGGCGCCGGGCGGGGAGGTCGCCGGCGGGCGGAGGCGGAGGCGCGAGGGCGCGGGACGGCGGACGAGCCGCGGGGCCGGCGGCGGGAGCCGGGCGGCGCGCACGGCGGCGGCGGGGTCGGGCGCGTGGGCCGGGACGGCCCGATCCGGGCCCCGGCGGGCCGTGGCACGGGGCGGCGGAGAGGAGGTGACGTGGCGGCGTTCTATTGGTCGGGGGCGACGGGCGGACATGTCCGGCGCGGCGGAGACGAGTCCGGCGGCGCGGAGGAAGAGGAGGCTAGGATTCATCCGCGAATGTCGGGGGAGAGGGCCTATTTATAGCTATAGGGAGCTAGGAGACTACAAATGGGGTGCGGTTTTCGCCCACACGATCATGATCGAATGACCGAGAGCATGGAGGGGGTTAGGATGGGCTAGTGGGCTGTTTGAAGGGGTGTTGGGCTGCAAAGAGAGAGGGGCTTACAGGGTATGCGGTTAACCGTTGGGGCATCAAACGACCTCCAAATGGAGCGAAATTTGACAGGCGGTCTACCTACTCTATAACAACACCGCACGCCAAGTTTCATCCCATTCCGAGAACATTCAAATGCCACTCACGAAACGAGGTCTGAGAGGGGCAACGGGTGCGTTTGAGAGTGTCGGATCGCGAAACGGACAACGGAGAGAACTGGGAGACCAGGACGGATGCAAGTTTTGAAAAACATGATGATGCAATGCAGATGATGACATGGCAAAGTCGACGAATAACTGGGAGACACCTGGTGCATCGAATCCGGGGCGTTACACCGACGTAGCTAGCAAACTGAACATAGGTCCTTATAGTGAGCTAATAAGATAAGCTACTCCTGATCATCGGAGATATCGATGATGATTGGCGCCTTGGACATGGAAGAGGGTGAGGCCTCCACATCGTGGGTGCCCTCGTCGTAGTGGTGAGTTGCCTGAGCCAGTCTGGGCACCAACCTGCGGGCTCTCGAGTTGAGGTAAGCACAGGAACGCTGAGAAAACACCTCATAGTCTTCATCGAAGGCACCGGCGATGGCCTCAAGAAAACACCATGAACTGTCGTTTAAAGCAGCCAACCGCGTCGCAGCGTCGGCGCGCGAGGCATCGACGATGGCCTTGACGGTGAGGTTCTCCTCCATGATCTAGAGGTCGGCACGACTGGCAGCCATCGTGACCTCAATCGGGCGTGCGGCCGTGATTTGCTTCACCGCTGCCAAATGCTCATTGAGCTCCTGGCTATACTGCATGCACCATGGCTTAGGGTGGCGCTTATTTGAGGGAGGGGTCGGTGATTTGGGTAGAAGGTGTCGCGTCGGCGGTCGGGGCATGTGGATTACCTGCCTGGATCGACGAGGCCGAGTAGCGTGAAGGAGGGTCGCAGGCGAGGAGGCGGCGCTGCAAGCAAGGAGTGAAGGTTTCAACTTGGATAGGAAGGCAGAAAAGGGGGAAATGTGGCTTTTTGTAAGGGGGCGGCAGGGAGGCAGATATTTCCGCGGAAGCCGGAAATTTTGGATCGGTGCAGCGAAAAAACTAGCACGCAAAGTGTCATTAGACACGGTCCCTTACAACACTGTGTACGATATGTGAACATCACAAACGATTCATATAGCTTACCCCGTGTGTGATGAGTTTGAACGTGCAAATTTTGGTCCGAATATCCCTGGCTACAGTGGTCATCCATGCCATTGCATAATTTGGGTACACAAAGGAGCCTAGAGCACACCCACACTTCTTAATCGAGCAGGTTCATCAATTAAACGGAGCTAGCTGACCTAAACATTAACCTAACAAATTAAAGACCGGCGCTCTAAATTAAACAAAGAGTACTACTCCGGCTGGCGCTCGTCGATCTCCGCTGCCTCCTCCATGTCCAGCTCGCGCTCGAGGATCTCCTGGGTAAGGGGCTCCATGGCATCAATCGCACCATACTCGGTAAGCATCTCGCCATCCGTGTCCGCCATTTCTTTGGAAAAGGCCACCACGAGCTGGGCGTGGGTGGCCACGATCTGGGCTTGGACGGGCTCCGCCGTGGCAAGGTATGCCGCGAGGGAACGGACGGCTTCTCAAACACTCTTGGTGATTGCCAACTCTTCGGTCGTGGGTTGCTGACCGTTGGCGGAAAAGCTTCATTCAATTTGTTTGGTGACCGCCACGAGCTGGGCAAGGGCGGCCTCCATCAGGGCTAAGGTCGCCGCTGCGGAATGGACAGCTGTTGTGCCGCTCTCGCCAGTTGCTATCCCCGAGGCAGAATCTTGCTGCCGCGACCTGAGAAGCAACAGCGGCTGTTTGGGCTGCCTTGGCCGCCAGGTCGCAGATTGCGGCCGCGCTCATGCACCTTGTTAGCACGCGCATGGCGGCTGCGGCCGCGCTCTCGCCGGAGTGGGCCACCGAAGTTTCCCTCACGACGCGGGTCCACGTCCCCATCTTTCACCGGCGACGATTGAACAGTGAAATGATATTTGGGGAGCGAGCCAGTGTGCTTGAGACGCCGGCTGTGGACTGTAGCCGATGCACCTTCTCGCGTAAGCCATATGTGTACTATACTGCGATGGTGCTCCATGATATTTTGTGCTGCATCTCACACGATTGATGATTATAAACTGTGGGAGCTACTTGATTTTTTGTCTTGATTTGAATTATATAATGGGGTCATATCGTCAAAGGAGGGTATTTAATTTGCTAGAACTTTTATCTGCACTGAACATGCAACTATAGGTGTGCCATCAAAATAATTGGAGTTATTCAGGGTTCGTTTCGACATGTTTATACATTAACTTGGTTTTCTAGGCATTTCAGGAGCACAATTCAAAAATAAACTACATGCACATGCTCCGGTGCACCAAAATGGGTTGTAAAATCATATATGTGTCCATGGGTTGCATGCTTAGGTCCCATGCAAGAAATGGGAATGAATGTCGAACACCTTGCCACGGTTGCTCGGCCGCAAACATTGAGATACATGGTTTTTAAATTCTAGTAAATCCAAAATTCGTTTGAAATTCATGAAACTTGGCGTGCTATCATGGAACAACATCAACATGGTGAGGTAAATTTTTTGTCCCATTTGGGGCAGGTTTGGGTATAAGCTTCTCACATACCAGAGCTTCTGACAACTAGCCTCATGGTTCCGGTAGGGAATGTGCCTCCTTGGTGGATGAAACGATCTTCGTTGCCTCTTCCTGTTTTCAATTTTTTTCCTAGTGGCAACATAGAGCCATAGGAGTGTCGTGTTAAAATCTGCAATTTCGGGGTTCGTTTGTACATTTTTATACATTAACTGAGTTTTCTAGGCATTTTATGTGCATAATTCAAATTTGAACTACATGCACATGCTCGAGTGCAGAAAAATGGGTTATATCAAATGCGTGTCCTTGGGTGCATGCTTAGGTCCCATGCAAGAAATGGGAATGAATTTCAGACACCAGGGCACTGTTGATTGCCAGCAAAATGTTGAGATACTTCTTTTAAATTCTAGTAAATCCAAAACTCGTCTGAAATTCATGAAACTTGGCATGCTATCATGGAATGGCACCCGACATGTTGTGGAATTTTTCATGTCCACTTTGAGAGAAGGCGCACTCGAATAATAGCCAACAAAGGCATTTTGAAACAAATAGCTGCCACTTTAACATCTCAAATGTTTTGTATAACTTAAATCATGTGCGTTCTGTTAACCATTCATGTGACGCCACGCATCACTCTTTTCATGGCTAGGAGGTGCCGTGCGGACAGCTGCTTGACTGAACGGGAGGCGTGCGAGCACAGTCTGCTGTGTAGGCTGGTCGAGAGGCGTGCACTGTCCTCCAATGCACACGCTCACCAGGAAGCGGGCGAGTTGTACGCTACACAGGCTCACTGGAAAGCGGGCCCTTTGACTTCCATGGCCGCCCAGCTTGCTCGCATCCTCTCCATTAATGGCGCCCGAGCCGCTGTTTAATATGGGCGGCTGTACTATTCGCCTCCCATTCCCCTCCGCAGACCTCCACCAATGCCATGACGCAGAAGGATCATCTGCCACTAGTCTTCCAGTTTGGTGAAGTCGACTCCGAGCCAGACGAGATAGAAAATAAGGAGGAATGGGGCCTCATGGACATGGCCCTGAATGAGCTGGCCACTGCGGTTGCTGCCCCCGCGCCCATCCCAGGTCCCATCCCCGCGCCTGCGCTAGGGACCATCCCGTAGCATTGACGGGCTGGTCGCCGAGCACTATCATAGAGCTGGAAGTCGCGGGCGTCAGCGAGGTCTCTGTGGACCCGCGTGAGCTCGTGTACATGCCAGCACCCGTGCCCATGCCCGTGCGCGCCCCTGCACCCACCATGGTGCCGGTCCTCATGTGTTTGCCTGCACCCGCCGTGCCCGTGCCCGTGTGCGCGCCCCCTCAGCGACATGGGACGCCGTCGTCGACCAATACCTCGCAGCGGCGCGAGTTGTCATCCTCCCGCGCCCCGCCCGTCGATCGCGCGACGACATGATGTTTGATTTCCAAGTGAAGAACATTTTGTGCTGCCTTGAAGACTTCAACAACGTCGTCCCGGAGGACGACAACGACAACGCTAGCACGTCACGCCGCCGACTGAATTAATTTTTTGGGTTTAATATTGTATCTCGATCATACAAATATAAATTTGAAGTGTGACTAAATGAAAGATATGGTTTGAATGAAGTTGCCTTTTCTCTCTGAATGTACAAATTTATCAAACGATTTTCTTAAAAAAATGTCAATGGTTTTTAAATATAAAACACTCATCACAAACATTTTAGATAGAACACCCATATGCAAACCGAAAGCTTCCCCAGGAAGCCAAGGGAAAATGTTCTTAGTAGGATTTGTGCAGCTCTTGATCGCAAACGTTTTAGATAGAACACCCGTATGCAAACCGACAGCTTCCCCAATAAGCCAAGGGAAAATTTGCCACGCGGGATTTGTGCATATCTTCAACGCAAACAGCTCAGATTGAATAAAGTATGCAAAGCGAGACTTCGCCGCTAAGCTAAGAGAAAATCTGGCACGCAGGATTTGTACATCCCTTCAATGCAAACGGTTTTTTTCAGATGATTCGTGTGCAACCACGTTCAGACAATTTGACAGATTTGTATCTGTCATATTGGGTATATTGCCATTTGTCAAACTGGAATGATTGACATTTGTTGATCTAGTTAATTCCCCTGTAACCCTGCCATTTGTCAAAATATGCAGCTAAAAATCACTAGCACTATCTAATTTTGCAACTGAAATTCAGTAAGCATAGATTTCGTTCATAGATTAAGTAGTCATTCTTTATACAAACAGTTCAACTTGACAGCTGAACCGACCAGACTTTTTTCCAATTGTTGCCAACCACATACTAAAATAGCTAGTTCAACTATATATACTAGCTGATTTTAAGTACGTGGTACATTTCAACCACATCTATAGTCAGATGAACTGAAAAATAGCCCCTAAATACTACTACTACGGAGGGGCTATGTACTACTTCCAGCAGCCTCTCCTCTGTCGAGCGCACTCAGTAAGAGGCAGAGGAGGAGGAGCCTACCGACGAGCTGGACAACTGCAATAGGGTGCCTGCCGATGCAGCACCTTCAGTGACGCTCACCTCGAACGCCCTCTGCCGCTCTAGGCGACCCCTCTCAAAGCGGTGGGACTCCTCGTATATCTCCTGATTCCTTGCCTCTGCGTCGGCGCGTGCTGCAGCCACAGTGGCGCCAAGGCTCTTTGCATGCTCGACGAGGCGCTCCTCCTCCTCCAGCAGGAACTCGATCTAGCGCGCAAGGTCACTGACGCACTTGGGGACCTCCACCTCCGCCTCCCACCTTCGGGCGGCGTTGGCACCTGGCTGGCTGCCATGGCGGCCGACGATGGGATGGCGGCCATGACCACCACCTCTCGCCTACGGGCCACGGTGGTGGAGCGGGTGATGGCCATGGTGGCCGCCAGTGGGTTGGCGGCCATGATGGCCACCTCCCGCCTTTGGGCAGTGGCGTCGGAGCGGACGATGGCCCTGGCTTTCGACGGTGGTGTGGCGGCCACAGTGGCAGACGGTGGGGTGGCGGCAACAGTGGTCGACAACAGCTGCTGACGGGCAGCGGCAGCGGAGCGTGTGGTGGGTGTTCCGCGCACACCCAACAGGGACGCCACGCGTACTACACTACGTCGGGGACTACGCCGCCGCCACGTTTTAGCCTCCCAAATGGAGCTATCCTCCAATGATGGTGGAGTGGCTGAGCGACAACGACGGACCAGTGCCATTGGCGATTGTGGGAGAAGCTGACGAGATAAGCTACAGGGAGGGTGGGGAAAATGCGACGCAGGACTCGCCGACCATGAGGGTTTATATAGCAGCCTGTAAGCATTGGGATTTTGGGGGATTTCATCGAGTCGGACGGGAAGCTTGCGCGGGAACCTGTGCGGTTGCGCGGGAACGGGCTCAATAACAATTTATTGGCGCCACTTCGAGCCACCGTTTGACCAAAAGAACGCCCCTGCGCGCTACTCAAGCTTGCGCTCGAAGCCGTCTGCGGCAGCGGGGTGACAAGACGTGCGAGAGGAGGACGAAAGGACACGTACACATACAGTTAATAAAAAAAAGTTTGCGATTTAATTACCTACTACCCTTGTCCTGGTTTATAAGTCTTCTTTATATTTTTGTGCCAAAATTTGGCTAGAGATTTAACTAATAAAATACGAATGCATGTCGCCAAAGATTATATCGCTGGATTCATATTTGAACATAGTTTCCAATTATATAATTTTTATAACATGCATTAACATTTTGTTAGTTAAATTTAAGGTCAAAATATGGCACAGAATATAAAGGGGACTAATAGACCAAGACGGAGGTAGTAGCACACGGCCGCTCTCTACGCAGCATCGCAGCTGCCGGTCGGCTTGTAGACAACCATTCTCTGCGTGTTAAACTGCTCTATGCGTGTGGTTGCACGCGGTTGAGGTGGCTGCAGCGCACTCTGCTTGCGTCATGCCCCGCGCGCTCTGCTCTCGCGTCCCTCTGGGCGCTCTGCCCTCGTACCTCCACGTGCGCTGCCAGTGTTTGGGGTCGGTGCACAATCACGTACGTTCGTGCTGCCATTATGTATGCGGTTGCATCGGGTGCGGCGCTACGATGCAGTTACCCGCTGCAAAATTTGCCATGCGGACGCGCCGCGAGAATCTAGGCCGCCCGGCCCCCATTTATTCCTGCGGCCATTTACCTTCATCTCTTGCACCACATGAGAAAATAAGCACACCCACGACGACACATACAAAGTGGACATCCAGCGGCTGCCGACGACAACGGGGGGCAGTTCACCATGCATCACGTAGTGGACACCCACTTGAGGGGGAAGGCACTCTCGGTGGTGTACACGAACGAGTCGGTCTCGTTTGAGAGCTCCATCCAAACAATGAGCAGTTGCTTGCTGAGGACAAGTACCAAGTGGTCAGCTTCGACCTCGAGTTCACCAGCGGTCGTACCGGGCACGATCAAAAGGTTGTCGTCGCCCAGTTGTGCGTGCAACATGACATCCTCGTCTAGCACTACCACCTGGCCACAAGACCTTGTGAGCGTTTCTCCAGGTTTATCAACAACTTCGACTACAGTTTCACTACGGTGGACACCACCAGCGATCTAAAAATGCTCAAGGTTTCGGGCTTGACCTACCAAAATCTTGTCAACATGACCAGTACAAGGTCTAGGGCAGCGATGACAACAAACGGAACTCCCTGGTTGACCTTGCCTCGGCCATCATCGACCCCTACTACATGAAGATGAAGGATGAATCAAGAAGGACAAGAACGCATGCTACAGTGTCTGGCATTAGAGACTGGATGAAGAACACGTCAAGTACGCGGCCAACGACGCGTACACAAGCTACGAGATGTACAGGCGGATCATTGACATGAGGAAGTGTTTTCTTCCTGCCCTAGACAAGGGATCAAGCCACAGAGCAGTGGCAGGAGTGTCACAAGAAGTAGATGACTAGACGGTCGTTTCTCCTAGTTTAGAATACACGCAATTGTTTATTGAGGTGTGTGCGAATGATCTGTATAGTCACTTATGTAATTGGATGTTTATTTCAGTTATATATATATATATATTATTCTTGGTCTTCGCACACATTTCTGTGTTATTATTGGTCTTTGCACACATTTCTGATTACGGACCTGTTTACCGCGTATCACACACATCTTGTTCAGTTGAACTATTTTTTTTGTCTTTGCTCATCGCAAAAAGTTCATCTGAGTGAACTGTATGTCGTATATCGCACAAACCCTCATTTGGCTGCCCGTTTCTGTTGTTATGCCTCATCGAAACAGTTTTGCTGGAAGAACCGTTTGCCACACATCGCTCATGCAACTCTAATTTTAATTGTGTTTGATGTCACCGCCATCGCAAACGTTTTGTATCTTTTTTGATGGTTTTATTACATCACTGTTTGTGATTAATGCATCGCACACAGTTTTGTTGAAGGGTCTCTGATTGGACTGCCGCGTTTGGACCAACCTGCAGTAGTGCTCTCTCATAATAATTACATGTAGGATCATAATCAGATTCAACAATATAGCTATCATATAAAATTTTCTCTTCATGATCCACATGCATAAAAGTTTTATAATCTTCCAAGATAGTGGGATCAACATCAACTAAAGTCATGACCTCTCCAAACCCACTTTCATTCAAAAAATCATAAGATCGAACACTCTACAAATATGTGGGGTTATTTTTCCTAGAGTTGACACTCTTCCAAACCCACTTTCAACATATTGCAAACATTATCATCGATATCATATTCATCATGAGGCTTAAATAAATTTTCAAGATCGTACGAAGCATCACCCCAATTATGATCATTACAATGAGTTGTGGACATAACAAAATCATCAACCTAAGCTTGGGGTTTTGCATATCATTAACACAATTTACATTAATAGAATTTATAGTAACATCATTGCAATCATGCTTTTCTTTCAAGGAGATATCGTGAATCACTATATAAATTTCTTCTTTTAACACTTCATCACAATTTTCAGATTCACGAATTTCAAGCAAAACTTCGCAAAGATAATCTAGTGCACTCAACTCACTAGCAATTGGTTCATCGTAATTGGATCCTTTAAAAATATTAGCAAGTGGATGAGGATCCATATCAATAGATTTTTAGCAAGCAAAGAAGCAAGCAAATAGAGGGCACATGGCAACACAAACAAAAATAGCAAAAAAGGCAAACAAAAAATATTTTGGTATTTTTTTGAAAAACATTTTAGAAGTGAGGGAGATGAAAATGAGAGGCAAATGGCAAATAAAGTAACTGCAAGGAGATGAGATTTGTGATTGGGTACATGATAGATGTTGATGGTGTCTCCTCGGCAATGGCGCCAGAAATTCTTCCTGATTGCTTGTATCTGCGTTGGTATTTACCCGAAGGGGAGAGGGTGATGCAGCACATCAACGGTAAGTATTTCCCTCAGTTATGAAACCAAGGTTATCAACCCAATAGGAGAGCCAAGCAAAACTATGTAAACAGCACCTGCACACAAATAACAAATACTTGCAACCCAATGCATAAGAGGGGTTGTCAATCCCTCCTCGGTATTGAGATAGATAAAATTGTATGAGATTTGATAAATAAATCTGACAAAAAAACAAAATAAAATAAATAAAAAGTGCAGCAAGGTATTTTAAGGTTTTTAGAATAACAGATATGAAAATAATATGATAGGAAATAGACCCGGGCCCGTAGATTTCACCAGTGGCTTCTCTCAAGAAAATAGCATACGGTGGGTAAGCAAATTACTGTTGGGCAATTGAAAGAAGAGCAAATAGTTATGACAATATCCTAGGCAATGATCATGTATGTAGGTATCATGTCCAAGATTAGTAGACCGACTCCTGCCTGTATCTACTACTATTACTCCACACATTGACCGCTATCCAGCATGCATGTAGTGTATTAAGTTCATGGAAAAACGGAGCAATGCAATAAGAACGATGACATGATGTAGACAAGATCTATTCAGGTAGGAATAGACCCCATCTTTTTATCCTTAATGGAAATGATGCATGCGTGTCATGTCTCCTTTTGTCACTGAGAATAAGCACCACAAGATCAAACCCATCACAAAGCACCTCTTCCCATTGCAAGAAAAATCAATCTAGTTGGCCAAACCAAACCAAAGTTTTGGAGAAGAAATACAAGGCTATAAAGATCATGCATAAAAGAGTTCATAGTAGACTCAAAAAATATTCATAGATAGAACTGATCATAAACTCGCAATTCATCGGATCCCAACAAACGCACCGCAAAAATTCATTATATCAAATAGATCTCCAAGAACATAGAGGAGAACATTGTATTGAAGATCAAAGAGATATAAGAAGCCATCTAGCTACTGCCTACGAACCCATAGGTCTGTGGTGAACTTCTCACACATCATCGAAGGAGCGCCAAGGAGGATGATGAACCCCTCGGTGATCGTTTCCCCCTCCGGCAAGGTGTCGAAAAAGGGCTCTAGATTGGATCTCGTGGTTCTGGAACTTGCGGCAGCTGGAATGGTGTTTCGTCGACTCCCCTAGGGTTTCTGGATTATCTGAGTATTTATAGAGCTGAGAGGCGGTGGAAAAGATCACCGTGAGCCCCAGAAGGCACCAGGGCGCGCCTGGGGCCTCTGGTGCGCCCTGTTGTCTTGTGGGCCCCACGGGCCTCCTCTGGTACACCTTGTGGGCTCCTTGAGTCTCTTCTGGGAAAAAATCTCCAAAAAGTTTCATTGCATGTGGACTTCGTTTGATATGGATATTCTGTGAAGTAAAAAACAAGCAAAAAAATAGCAACTGGCACGCGGCACTAGGTCAATAGGTTAGTCCCAAAAAATGATATAAAGTTGCTATAAAATTATTGTAGAACATCCAAGATTGATGATATAACAACATGGAACTATAAAAAATTATAGATACGTTGGAGACGTATCACAATACACAAAGCCCGCCACTACTATGCGCCCACCAGGGGCGGGCACCCGCCCGCTACTTATCCATTATAGAAGTGGCTGGAGGTCCATGGAGGGTGGCCCTGGGCGCTTCGCCCTCCACTACTGGCCTTTTTGCGCCTACTACTGCTAGGCATTCCATTAGTAGTGCTACTGCGTCAACTCGAACGAGACAATTCCGAGGCAAGTGCAACACCCCCTCGAGAACGGGTATGTACGTGAGAGCCTAAGACCATGTGTCATTCTGGTTATTGATACGTCCCAAACATATCTACTTTTCCAAACACTTTTGCTCTTGTTTTGGACTCTAATTTGCAGGATTTGAATGGATCTAACTCGGACTAACGTTATTTTCAGTAGAATTGCCATGGTGTTGTTTTTGTGCAAAAATAAAAGTTCTCGGATTAAGATGAAAATTTTATGGAGAATGTTTTCAGAATATATAAAAAATACCGGCGAAGAGAAATACCAGAGGGGGGCCACCAGGGGGCACGCCTAGCAGGCTTGTGGGCCCATGGCAGCTCCCGCAACCCTAACTCCAACTCCATAAGTACCTATTCGTCCAAAAAAATATGGAGAAGGAATCATCGCGTTTTACGATACAGAGCCACCACCACCTCCTGTTCTTCATCGGGAGGGTTGATCTGGAGTCTGTTTGGGGCTCCGAGGAGGGGGATTCGACCCTGTCATCATCATCAACTATTCTCCATCGCCAATTTCATGATGCTCACCATCGGGAGTGAGTACTTCCTTCGTAGGCTTGCTGGACGGTGATGGGTTGGATGAGATTTGTCATGTAATCGATTTAGTTTTTTTAGGACATGATCCCTAGTATCCACTATGTTCTGAGATTGATGTTGCTATGACTTTGCTATGCCTAATGCTTGTCACTAGGGCCCGAGTGCCATGATTCCAGATCTGAACCCTTTATGTTTTCATGAATATATTTGTGTTCTTGATCCGATCTTGCAAGTTGTATGCACCTGCTACGTGTTATGATCCGCATACCCCAAGGTGACAGTAATTGGGATTCTTTCCGGTGATTACTGTAGTTTGATGAGTTTATGTGTTCACTATGTGCTAATGCTTTGTTCCAGTTCTCTATTAAAAGGAGGCCTTAATATACCATAGATTCCCTTATGGACACCGCTGCCACGGGAGGGTAGGACAAAAGATGTCATGCAAGTTCTTATTATAAGCACGTATGATTGTGTACGGAATACATGCGTACATTACATTGATGAATTGGAGCTAGTTCTATGTCACCTTAGGTTATGATTGTTATATGATGATTGTTATCCAACACAATGATCCATCACTGATCCAATGCCTACGACTTTCCCATATTGATCTTTGCTAAGTTACTTTCATTGTTGCTGCTATTACAATCATTGTAAAACTGCTACTACTACTGTTACTGTTACTGTTACTATTGCTACTGTTACCAATACTATAAAACTATCATACTACTATGCTACTGATCACTTTGTCGCAGATATTTAGTTCTCGAGGTGTGCTTTAATTGACAACTCAACTACTAATACTTGCAAATATTCTTTGGCTACCCTTGTGTCAAATCAATAAATTTGGGTTGAATACTCTACCCTCAAAAACAATTGCGATCCCCTATACTTGTGGGTTATCAAGACCTTTTTATAGCGCCGTTGCCGGGGAGCGTAGCTCTTGTTGGTTGAGTCACTTAGGATTTATATCTGTTGATTACTATGAAGAATCTAAAATATGATAGACCAAGATCGTTTCCTCTAAGACGAGGGAGGTAAGGAACTGGCATCTAGCTCTTCACTTGATTCACCTTCTGTTTTGAGTAGGCTTGCGACACTACCACCTTCTATTAAGTCTGATATGTTGCAAGTAGTTGATGACACTACTTATGATATGAATGATGCTAGTACTCTGCTTAATGAAACTGTGCCACTAGGTGAATTTCTTGATGAACAACTTGCTCAAGCTAAAGAACTAGATAATGCTGAAACTGATGAAATTTATGACTCACCTATTAGACCTAGCTCTCCTAGAGTTGAGATACCTAAGGTACCTGAGGGTTATGTTATGGATGGGGAGATAGCTAGAGAATTTCTTGCTTGTAATGATAGAGAAGATGTTAAGAAATTACTATGTAAGCGAAAAGAAAAAACTATGATGGAGAAAATGAAATATAATCCTAAGTTTTCTACTTCTCCAATCTTTGTTACTGATAAGATTATGAATTCTCTGTCGATCCTGAGTTAATTACTTTGGTTGAATCTGATCCTTTTCATGGTTATGAAACTGAAACTGTTGTGGCACACCTTACTAAATTAAACGATATAGCCGCCCTGTTTGCTCATGAGGAAAAAAAACATCTACCACTATATTCTTAAGTTGTTTCCATTCACATTAAAGGGTGATGCTAAGAAATGGTTTAATACTCTTGGTCCTGGTTGTGTGTATAGTCACCAGCATATGGTATATCACTTCCCTGAAAAATATTTTCCTTCTCATAAGAAACAAGCTGCCTTACAGTAAATATTTAACTCCGTGCAAATTGAAGAAGAGAATCTCCCTCAATCTTGGGGGAGGCTTCTCTAGTTACTTAATGCTTTGCCTGGTCATCCTCTTAAGAAAAATAAAATACTTGATATCTTCTATAATGGACTAACCTATGCTTCTAGGGAGTATCAAATGTTGGGAAACGTAGCATGCAATTTTAAAAATTTCCTACGCTCACGCAAGATCTATCTAGGAGATGCATAGAAACGCGGGGAAGATGTCGGCGTTCTTGGAATGGGGGTCCCCAGACTTGCCTGCTTGCGGCCCATGGCGTGACTCCACCAGCGGCCCTGTATGGCCCATCTTCACAAGCAAACACTCAAGACCCTCGCGAGGGGCAGCCTCGCGAGGTGGACGACACAAGACCTCCTCAGGGGTGGCCTCGCTAGGCTGGCTCACGAGGAGCAGATAGATTAAGGGGAGGGGCACCTCGTGAGGTTCCCGTGATGTGAGCTATGACGACCAAGGCCAGGCGGGCGCCAGGCGGGCGCAGAGTACTGGTTCCTCTTCGGTGTTAAAGGAGCAGGCGCGGGCGAGGAGTCTCGAGGCGTCAGGCAAAGATTTCCATATTGGTGCAATGAGACCAGGACCAGCAGGACGGCAGGATGGAGGTCATCGCGGAGCCCACGACGGCGTCACCACCAGAGCCTTTGGCAGGCGAAGACCACCTTTTGTCAGGATAGCTTGTACTTGCTGCCCCCCTTCAAATTGGCCGTTGTGGGATCCCTTCCCGCCTAACATTTGGGAAGAGGACCCGAGCCTCTATAAATAGGACTAGCCACCACAAAGGGGAGAGGATGATTCGGACTATCCTCACACACACAAGCTCACCGAGCTCAAGAACACCTCTCCTCAGGAGGTAGTTCTTCCCTTGTACTTGTTCATCCAAGCCTACTAGGCAATCCACCACACCACACTGGAGTAGGGTATTACACCACATCGGTGGCCCGAACCAGTATAAACTCTTGCGTCCCTTGTCCTTCGGGTTCGGCGAGCTGAGCTTTGAGATAGCAGAGCGTGAGCTAGGGGGAGAGAGATCTTCGTGCGCACCCCAGAGTTCGAACCTCAAGAGTTTTGCCGGAACCCGTAATCCGACATTTGGCGTGCCAGGTAGGGGTGCGCTGAAGGTTTCCTTCCGCCGATCCACGCTCCACCGCGTCCATGGCAGACGCGCGTCGAGCCCACGCCGAGCGTCGGGCCGCCCTCGCCGCCCATGTCGCTCAGACAGCCCCTGTCCGCGGGCCTCCCCGTCGTTCTCCGTCACCCACCGTCAATGCCGCCACTGGCCCGGCGGGAAACGAGCAGCAAGCGTCCTCGCTGCACCCCTCTGTGCGGCGGGATGGCCGCACCGCCACCCCGTCGCTAACTCCTGCCGGCTCATCGTCTCACGCTCGTCGCGCGCCCACGGACGCGCAGGCCGCGCTGCTCATGGCACGTGAGCTCCTGCGCTACTGCCCGGTCGACAACCTCTACGAGGACTGGTTGGACCACATCGCCGAGCTCGTTAGCGCCGCTGGGGGCTCTCCTGCACCGTCCCTCTCGCTGCCTCACCCTCCGCCAGCTGCGGGCGATGTAGCTCATGGAGCGCCTCCGCCACCTCCGCACCAAGACGGCGCCCTGGCACCAAGATGCGCGGCCCCTCGGCGCGACCCGCCGCGCCGGGTGCCCGCGCATGAAGGAGGAAGCTGCCAAGAGGTTCTCCGACCAAGAGAAGACGCTCTCGTGCTCCCGGCACCACCACATCAAGACCGCATGCCGCCTGCGGCAGCGGTACGCGGGCACCAAGACCAAGCTCCTCCCGCGCGGTGGGCCTCGGTGGCTACTGCAGGCTGCCATGCCTTCACCCCGGAGCTGCATAGCATCGTTTGGCCAGGAAAGTTCAAGCCAGACCTGCCTCCGTGCTACGACGGCACCCCCGACCATGCGGAGTTCTTGCAGCTCTATGAGCTGAGCATCAAGGCGGCCAACAGCGACGAGAAAGTCATGGCGAACTGGTTTCCCATGGCTCTCAAATATGGTGCTCGCTCGTGGCTCCTGAACCTGCCCCCAGGTTCGATCTCCTCCTGGGGTGAGATGCGCGACCGCTTCGTCGCCAACTTCCAGGGCACTCGCGACCGCCGGCCGGCTGCGAGTGACCTATGCCGCATCAAGCAGTAGCCAGGGCAGACCTTGGAGAAGTACATCCAGCGCTTCAACAGTGTTCACCTCAAGATCCCCAAGGTGACGGAAAATTTCAGTGTTCTCTGATGGCGTCCGCGACGTCAAGATGAAGGAGGAGCTCGCTATCCACGAGGAGCTATGCACGGTACTGGAGATGTTCAACATGGCAACTAAGTGTGCGAGGGTTGAGGAGGGGCGCCTCACCCTCCTTGAACTCCCAGCTGCCGACCTAGAAGAGAAGAAAGCTAAGGCCAAGGACGTGAAGCGCAAGGGGGTAGCCGTGCTCGCGGCGGAGCCAGACACAAAGCGCGGCCGGGACTGATACGTCTCCAATGTATCTATAATTTTTGATTGTTCCATGCTATTATATTATCTGTTTTGGATATTTAATGGGCTTTATTATTCTCTTTTATATTATTTTTGGGACTAACCTATTAACCGAACGCCCAGTGCAAATTGCTGTTTTTTTTCCTATTTCAGTGTTTCGCAGAAAAGGAATATCAAACGGAATCCAAATGGAACGAAACCTTCGCGAGAATCTTTTTTGGAACAAACGCAATCCAGGAGACTTGGAGTGGAAGTCAAGGAAGCAACGAGGCAGCCACGAGGCAGGAGGGCGCGCCCCCACCCTCGTGGGCCCCTCGTAGCTCCACCGACCTACTTCTTTCGCCTATATATACTCTTATACCCTGAAAACATCCAAGGGAGCCACGAAACCACTTTTCCACCGCCGCAACCTTCTGTACCCGTGTGATCCCATCTTGGGGCCTCTTCCGGCGATCTGCCGAAGGGGGATTCGATCATGGAGGGCTTCTACATCAACACCATAGCCTCTCTGATGATGTGTGAGTAGTTTGCCACAGACCTTCGGGTCCATAGTTATTAGCAGATGGCTTCTTCTCTCTGTTTGGATCTCAATACAAAGTTCTCCTCAATCTTCTTGGAGATCTATTCGATGTAATACTCTTTTGCGGTGTGTTTGCCGAGATCCGATGAATTGTGGGTTTATGAACTTGATTATCTATGAATATTATTTGGTTCTTCTCTGAATTCTTGTATGCATGATTTGATATCTTTGCAAGTCTCTTCAAATTATCGTTTTAGTTTGGCCTACTAGATTGATCTTTCTTGCAATGGGAGAAGTGCTTAGCTTTGGGTTCAATCTTGCGGTGCTCGATCCCAGTGACAGAAAGGGAAACGACACTTATTGTATTGTTGCCATCGAGGATAAAAAGATGGGGTTTATATCATATTGCTTGAGTTTATCCCTCTACATCATGTCATCTTGCCTAATGCGTAACTCCGCTCTTATGAACTTAATACTCTAGATGCATGCTGGATAGCGGTCGATGTGTGAAGTAATAGTAGTTGATGCAGAATCATTTCGGTCTACTTGACACGGACGTGATGCCTATATTCATGATCATTCCCTTAGATATCATCATAACTTTTCTATCAATTGCTCGGCAGTAATTTGTTCACCCACCGTAATATATGCTATCTTGAGAGAAGCCATTAGTGAAACATATGGCCCCCGGGTCTACTTTACATCATATAAGTTTCCGATCTACAATTTTGGTTTACTATTTATTTTGCAATCTTTACTTTCCAATCTATACCACAAAAATACCAAAAATATTTAAATTATTATCTTTATCAGATCTCACTTTTGCAAGTGGCCGTGAAGGGATTGACAACCCCTTTATCGCGTTGGTTGCAAGGTTCTTGATTGTTTGTGCAGGTACTAGGGTATTTGTGTGTAGTCTCCTACTGGATTGATACCTTGGTTCTCAAAAACTGAGGGAAATACTTACGCTACTTTGCTGCATCACCCTTTCCTCTTCAAGGGAAAACCAATGCATGCTCAAGAGGTAGCAGGGACCACCCCGAGTTGTCCAAGAGCAGCCATCCGTTCTGCACCTTCCACAACGTACACAGCCACAACACCAATGACTACCAAGAGCTCAGGGCCATTCGAGATTGACGCTTCGGTCGACTCCCCGAACGCAACGATCGGGGCTACGGCCGAGGAGGAGGACGAAGTGGAGGACACTGGGACGACCGCGACCCCCGTTAGGAGTGGCGCGACCAGCCCCGCGAGGACCGCTGGCAGGACCAGCCTCATGAGGGCGCCTGGAGGGACCAGCCTCGTGAGGACCGCCCCCAGGGCAATCCTTGCCTTCCTCCGTTGCCGCCTCCGCGAAGAAGGAACGACGACCACCATCAGGACAAGGGGGTGGGGGTTTCCAGGAGTAGCGCGCTATCGCTTGCATCTTGGGCGGTGCTCAGGCTCCAGCTTCCCAGCGCATCTTCAAGCAGTTTGCTCGTGAGGTGAACGCAGCCCTTCCCAGGCTCGAGGCCACGCGCCCGCTCAGGTGGTCCAAGTGTGCCTTCACCTTCAGCTCATCGGACCAGCTCAAGTGCGCGGCCACTGCTGGCGCCCTCCTGATGCTTTGCTCACCCGTCATCAGCAACGTCCAAGTCACCAAGACCCTCATCGACGGCGGAGCAGGGCTCAGTGTCTTGTCCGTCGAGACGTCCGACAACCTCCAAGTGCCATACGATCAGCTACAGCCTACCAAGCCTTTCTCAGGAGTGACTGATGGCTCCACCACCCCGATAGGACAGGTCCGCCTCCCCGTCACCTTTGGCCAGCATGACAACTACCGCACCAAGCTCATTGACTTTGACGTCACCCACATCCGTCTGCCGTACAATGCCATCCTCAGGTATCCAGCATTGGCCAAGTTCATGGCGGTGACCCACCACGGCTACAATGTCCTCAAGATGCCGGGGAGTGGCGGCATCATCACGGTTCCGTGTGAAGAAAGAGATGCGGTGTGCTCCCTTGAGCGCGCCTTCCAAGCCGCAGTAATCGAAGACCCCGACAACTGAGGCACCCCGTACCCTCCTGAGGCCATCCCCAAGAAGAAGAAGCAGCTACTCCACCTAGCGCCTCAAGGAAGCGGTGTCTCCAGTTGTACCACTTCAGGATCTGCGCCCGCAGCCAGGGCGCCTCCCTCCCTCACATAGGAAGGCGCGCCCGGTGCCCTCCTTAGGCTGGGCTCGGGGGCTCTCTTCTGGAGGGCCTCAGAACTAGCCAATGTCACGAGGGAGACGCTCGGGCATCACGTGGAGGCGTGCTTCGCTGCACGTTTTCCTCAAGAGGGCACAATGCGAGGAGTGCCAAGTGCTCAGGAGTTCATCACCCAGGCAATCCAGGAGCTTCAGGAAGCAAGGACCATACGCGGCGACCGCTGCCCACCACCGGGTGCAGCCCCCCATCTTAGCGAGGACGGCGGGCTGCGCGTCTGTGTCGGCATTCCAGGGCTCAACAGGGCCGCATCTCAGGAGCGCTTCTGGCTTTCGCGCGCTGGCCGGTGCGAGGGTCCACCTCACAGCTATGTTCGCATGCCGTTTGGCCTGCCGAACACGGCTGTCACCTACCAGCTTCATCTATGGAGCATCCTGGCGGCTCAGGAGGCCAGGCATCACGCAGTCCTGGCAGAGATGGCGATGGTCCTCAAGGAACCACCCGAGCCCCCAGAGCCTCCTGAGGCTCAGGGCCCTGGTGGCTCATGAGGAGCAACCTCTCCAGCACGCACCTTCAGCTACCTCAACACCCCTTCAACGATGGAACCAGGTGACATTTTCCGGTTTACTCAGCTAGGAGCGCCCCTCGGGCTGCATCATTCCCATGTCACACGGGCCTGCCCCCGCGACATGTATCTTTTTTGCATATTTAGCTTACTCTGTTGGGGGCGCCCCTCGGGCTGCATCATCCCCAGGCCGCTCAGGTCCGTCCCAGTGGCATGTATCGTTCTTGCATCCACCTAAGCTAGCTTGTCTCCTCACATAAGTTATTTATGGCTATCACTTGCTTATCTGGTACATCGATATCCCACCTGTGACCACCATCGTCGCTGCGGGAGCCGTGCGCCGGTCGTCTTCCCTTAGGATTCCTGGCAAGAGTAGGCCTGGCACAGCGTTTGTGCTCGGGTCCGTCCCTGCAGCGTCGATAAACCCAATGACTGAGCTCTGTCTGGCGGCCCGTCCCGTTCACGTCACCTCCTGGGGTCGTTGGTGCCTAGCCTACTCATGGGATTGCCTCAGGAAATTCGTCCGGCGTAGGTTACCTAACCATCTCGCAGGATTGCTGAAGCTATCAAGATCCAAGACTAGGCGCAACCTGCCTTGAGGTAGGGCCTCGTGAGTCCCGCGCTGGCTCACGAGCGCCCAAACACAGCTCGTCTAGCCCTGCCGTGCAAGCCACGTGTCAGGGCGGGGCTGTACACGCCCCGGGGGCTCCACTCAGAGGGAGCACTCACCCATGCACCAGTGGAAGATCCATGCTCTGCGCTGGCAGTCGACACGGTCGAGGAGCAGCTATGCCCGTGCAAGTGCGGAAGCGCTACGCTCCGCGCTGGTGATAAACAACTGAGGGCGGCCCCATGGCCGTACCAACCTCAGGGAGCCACCCGGCTCAGTGTCCAGCCTTACCGCAACTCTTTCCCCTCGGGAGAGTCGTGCGACAGGGCTGAGCACGGGGGCTACGCTCAGGCCCCGCCTAGTGTACGCCGCCCTGCCAGGTCCCTCGGACCTGGTCGTCGCGCACCACTCCCGAGCGGGACCTCTGCGAGGACAGGTATAAAGGTCTGTTTGAGCATCAAGGGGGATTCCTGAGCATCGCGACTCAGGAGGGTCGGGCCCTGCCGATGTAGAACCCTAAGACCTACTTCAACGGTTTTCTCCCGCAGGCCGTTTGCACGTCAAGGGGGACTACTGAGCATCGCAACTCAGGAGCCTAACTGGCCACGTAGCCCCTCACCCCTTGGACCATCCTGGTGATCCGGACGGCCTGACGGCAGCTGAGGTATGCGCGGGTTCGGGCCCTGCCGACGTAGAACACCAGGCAAGCGGGAAGGAAGTCGCAGAATCTCAAACAAATATTACAAAACATACTGTCTTCAAATTCCAAACACAAGTTTAAACGCCTCCACGAGGCATGGTGCATGTTGTAGAGGCAAAGCAGGAAATGAGCCGCCAGCAAGCCATCTCGTCATCCTTGGACGCCGCCGTCACTTGCAAGGGGTGCCCCTTCGATGGCGACGTTTCCCTCACCTATGTCGCCCACCGGAGTCACATGTTTAGCAGCACCACCAGTCGAGGGCGCAGGGTCGAAGGCGCGGAACTTCTTCAGCAAGGCCTCCACTCGGCTCTCCACGGATTCGGCAGCAGCTGCGCAACGCTCATCATCCATGGGCTCGAGCAGCTCGTCAAGGTCGGCGTCAGGATCGTGAAGATAGAGGTGGTTGAAGACGCGCGTCAGTGCAGATGAGGAAAGCGCACGGGCTTTCCCCTCCACCAAGGGGCCGATCCTGTCGATAACATCCTCGAGCGCCGCGACAAGATGAGGGAGCAGCTGGGTGGGGCCCTCGGTGTTTGTCGCCAGCGGCTCCTCCAAACCCTTCTCATAAAGTGCCCGCAGCGCCACGCGGGACCTCTCCTGAAGGGACGTGAAGGCCATGCGGTCCTTAGCCAGGATCTTCACCTTGGCTTCCAGCTCGGCCTTCTCTGCCTTCATCTCCTGCTCCAGCTCCTCCAGCCGGCTGCACTCTGCGGCCTGTGCCCTCGCCAACTGCTCCAGCTCGGCATTGTGACCTCTGACGGCGTCCTCTTGGGCCTTCATCTTCTCCTCCTCCGCCTTGCGGTCTTGAGCCTCGGCCACGCGCTCGTTGCGCACGGTCTCCAACTCAGCCTCCAGCGACCGGCAGTGGTCCTGGGCGGCCCCGGCGTCCTTCAGCACCACCTCGCGGGCAGCCGCGGCTTGGGCAGCGGCCTGCTTGTCCCTCTCGGAAGCCGCCGCGGCTTGGCTCAGCACCTCCCTGATGGATGCATCGGAGTGCAACCAGCCAAAGATTAGCTACAGGCGCCCGGCCACTAGGCGACGGTTGGCGCCTTGAAGATCACCCCGTAGTCAATTCAGGGCAGAAAGGACATTCTCCAGAATGTCAGGCGAGGCGGAAGGATCGCGAACGGGTAGTGGGACGGAAGGAGAAGGCAACATCGTCGCCAAGGCCTGCAGGTTAACAGCGGTGGAAGGTGAAGCCAGGAGCTCTGGAGCCTGCGCGGCCTTGGCCAAGGGGCTGGGGACAAGCGCCTCGGGAGTCGACATAGAACCAGGGGCTGATGTCCCCTGGAGACGCTCCTCCAGGCCTCGGGAAGAAGACCGGGCCGGAGAGGTGTGGGCGCCATCACCGCTCCTCTACGCCGGAGGAGGCGCGGCCGTGCCAGGCTGCTAGGTCCCAGAGGGTGTGGCCACCCCCTCCCTCTTCTTCTTCTTCGATGACGACGTCGGCCTAGCAGCTCAAGGACGAAGCGTCAGGAAGCCGCAACGGAAGCAGGAGCGAGGGCAAGGTCAGGGCAGGATACTCACTGGTCTACGACAGTGTAGTGCCGACGCCTCTTCAGAAGTGTAGAGCCTGGGGGCCTCGCGGCCTGGGGCGTTGGCGCGCGGGCCCCAGGAGTCGATGAGGCCACGGTGGCTCTGGGTAGCGACAAGGCAGGGGCGTCGCCCCGAGAGATCTGCTCTTCGTCGGGACACTGGACGAGGGCTTCCCCGAGGGAGAAACACTAGACTTCGTAGTGACCCCAGCAGGAGGCATGGCCTCCCTCACTGGGTGTTCGCCGGCGTCGTCATCGTCAGGCAAGGCGCGGAGGAGATCGGCCTTGCGCGGAGGGGAGGTCTCCCCAGACCCCTCCAGGGTGGCCGCTGAATCCTGCTCCTCCTCCTTGCCGGAATCGTCGGAGGACACCACGACCGGGACCGACACCGCCGGGGCTTCAGAGGGCGCGGACGGCACAAGACCGCGCCCATCAAAGATAGGCATGCCGGCGGCGATATTCGCTCCATCCAGGCGGCGGTACAAGGGAACGAAGGCATCTAGCGAGAATCCCTGGTTGTCCCCAACCAAGGAGCGGAGGGCCGTGCCCAGCTCCACGTCAGACAGGGCCTCCGGACGCAGGCGAAGTTCGTCTCCTTCACCCCCGAGCTTCCACAAGGGGCGCGAGCGCGCCTGTAGGGGAGCCACACGCTGCGCCATGAACTCCTTGACGATCATGGCCCCCGTCAGCTTCGCAGCCCTTGGGGCCTTAGGCTTCAAGTCGGCGGTCATCCGCTCCAGCACCAACTCCGCCCGAGGGTCGGTGAGCTTCGCACGGAACTACCCGTCATGAGACATAGGCATCTCCGTCGGCAGCACCAGCCGGGGGTGAGAGCACATGGCATCCATTAGAACCCACTTGCTCCTGAAGCCCTCGGCCTTCTTCCCGACCTTCGAGATCGTGTTGGTCTTATTGGCCGCAACGAAATTGGCACATCCCGAGAAGGGGCCGTCCTTGACCCGGAGATAGAAGAAGTGGCGCAGCAGTGCCACGGACGGCATCACCCCGACGTACACCTCGCAGTAGAAGGCGAAGATCGATAGGAGGAGGACGGAGTTGGGGTGAAGATGGAGGGCATGAAGCTTGTAGTGGCTGAGGACGAAGAAGAAGAAGTCAGAGAAGGGGGGAACCAACCCCGCGGTAATGCTGCTCATGAAGAAGGGGTAGAAGGTGCTACCCGCGACCTCCATCTCGGCGGAGACAGCCCGGAGGGCAGTTTTCCTCTTCTCATCACCCTCCGCCATCATCAGGAGCGTCGCGGTAAGGTTCTTCTCCGAGACAGTCAGAGCATTCAGCGCAGGCTCGTACCGAGATGGCGGAGGGGCGGCGCGAGCTTTGTTGGGCACCATTGGCAACAAACTCGGAGGAGGATTTGGGCAGATCTGGAGTCTTTGGGAGCGTGGAGCAAGAAAGGGGATCTGGAGCAAGACGAAGGGAAGCAATGAAAGCAGCGCGGCCCGCACCAGCCTTTTGTCAGTCGGGCAGTTGTCGAGGCAGTGTGGGGAAGCGGAGACGCCCACATTCTGCTAGTCGCCATGCGTCAATCAAGGCCGCAGGCGGTTGGGGCCCGCGGCGCTCTGCACTTGCCCCTTGGCTTCGCCTCGAAGCCATGTACGAGCGCGCCTTGGGCCCGGGGGCTACTGTCGGCGTTCTGGGAACGGGGGTCCCCAGACTTCCCTGCCTGCGGCCCACGGCGTGACTCCACCAGCGGCCCTGTACGGCCCATCTTCACCAGCAAACAGTCAAGACCCTTGCGAGGAGCCGAGCCTCGTGAGGCAGTGTAACATCCCAAAATTCTAAATTTTAGAATATTATATTAAATAGATAGTTTTGATTGTTTGTTTGATTGTTAGTGATTGATTGACTGAAAGTGAGTGAAATTTGAAACTTTTGAAAGTTAAATGAGAGGGAATAAAAGGACTTTCCCAAACTTAGGGTAAAATATTTAAATGAGAGGGAATAAAAGGACTTTCCCAAACATCATATACGTTTTTAATTATTTTCTCCAAAAATAAAATATACATAAATTAGGGTAAAATGATTCCCTACATCAGAAAATTGGAGAGAAATAAATTTGAAATCATTTCGTATTTTTAAAATGATTTTTATTGGATTTTATTAGAACAGTAGCCCTCTTTGCTTTATTCAAATTTGTGTGGATTTTATTTGATGTTAGAAAAATGTTCATGTCGTAGAAAATCTTTTTCTGAAAATTTTGATATATAATACGCCTATATAATATTTTTTTATTTTCTTTTTATTATTTTTGTTTGTGTTTAAAAAAACTTCTGGACCGACCTGACCGGGCCGGCCCAGCCAGCCAGGCTGCGGCCCAGCCCAGCCGCGGGTCCCCGAGCTCCAGCAGGACTCCCGCCGCCGCACGACAGCGCCGCCCCCGCCGTGTCCGTCGCTGACACCGCGCCCCGCCACCTTTGCCCTTGCCCCCTCCTCCACGCCTCCCAAGGCCGCCCTCCTCCATAAATAGCCACGCCCTCGACCCCGCTCCTCCTCGCAGTCGCCGTCGCCTGTGCAACCGCCACCGCCGCTCGCCTCTCCTCGCCTCGCGCCGCCGCCGCACCTTGTCGCCACCGCTACCCCGCGCTGCCCTCGCCCTTCGCCACCTCGCGTCGCAACAGCCGCCCTGCCACAGAGCCGCGCGCCACCGCCCGCCTCGCCCCTCGCTCACCCTTCGCCGGAGCTCGCCGCTTCGCCGGAGCCGCCGCGGTTTTTCTCACCGAACCTGTAAAAACTGCCAAACCCTAGATCCGGTTTATTTTCTTTTTAGGTTTTCTTCGGTTTTCTTTTAGCCGGTTTTATTATTTTAGTCAGGTTATTTTGAGAACGTTCGCTAGGTTAGGTCTTCGCAGCGAACGGTTTTGTTCGTTAGGTTATGTTAGCAAGCGTTCGTTCGATAGGATTTTTCTTTTTTTTCTTTTTAATTTCGGCCAGGGACCTATCTGTGAGTATTTTATTTACAGTTCAGCAGCTGTTTTTCAAACGATCACTACTTTTTACTCGTCAGTCCAAATTCAACGAAACCAACGCCCACTTCTTCGTTATGATCCCCTTTATCCAGTAAAACAACTTAAACATGTTTTTGAAAGTTTAGAATTTGATTTCAAACAGATTTGGATTTGAATCTTCTTTTGATCGTAACTCGAGTTTTATAACTCTGTTTGAGTTGATTCTTTTTGCAAACTAAAGCTCTTTGCCAAATTCACATAATTTTGGTACTGTTAGAAATTGTTTTATGTTGCAAGAGTTATTTGCTTGGTTTTGATGTTTTCCAAATTGTCTTTTTCGCTCTTTTCGATCTTTTGAGTGATTGACCGGAGTGTGACGAGTAGAACTATCAAGAGTGTTGAGTGCAAATCATCTTCATCAACATTGCAGGCAAGTTAACACTTTGATCATATCCCTTTCATACCCAGTTTTTATGTATTAGTTTCACCCTCAAACATTGCATGGTTAGGAATTGATAACATGTGGGTATTGGGAAGTAGTTGATAAGGTAGGAACCTATTGCCCTGCATTCAAACCTTGGGAGTTACTATTATGTTGCTTATATTGCTATGCTATGCTCGTATACGTGGATTGGGTTTGAGTGTATCCATGACAGATGTGAGATTGTTAATTAATGGTTCAACTTAAGGTGGCAACTTAAATACACATCTGGGTGGATTGAGGCACCTGGGGTATCCAGTGGTTGCCTGTATTTTTTGGAAATCCTGGGGTACCGTGTGATTCTCCTATGGACTGCCACCTAGGCTCAAAGGGATCATAAGATTATTCATGCTAGAAACTTTCGTGTGCAGCCACATGCCATTATGGGCTCTAGCATAGTTTAGTAAGTTGTGGGAAAACTTCCCATGATGAGCTAGCAGATGTAGGGGATTGTAGGTGTACCGGCCTATCTATTGGTTAAGGGGACCTCTTCGGAAAGACTGTGTCTCGGTCATCTGTTTCTCAAACATCATGTAGTGCGAAAAATTCAACGGAGGAGATCGAGTCTTGTGGGGAAAGTGCGAAAACCTCTGCAGAGTGTACAAACTAATCATGATTAGCCGTGTCCCCGGTTATGGACATCTTGAGTATTTGGTTCTTGGATTATCATATTGATCTCATCACTTCATAATTAATTTGTTGGGTTGTTAATGATTACTTTTAATTGGGATTGAGAGGGGGGTTTACCTTCTCAATATTTTCAACCAACTTTGTAGTTAAATAAAATATATTCCTTTGCAGTAGGGAAAAATTGGCTTTTCGCAAAAACCATATAACCATAGAGCTTTTCCACCAGCCAAATATGCATGTAGTGATAGCTATTATCCTATGGTGTGAACTTGCTAGTACATTCAATGTATTGACCCTTTGTGGCTGCAACGTCTCATGTTGCAGGAATCTTACGACGAGTAAGTGATACGTTATGGTTACAATTTCTACACTCAACTTTGCCGTTGGTGTTGATGGGAATCCACAACCTTGTTGTTATTTCCGCTATTTGGATTGAGGTAATATTTTACGTTACTTTATACATGTGATTTACCTCTGTTATAAATCCTCGAGTACTGTGTGTGTCAGCATACCGATCCAGGGATGACACTTAAGCACAGAGACTTGACCGTCTGAGGTTGGGTCGCTATAAGATGGTATCAGAGCACATGTTGAATGTAGGACGTGATCCCTAGAAACTGGCAAGCCCATAGGAAAGATTTTTCTCTACTACTTTCTTTTCAAAAAAGATCTTTTACCTCTCTTCCTCTTCTGAGCTTATTCAAATATTCCCTTTTACTGAGACCATACCCCTTTTCCCTTTGGACCACTCGAAGATTCGATGGATGAGACCACTTCAAGAAGTACAAGATATTGGACAACTAAGACCATTCAAAATGAAGAGGATTTTACCATACATTATGATAATGGAAACTACAACGGTTGAAGTCTCCGAAGACTAGGAGAATTTGAAGGCTCTGAAGAATCCCCAGATTTGTATGACCTAGGAAGGCTACCCTTGTGGAACTTGGCAGGCTAAGGAAGCTGTGAATACCCGAGATCAAGGTGTGTTGGAGAAAGACCGGAACATGGAGCATTAGAACTCAAAGTTTTGTCAAGAAAACCCTAAGGCAAGAGATATCAACTATGGAATGATAGCTCATGGTAATGACAAGAGCAGAAACACGGATATCCATGATGTTATCGCCCGCTTATGCTATGGTCACTGCACTGAATTAAGCATGCAATTCTTTGGAAGGATTGGATGGAAAAAGGCTGATGGAGCATCCATCAGCAAAAGATGAAGTTTTAACTGTAGCTAGTGTATGACCAGGATCTGGAGTATTACATCAAGAAGTTAAGATGGACCTGCAGGAAGAAGTATTTGATAAGGAAGCATTTCGTGAAGAACTCAGGACCCAGAAGCTGATAGTAGCCAAGCTAGAGGAGCAAAACCTTGAGACATCAAAGATTCATCAGGAACTGAAGGACAGTAGGATCATGGTTCATGTCGAGGTTGATGAAACCCAGAAGTTTGGAACGCAACTCCAGAAATATTAAAGGACGTCACGATAGACTTTGCGACAACAGAGAGGATCTGGCAAAAGAACTTGAGAATGACAAGCATGATCGGAAGAAGCCATCGGAGACATGAACAAAACTTGAAAAGTTTGGCGATGTTGAAGATTTATTGACCCTTTAGAAGACCAAACCTCTGTTATATACCTATGTTAGATGCGACGATTGTGAGCTGTCTTTTTGTTTGATGTTTTTCCGACAGCCACATCAAAAATCTCTCTTTTCAAAACTATTGTTTGCATTGTGTGTATCCCTCTCTATCTCTCTTATCTTACCCCAAAGCCCATGGACCCAATAGAGGATGAATGGGGATGAGCTTATATTTTCTGGACCGATGATTCAATTGGAGATGGACCGATGGATTCAGAACATGGAGGCTCCCATGGAGAATAACCCTATAGCGGGAAAGGATATGACCCAGCATGCTCTTCAGTGATTTGAAAGAGGTGCTGCCACTTGCACTACAAAAAAATACACTTCCGTGATGATACGTGTTTGTCACAGTAGGTCTTGTTTTTTGTCATGCATGTACATCCATGACAAATTTATGACAGAATCAAGATAGTCATACCTGTGCTGTCGTAGAAGTGTTCCGTGACATTACCAAAATTATCATCACGGAAGTGTCCACTTCCATGACGATAAATCGCGCGTCACAGAAGTGCTTTCGTCAAGGGTGACCGACACGTGGCATCCACCGTAACGGAACACCGTCAAGCTATCAGGTCGGGTTTTGCATCCGATAACCCATTAACAGCCCCGACCAATGGGGATTTTCCACGTGTAAAATCATCATTGGCTGGAGGAAACACGTGTCGGCTCATCGCTGGGATAGATGTCATCCACTCATTGGACAGAAGGCGCCTATGATACGTCGACACGTGGCACGGCCCAACAGAGGCCCATTCCTGTGAAAAGGCCGGCCTGTTTGACTTGGTCAAAAGGTGGCGGCCCGGCTCATGGAAAGCCTGTTAACGGCCTGTTCGCATATAGCCCATTTACAGCCCGCTAACCCAAGGCCCGTTACGCCCTATTCGAATTAGGCCCAGTAGCGTCGTCTGGGCCATCCAATATGATTCCAGCCCGTTTTCACTTCTGGCCCATGTATGGCCCATGACGTCTTTCGGCCCATATGAGGCCCTACGTAACTCTTGGCCTATTAACGGCCCGTGGTGAAACTGGCACGTAATGAACAGTGTATCACTTTACACCCATTAACGGCCCGTGGTGAAACTGGCCCGTAAAGAACAGTGTATCACTTTATACCCATTAACGGCCCGTTATTTCGTTGGGCCATTTCCAGCCCATGTTATCTTTCGGCCTTCTCAGAGCCCATTTATTCTTGGGCTATTTTCCAGCATTCGTTTACTTATGGCCCGTTACTGTCATTTTCTGCTTGTGGGCCAAATTCAGCCCGTGGTTACAGTCGGCCCGTTTGTGGTCCGTTAATACGTTGGGCCGTTTTCATAGTGTCATCAAATACGACCTATTAATGATGGCCCGTTATGGTCCGCCCATGAACGGACGATTCCAACTCTAGCCCGTTTACGGCCAGAATGCGGTCTGTTTGGCCCATGTTTGGCCAATCGATCATACGGCCCGTATAAGGCCCATTGATGATACGGCCCGTAGAAGGCCCATTATTTCTACAGCCCGTAGAAGGCCCACTGTTTCTACGGCCCGTAGAAGGCCCACTGTTTCTACGGCCCGTAGGAGGCCCAGTGTCACTACAGTAAATATTAGCCCATGGTTATTGTGGCCTAGTTTAAAAAAAAATAGGTTATTGCAGCCACTAGCAAACCGCAGAAAAAGAACTGCACTGACTACAAGCAAACAAATAAACAAGACAACAAGGAAATAAATAAGCAAGAAACTTACACTAGGCTTTCACGGCTATTACACATATTACATCCACTGGGCATCAAAGTTCGCCACCAGTGCAAATATAGGGAACACAGCAGCATATAAACGCCGCAGCAAAACAAGTCCATAACTGAAACCACTTCAGAAGAGCTCAAGAAAAAATATCCTGGGTACCCATAATGCTGGCAAGATGCTTAGCAAGCTTATTAACTTTCTTTTGTTTGGCGCTTAAGTCCTCCAGCGCTTGCTGTTGCACCAGAAAGTATGCATCTGAATTCTGCAGGGACTTCCTCGGTCCTTCGGCTTCCTGTTGCATAACATCTGATCGATGTCTTTCAACTTGAAGTTGAGACTCAAGAAGCCGAACTGATTCAGGCAACGAGTTCGAAGAGCTGGTGCCAGAAGTGGTAGCCAGTAACTCGAACACTACATCAAGACAGGACTTTGGGGTTGTCTCAGTGTCTTCAATATAGTTTTTATCAGCTTTCTTGGAGACCAACAGGGATGTCTCACTATCTTGAACCTTATCTGCATTACTTCCTTTACCATTGCATAACAGGGTACTCTTCTCCAATATTTTATCCGCGTTCTAAAAGAGAAACAAACAAACACATCTCAGGTTTACAATGTAGTATATGATACTCATTTTGGTAAACCAGTTCAGTACTAAGGTGGACATGATAACAGCATGAAACAAACATATATCTATGTAGTATGGTCACTGTATGGTCTATATCATTCTAGTTTATGTTGCCAAATCAAGATAGATACAGTTCGAATCATATCTATTTAAGACAAAGCAGCATAGACAGAATATAAGTGTGGGAAACTACACAGCAATAACAACACTTGTAATGTGCATGGCATGAGAACATAACTGTTTATTCAATTGAAACTGAAATCAACATAGAGCAAGTTACAACAGCAAACAGCCAAACACATTGAAGAAACAGGTTTAAAACATACCTGTTGCGCCATTGGAGTTTCAATTGCATCCTTCAAATTTGAAATTAGTTGGTATCAGTAAATACAGTGATGCAAGAGCAAAGTAGTATGAACCATAGCTACGGAACCTGACCTGAGAACAATTCTTCTTCTGCTTTAAGCGTTGACTTCGGGTTCGGAGTGGTGGTCCTCGTGATTTGGGCACTGCAGTTGCCTTACTAACTGCTCGTGTTTGGGTGCTCTGTGGTGGAGACGGTGCTGTGTCAATGGGAACTGGGTGTCTATCTGCCGGGGTTGGGGTTAGAAGGGGTGTAGCTGGTTCTCTGTCCAACTGGGTAGGGGTACAATCTGCATGAGTGTGGGTTATGTGTGGTGGGGCTGGTTCTTGGGCAAGTACAACCGTGGTTCTATTTGCATCGACAGGTAGCACGATCTTTTCTGAAGACCGTGTTTTTACTCCCACAAATACTGCCATCACTCCTTCCAATTGAAATGGCTGATAAACAAGAAAAGTAATTGAATGTACAGACATTGTAAGATAGACAGGTGCAATGGATAGTAGGGAAGAAAACAAGGCATGAAATAATTCACATTTATGTTGTCTAAGCAAACAGAATAGCAGGACATAATTTCACATATATGATGGCTAATTAAACAGGATAGCATGACACAATTTCACATGTATGATGGCTAACTAAACAGGATAGAATGACATACTTCAAAATATGATGACTATGTAAACAGGATGACATGATATAACTATACGATGTGTCTATTAAAGTGGTTGGCATGCCATAAATCACAAACATGCCGTCGATGGAAACATGATGGCATGATATAATTCACAGATAGAATGACATAATTTAAAATATGATGACTATGTAAGCAGGATGAGATGATATAACTATATTATGTCTTTAGAAAATGGGTTGGCATGCCATAATTCAGATACATGCTGTCTATGTAAACATCATGGCATGACATAATTCAAATATATGATTTATATACTAAGGAAGTGAGCAGAGGGCAATCGCATATATGATGTGTCAACTAAGGAGATGGCATTCAATATTGTGTATATGATGTAAAAACTAAGCATTGCAATACAACATATGCATTATATGAGTAATATAACCCTGCCAAGTTTGAGCATACACCTCAGGGGGATAATAGGACAGGTCATCTGCCTTTGAATCCTCCTCTGAAGAGCTACCTGTAACCAGCAAGATATCTGCTTCAGCAGGTAGCATTGTCTGCTCTGAAGACCTTGTTTTCACTCCAGATTTCTCCATCACCAATTCAAATGGCTGATGCACAAGAAGAGCAGTTGAATATACAAACATTGTCGACAAAAGCAATGAGAAATACAAAAAAAGGACGACATGATATAATTCACATATATGACGCTTGCCTAAACAGCATGGCATTGCATAATTCACATACATAATGCCTTGCAACAAGATAACATTGCATAATTCACATATATAATGTCTTGCAACAAGATGGCATTGCATATTCACTAATACGACACTAAACAGGTGGCATTCACACAAAGCATGTCTAAACTAAGCAAATGACATAGCAATGCAAGATACCATACGCACGATATGAGCAACATAACCCTGCCAAGTTAGGTCATGCACCTTGGGGGGGGGGAATATGACTAGTCATCTGTCTCTGAATCCTCCTCTGAGGAGCTATCGGTAACCAGCAAGACATGCGCTTCGTCAGATAGCATTGTCTGCTCTGAAGACCTTGTTTCCACTCCAGATTTTTCCATGACCATGCCGAATGGCTGATGCACAGGAAGAGTAATTGAATGTACTAAAATTGTTGACAAATTTAACACGTAATAAAAAATGATGGCATGATATAATTCACATATAAGATGACTGGCTAACGAGGGTGGCATTGCAAAATTCACATATATGATGCCTGGTTAGACAAGATGGCATTGCATGATTCACATATACGATAAAGAAACTAAACAGATGGCATTGACACAAAGCATGTCTAAACTAAGCAGATGACATCTTTAATGTATACAGTAAGCAATGCAAGGCACCATATGCATGATATTACCAACATCAGCATGCCAAGTTAGAGCGAAGACCTCATGGGGTAAATAGGAGTGGTCTTCTCCTTCTGAATCCCCCTCAGAACAGTTATCTTCCTCTTGATTACGATCCGAAATGGGTGGAGGGGGGCTGCCTTTGCGCCCACCATGGAACGACGTCTGCATGAAATTTTATTGCCACGCAAGGCTCGTCTCTTTTGCTCTACATGATCAGTTCCATTGTGTACAATAACTGGCATGCATAGGAATAAAACATAGTGAGATTATGTAAGGAGTGCATGCACAAATCCAGAGTGATGGTAGCAAACTGTGGATAGACCCAAAACCAATGATAGCAGGCAGATAATAGCTTTAGTTAAAAAATACAGATAATGGCTCCTTTAATGTTTGTTTGCACCCAACATGAAACTCATAGTAGACACCGGAGATTAACCAGATAGTAGACAGATAGTACTGATTGCTGCCCCAATATGTACCCCACAACCATTTAAAAACTCAAGTTTCAGCATTATTTAGGACCTGACTCGGAGTCTAATAGGTGAACACGACGATAATGTAGCATGTCATCATATTAAGCGACGCATAACGTAAGCAGACACGGAAGAGTGCGACCTCTCTTGCGGACCCGTGTAGTCCTCAAGGTCATCTGCTCAGTTGATGATGGTAATTCAGTTGCCGTGGCTGCCGGCGGCGGGGAAGAAGATCTGAGGCGGCGAAAGACAGTCTGGAGAGCGGATCCCTGCTGTGGTGAACCCTTCCGTCGTTGGAGTAGCTGAGCTGGTGTGGAACACAGCGCCGCAGGAGCAGGACAAACCACACAAGGTTTTCTTTGACACATATCTGTAACAGAAGTAATTGAGTAAGGGCTTGTTTGAATTTGAGGATTCTAACAATGCAGAGATAGGAAATAGACAGGAATAGGATAGGAATGCACGTGCAAAACAGAGAATTTAAAAACACAGGATTTCTGCCAATCTGGGTGTTTGATTCACAACAATTGGAAGATCACCAGTCAAAAAAAAAATTGGAAGATCACAGGATGCAAAAAAGCATGGTGAGATTAAGTCAAACCACAAGAAAATGTACGGTTATAATGCTATTATTCTACTATCTCTTAGTCTTGTGCTTGATGAATAGGAATATGAAAAGGAGGAGAAGTGGAAATTAGAATTCCTACGGTTTTTCTTTCAAGGAGACACTAAAGGAACAAATCCTATAGTTTTCCTTTGCTCCATTCCTTTGCACCAAATTCATGAAAAGTAGTACCATAGGAAACTTTCCAGTTCCGATGTTTTTCATTCACTTTTCCTTTCAAGCACTGGCGATTCTAGTAGGCAGGCTTGAGCATGGAAAATCCTACACTAAAAAAATGTTTTTGTGCTACTTCTATTACTTTGGGCCCAGGCCACTGCCATACTAGCTCAACTCCCAGGCCCATCGACAAATGCACAGCTCAAACGCGCAGAGATAAATAATGATGGCGTTCAAGAGAGTCCATCACGGATAGCTAAGTTGCCTGGTACCTCACTGATTGTCATATAGTAGGATAAAATAATCGTATTTCCCGTTACTACGAGTGCTCAGTGGACAATATATATAACATGTAGAGTAAAAAAGAGATGCAACAAGTGTACAACCTCTTCGGCGAAGCCATGTCGATCTCAGCGTGATTGGGTTGGCCGGTGAGGATGCTCCGGCTGACTTGGCTGTCGGAGGAGGGGAAGAAGATCTTAGGCGTCTGGAGATGGAGCCCGAGGTATTGCTCCGCTGTGATGGAGGGTTTCGTCATTGGAGCAGCTCCGGTGAGTTGTACGACGCCGAGGCTGAAGCAGGACAAGAGAGACAACGAACAACGTTAACCTGAGTGGAATTCTAATAGCATCTCCAATACATGACGTAAAATACATAACCACAAAGTGCTAGATGTAAAATACATCAGCCGCTCATCTCTGAACTTAACTGTCGAAACTGAATTTAACTGTCGAAGCTGAACGTAACTGTCGAAACTGAACTTAACTGTCGAAACTAAATTTTGCTGTCGAAACTGAACGCACTAGCAAGGTGAGGCTACACGTCCGTCGACTGACTTTTTCATCTCTGGTCAGTCGATTTTGCAGCCGTTGGATACGAAATCAAGGGCCTGCGGTTCATCTTCAACCTCCACCCCCCTGAGCTGCCAGCCACCACCGGCCAAACAACAGCCCCCCGCCGCCCGCGGCCGGCGGTGCGCCGCCCCGCCCGCCCTGAAAACACTGCCCACCGCCAGTCCGCCGCCGCCCCGGCCATCCCTCTAGGCCCCCCGTGCCGAGCTTTTTCTCCGGCGATCCCCACGCCACTGCCCCGCCACCGCCGGTGACCACCGCCCCCATCCTGAACCCTAAGATAGATAGTGGGGTACCTCTCCGGCAAGCCCCCTCCCCGCTGCGGCTGGTTCTTCCTTCACCCCGGCGAGCCCCCCACCCCCTGAAAATCGACTGACCCAAAAGTCGATTCAGTCGACTGAAGTGTAGCTAAATCGGAGCAGCATCGCAAGCAAGAGCAAGAGCAGCAGCGCGAGCAAGAGCAATAGCAAGAGCAGACCAGGCAGGGGACCGAGAGCAAGAGCAGAGCAGCAGCGCGAGCGAGAGCTAAAGCAGCAGCAGCTCCTACTGATGTGGACGTCGCCGCCGAGGGAGCGACGCCGTGGAGGAAGTGGCCGGCGACGCCGCCGTGGATGGAGCCGCATCGTGTCGGCTCGGGACCGAGCGCCGGCAGCACCGTGAGATCGAATCAAGAAGAAAATGCGGCGATTAGGGTACAACCTCTTTGGTGGCACCGATTAGGCCGCAGCTTCATCCGAGGAAACGGTGATGATGATGCTCTTCTGGTGGTGCAGGTGAAGACGGCGGTGTGGGAATGGAGGTGGAACGAAAGACAAGGGGAACATCGGGGCAGCTCCTTGGAGGTGGAGGACCGGGTGGCTGAACCGGTGGGACGATGAGATCGACGACGGATCCTCATCCGGTACGGTGGCGGACGGAGCAGGGTGTGGAGTTTCATTGCGGGTTTTCGCGGCCTCGGTGTACGAATGGGTGGACGGATGGGATGGCAGTGGGGAACCATGGCTTAGAGACGCGCTTGTCCGAAATGTGGGGTAAGTTATGAAAGTACCCCCACCGATTTGAGGCGGTTCTTTTGGTTCAGGGGTACCACGGGCATTTCGCGTGTTGGGATTTCACAGGAGGTGGCAGTTTTCACGCGTGTTGTAATTTCGGAATAGCAAGGCGCGGGTTGAGATGGAGGGAGTTGTCGGAGCACAACGAGACAAAGATATATCTTAAATATTTCGGGCTAACAAGGCGCGGGTTGAAGAGGTGGGAGTTTCGCAGCACGATAGACAGAGACGCTAGCTTGAATTTTTGGCATAACAAGGCGCGGCTTGAAATTTCGGAAGAACAAGCTTAACGTGTACGCAAAAAAGACAATTTGCACCTCAACACGCACAACACACACACAAACACCATTTAGACTAGAGTAAGGTACACGTGCATTGCACGCATGAGATTTGGCAACCAAATTATGAATAAATACCACATTATAGCATGCAAGCTTTGAGTCATATATGCATGATGTAGATGTTCGTTTAATTCTTATAGTTCATTTCATTCAAAATCATCTAGTTTTTATAAGAAAGCTAATCTATTTTAAGATTCATGGAATTGTGCGTCGTAAGACATAAAGTAAAAACAAATAATGGCAAATCATGTAGAAAAACATTTGGGCAATTCTGATACGGAAGATTCTAGAACAAATAAGAAGTGCTTGTGTTTTGATGTTTGTGCATTATGCTTAAGTTCAACCATGGAGTCTTCTAGATTATACATGTGGCGAAATCTGGTGGAATCTAGATGATATCCAACGGCCAGTAGTGCTCAAATTTGCCATCTTTGGACCATCGGATTCGCCTCATCCAACGACCATCTTTCAAAGTTAAAGTTACCCGCACACAATATAAAAAATATAAATATAATATATATATATATAGGGGTATAGATATAGATATGTGATGCGAAAGCCGCCCATCATCTCCAATTAGAATAGTGTGTCCATGCACGGATGCGACGTGGCCAAATGATGTCTGCCATCGGTATCTCAAATTCAAATCAGTCTGACCTTGTTCAATGTGTATACATTACAACATGCTCGTTTCCAAACCACACCGCGCAGATCTCCGTTATATTCATGCATGCATGGGTTTCAAACATCAGGATCTCTTATTCAAATATTTGAATTCAACTTTACATTGATTATGACCTCACCTATTCTTTTACACCCACACAGTAGTCTTCTCTTTATAATTGTACCACTAACTTTCTCTCGTGCATGCATGCACACACACTACCAGTCGGCATTATCCATCGCACGCATACAATCTTTTTCTTCAGGTCGGTCTCCCATGAAGGCACACACCCACACACATCCCCCTCTCCATCATATCGGGCATTCTTTATCTCTCACGCGTGCATGCGCAACGATCGATGTTCCTCTATGTATGTGTGTATATAGCTAGGTCTTTCATAGTTTTCCACACAAACCGATCAATCGATATATCCAGTGAGGTCTCACCCTCTTTCCCACGTCCACATCGATCAATCTATACCTCTCTATATAGGATTAACATATATAGCTAATACACCCACATTAATTATATATCCAACGTCCCCCTCTCATCATCCATGCCTTCCGCTTCATCTCTCAGACGCGTGCACAATGGCGAAGACAGGGGGCAGTAAGGGCCCTGCCCCCTCCCCCCTAACATCACTATATATCGAGGCTAATATGAATGTGATCATTAGACAATTGCTGCTAAAAATGGTTTAAGTTCATGAATTGACCCTCCTCGTAAAGGATTAGCAATGCTTGGCCCCCTAGCTCATTTATTTTTCATGGCTCCGCCACTGCGCGCAACAGCGCACGTGTTCGCCCCCTCTCTCTAAATATCGATCTCGCACTTGTGCATTCCTTCATAGTCTCCCTCCACTCGGCCCCTCGCACCATCTTCTAGCCCCCACCGGATTTTGCCACATGTACAATCTAGCAGACTCCATGGTTGAACTTAAGCATAATGCACAAACCTCAAAACAACAGTGGTTCTCTTTTGTTCTAGAATCTTCCGTATCATAACTGCCCAAACTTTTTTTCTAGTTGAATTGCCATTATTTGTTTTTACTTTATGCTTTACAACGCACAATTCCATGAATCATAAAATAGATTAAGGGCTTCTTTGATTCAAAGGATTCTCAAAGGAATTTTGGAGGATTCTAATCATTAGGAATTTTTCCTATCTTGGTTGTTTGATTCGTAGGATTGTAAACCATAGGAATTTTTCCATATGATTCATTTGCACTAGATTTCATAGGAAACATCCCATCCACTCAAACCTCTTTGAAAGAATTCTGCGTTTTTTCTATGCACAATCAAACACTCGTACAATCCTGTAGGATTCAAGACGACATTCCACTATAATCCCATGTTTTTCCTATTCCCGCGTTCTTAGCTTTTTTATAAAAACTAATTGATTTTGAATGAGATGAACTATAAGAATTAAACGAAGGGCTACATCAGGCATATATGACTCAGAGCTTACATGCTATAGTGTGGTATTTATTCATAATTTGGTTGCAAAATCTGATGCGTGCAATGCACGTGTACCTTACTAGTACTTCGAGTATGTGCAAAACACGTAAATTAGAATACCAATGGCACGCTACACAGTGTCTCTCTTACAGTTCATGAAGCCACGTGGCACATGTGGAGGCGTTGTCGCGACCTCCTTGCGTGGATTGATCACAGTGACGTGCTGCTGGTTCCAGAAGAATGTACTCGTCCTCCCTGAGCCATACTGGCGGTACATGCACGAAGCGAAGATGTGCACGCACGCCACGCACGCACTCATTCCCTCGCACGCACACGCGGGTACACGGGCGGACGCAATTTTGTACCAAGATCCACCCCATGTGATAATTTGACGCGTGTAAAGTCGTTCACTTCATTGATGGTCAATTAATACAGCGCATGCAAATTGAGTGGACGTGAGGGCGGAAGAAAGACATTATTACTCCACTGCGCGCATGCGAGTAGTTAAATCGTGGGTTGCTAGTAGTACTTCCATTGGTCTCCTTCGTATTTTGTGCCAATTTTTGACAGTAACATAATATTTACGCATTTGAGCAGTGTAGTACTTGAAATTTATGTTCGCTAAACTCATCGGGAGCCGTTTCGGGCCTCGAAACCAAAACCATCAATTAATCTTTACCTTGTTCCCATCACATTCGAAAGCCTGCTCACACCTACTAGTACGTACCAAACCTGAACGTGTTCCCACTATGCAGGTATTAGTACTAGTGCTAGTACTTAGGTTATAAAAAGGGGAACTACCTAACCGAAAATTACTCTACCTTTCCTCCTCATAAGTGCTTCTTCTTCGTCCGTCGTTGCCATGGCCGGTGAGCAGAGCTCTAGGTCGAGAACTACTCGTAACAAGGGAGCGGCAACCAAGGCTGCGGAAAAAAAGAGGGCTCGCCGCCACGCAGAGACCTCGAAAGATCTCTCACGGGCAGGCGATGGCTCCCAGGAGCGCCCTAGCCGCGGAGGCGAACATGCCGAGCCGGCGGAGCTGGAGTCGTTATCCCTCGACGGCATGCCCGATCAGCTCAATAAGCAGAAGGAGTTCATCCAAGGCTTGATGGAGTTGCTGAAGGAGAGCCTCGACGACATGCCCGCTGAGCTCAATCAGCAGGGGGAGTTGACCGCCGGCTTGGTGATGCTGCTGAAGAAGAGCATTGCCTCGGAGAAGAAGGCGACCGGCGAAATCCTGCGACTTCAGGAGGACAAGGCGAAGCTCTGCCACGAGATCGACCTGTTGAAGGAGAAGAACGCCGGCTGGAAGAAGCTGCATGAGAATAGTAGTTCCTCGATGAAGATGCTGCAGGCCCTCGTCATGGAACAGAAGGAGGAGTTGGCGAAGCTCCGCATCGAGCACCCGGCTGCTGTCAAGGTACGTAATGCGGCCGTGGAACAGATGATGAAGGCTCGCGTCGAGAAATCCCGCGTCATGGACAGAATGAAGAAGATGGCGGAGGAGACGCGCAAGGAGATGGAGGTCGTGGAGGCGATGAAGAAGCAGTTACGACTCCGCGGCGAATTAGATCATTTGGGGTGATAATCTTCCTTCTTCTTTTGCTCCTGTGTTTCATCTTTTGCTTCGGGTGTTTCGCCGCACGTGTCACGTTCTCTGCGAGGCATGAATAGAACAATGTTTTTTTGAGGGAATGAATAGAACAATGCTAACAATGAGATGACTAGCAAATTAGATCATTTTTTATCGCCATATGGCACTGGGCTGCCGTGTTTCGTGCTCCTCCGTCGCAGTACTACTCCAGTGGAAAACTTGAGTATACCGCACGGTTCTTTGCTCCTCCTCGATCAGGTCGTCGGCGCATTTATACGAGCAGTCAAATCACAAGGCCCCGCCTTCCAGCAGTAATGAGCCGTCAAATCACAAAGGCCCTCGCCTCTCGTGAAACCGACCAAGCTAGACTGCCCCGCCCTCTAGCCTTTTAAAAAATGTATACTTTTGTACAACAGTAGTATCGATGGATTGCGCCATGGAGCAAAACTTGAAATTAAAAAAAGGTGGTACATATAGAGAGCGCTCGTCGCCAAATTATGCATATAGTACTATTAAAAAGGCTAGTCACAATAATGGTGTCCAGCACAACCCACCCCTCAAATAAAACTAAGAGGGTGCTTGGATACGTTTTAGTCCCATGACTAAAAGTAGTGGGACTAAAACATGCTAGCCTCACCCATGCTTGGATCCAAATACTAAAAAGGCTAAAATCAAGTTAATGAGCATTTATTATCCTCCAAACCCTCCAATCCAGAACTCGCCTGTGTTAAAGGAGAGGAGTTAAATGAGTAGAGAGAGGACTAATCCACATTTTAGTAGGGGTACCCCTGACTAAAAATTTTAGTCTCAAGACTAGTTTTAGCCCCTCTTTAGTCAGGGGTGCTTGGAACTTTAGCCTCTTAAAGAGACTATTTTTAGTCAGACTAAAATAAGTCCCTTGGATCCAAGCACCCTCTAAGCATCCTGGAATTCTTTGACAAAACTAAGCACCCTGAAATTCTTTGACAACTAAACTGCTGGCTATATGATGTTGGCCATATATATTGTACGTATATAATGTGAAGAAACGAGTGGTAGTACTATACCAACTAAAAGATGAAATGTAAGAAATACTAGTATGTACGTACTGAAGAGTTAAAGTAACGAGAAGAAACATAACATAGTTCTGCTGGGGGCTCAGCACAACACACCCCTCAAATTAAATTAAGCACACCTGAAATTAAACTTTGCAACTATTCCGGTAGACACTGCATTAGAACCACCATGAGCAACGACACTGCCACCTTACTCGGAGTCCTCGTCCACGTCCTCGACTTCGTCCTTGTCCCTCTTCCTCTTGGCCGATACTTCTTTGCTTGAACCGCACACTTGGCTGTTGCTCTTCATCCAACCCTTGTAGATATTGAAGCAAAGGTAGCCATCCATTGCAGCGTAGTGGATGTGGTCTATATCTAGTACATTCCGCTGCCATGCATGACGATGAAACGTGTATGGAGGTTTCTCCAGTTTACCGTACGAAGGATGAACCATGGCTCCTGCCAGGGTCAGCATTGAAGGCTGACGAGAGGACACCAGCCGATTCTTCTGGAGGTCGAAGGTGTTGCCTACAACGAGGCCTATCCGACGCAGGACTTCTTTGTCGTTACCAAAGTCTACAGTAACGAATTTGACTAGGTTGCTCTCGAGGAAGTCCTTAAAATCCTGGCACTCAACGTCGGCATGGCATATGTGGTAGACCAAGCATAAGTCATGCACGCAAACCTGGATCACGGCGGGCTTCTTCCTCTCTTCGTCCTTTAGATCCTTCTCTCGTCCCAGGACTGTGGTGTACTCAACATCTAGCCCAGCGACCCACTCATCATCTGAGTCTTCGAACATGCGTCTGAAGCGAGAAAGGCATCCTTTCACCGTCGCGGAAGAACGGGTGTAGATGACGTCGAACTCATCGCCGGTGATGGTTCTAACCTTGTACTCACCGCCGATCGTGGAGATTTGGGACGCCATGGATTTGGGAGGAGGGTTAGGATTAGTGGAACTGCCGTAATGTGAATGGACGGGACGACTAGGAGCGAACCGCCGTAGTATTGAAGGACGTGCGGGGACGAGTAGGAGCGAACTGCCAGCGTGCGAACGGCAGGGTAGTGGCTTTCCATTCTCCCATGATACGGGCTTCCGAGAGCCCTTGGATCTGAGATCGAACGGTTGCATGGCGTGATTCTAGACCTATGGGTGAATATCCTATCCTGGAGGGTTATTCTGCAAATTTTCAGCAACTTAGCATGCGACCGTTTGATCTCAGATCCAAGGGCTGCCAGCAGCCCGTATCATGGTCGCGCCTACCACGACCGTCGCGTCGCTCGCGCGGTCGCGCCCTTGGAGATTTAACACGGTGCGTTAGGCTATCTGATGTTGGCATGTCATACATAGTCATCACTTAGTCACTCATACTACAACAAGGTTGGCTATAAGGTTGGCTATAAGTGTAATTTTTTTACTCCTCTCTATCTCTTTCTTCGTACTCCCTCCGTCCCATAATATAAGAACGTTTTTGACACTAGTGTAGTGCCAAAAACGTTCTTATATTATGGGACACAGGGAGTACTAGTATTTATTGCATTTGCCAAGGAGTGACCTCTTCCAATGAAATGGTGTTGCTAAGTTTGCTTCATTTAATTAGCTATAGACTCAAAATTGTCTTTTCACCTAGGTACACGCGCTTAGCACCGTTTCTTCCTTGGGTCACCAAACTAGTCTCTCTCTTCTTGATTAACTTGCCACATCAGACTTTATGCCTATGTGGCAAGCTTAAGCACCTGTAGGAGCAAGTAAAAGTAAGTACAATAGTGCGCTTTACATGGCATTTTTGCATATGTGGAGGAAAGAGAGGCAAGGAAAAAGTGGAGAAGTGGGCTCTCATGCAAGAGCCAGCCTCTACTACATGGTGGAGCATTGGGAGAGGCACCTGTATGGAGGTGGTCAGGAATCGGGAGACTCACGCCGGTCGTAGCGCCGCAGTTAAAATGATAATGGCAAGTCAAATCACGGGGCCCCACCTGTCCAGCAGTAACTCGCTGTCAAATCACACAGCCCTACGTTTGCAGCAGCCTACTCCCTCGTCTTCTCGCGTCTCTGTCGAACCGACTAGGCGGAACTGCCCCGCCTACCGCGCAGGAAAAGCCCCGCCCTCGACTTTTAAATAGTATACAGTATACTAATTTTGTATCCATGGATTGCGCCCGCGCCATGGAGCAAAGCGTCTAGAAAACGGCGGTACACATGTACGGAGTATACAGCACGCCCGTCGCGTTCGCGTCGCACCCCAGACGGTCGGTCGGTCTGGCACGCTGCTCTCCGAATGGAACGCGCGTCATATTGCGTTTGCACACACATGTGGGACGGCAATTGAGAACCGACCATAGGCACACTCCCCGGCCCCCGCAAGTCGGGTGACTTAATAGAAGAGGGAGACGAGCGATAGTACTAGAGAAGTGTTGTACTACGTTGGTGCCTGGACGATCCCTGCAAGACACGGAAGATCAGTTCGTCCATGCATGTGACCAGACTCCAGCAGACACGCCTGGATTGGCTATCGTCTACATATCGTGCAGGCTGTGTTGTACATGGCTGTAGTTGTGGTGAGAAATCTAAAAAAAGGTTTCTTGTCATCTCGCAAAATTAGGTGTCATGTGCTTCGGATCACTGCGAGGGTTAAACAGCGACAACTGAGTTGGGCTAGTCATTGGGGGCACATGCACGAACAGTGACTACTCGGCTGCCATCTAGGTCAAGCCGGCTATGTTAATTAGGACATCTATCGACGGACCCCTTTTCTACGAGTTTATCTTTAATTTGAGCTTTGTTCCTCGTCTAGTTTGTCCGTCGGGATTCATGTTGTCTCCTTTGGGCAGTGAGGTTATGATTTCTTGTCATGTGGCATTTTTTCGTGTTATATGTTATAATCCGGCGCTTCAGATCAAAATGACGACAACTGCGCCTCCGGGCCACGTGCATGAAGACTTCTCGACAGTCATTGACGAGGTCAAGCCGGCTCCGGTAGACAAAAGAAAACTAGTACTACTCCACTATATAGGCAGGAGCCTCCGCGCTTGCTTGCTAGTGTTGCTCTCTTCACACTGTCTCGGCCTCTCCAGATCTAAACACGACAGCGGTGGCCACACACTCTCTCTCTCTCTGCTCACCGCTGGTCACAGATCCAGCCGGATCCTCTCCGCCGGGGAAGGTGAGAAGGTGCAACGTTCACGCGGTCGTCCTCGGCGACGGCTCTTACCCACTGCTGGGCGCGTCCCGATCAGCCTGCCTTGCCGTTCTCTCCCAAGCACCGCTGGCGAGGGAGGGCCTCCGACCCCTTCTTCCTCGCTGCCGTAGTGTGGGCAGATCCGGCCTCCCGCCGCCCACCTAGCGACATCCCGGCGACCATCAGGTATAACTTCCTTCGAAACCGGCCTTGCTCTACTTCCCGAGCTCCTGACGTCGCTGCATTTGTATCTTTTACTATTTCTCAGGCCCCCTCGTAGATAGGATCGATCGGCTGTTCGAAAACCACCTAATTTTTTTACGTTTAAGAGGTAAAACTAGTTCATGCACTCGAATCTAGTACTACTTGGTTCAAACAAGGAAGAAAGGGGGTGGGGGTGGGGGAGGATTTGTTACCTGAATCTAGGACTTGGTCGAAAGAGGAAATAATGGGGGCGAAAAGTAGCAGAGACTGGCTATCCAACTGGTCTCTAGGTCTAATAGGGAAATAAAGGGAAACGCAGTACAAACTCAATATAAACCCGATCTATTGGTTGAAAAAGGAAAGAAAGTGGGGACTGGGGGACAAGTCAACAGAGTAAGTCCAGCACTAGATTTGCTAGCCTCACACAGTATAAGGTGGCTATACCGAACAAAAATGGGACCAACCCAGATATCCTGTTCTGATGTTTGTTGCCCCGAGCCACTCTTATGTAATGCCACTGGTAAAATGTAGCAGTCGCACTGTTAAAAGTAAGGACACGTTAAACCAATGTTGTTTTCAATGTAATGCCTCCAGTAATATGAATCAATGGCACTTCTTTACATGTCCTGCTAAAATTTCCCATTAAGATAAGTTGGTTCTTTTCGTTAGAAATGCAACTGTCCTGGTCCGCCTACTCTCCCGTGCCCAAAGTAATGTCGTATTTAACGGTTGTCATAGTTAATCCTAATGCCCACACTAATATCTAGCAATGCCAGTGCTTTAGAAATTGCTACTGTCCTTGTAGGATTGCCATTCAGATAAGGAACATGCTTCTTTTCATTTGATGCATGTTTCATCACTTGTTAGTCACCCTCCTTTCCACCTTTTTTGTGCAAACAGAGATATACATTTCACGCTCGATCTTAGTTGAACTGCACAAATGATATCCAAATTATAGTTGAGCATTCCAGGAGCTTCACAACCAACCTTGATGTTGCTCAATTTTATTGCAACTAATGAAGAAGAAGCTCTGTGGGTTTCGTTTTCTGATGGAAATGGAACCGGGGCTGGAGCCCTTTTCTTAAAAAAATTGAAGAAGAAGCTGCTAGCTCACGGGACATTGCTTCATTTTAGGTGAACTGCACCAAAAGGTCCCATGAATTGAATCATCCATGTTGGTGACTGAAAGAGCCAGCTTCAGCATCCCAGTCTAAGCACCCCCGGCCTCCATCCTTGCGACGCACGGTACACCTCGTTTGCCACCTGCTCGACCCTAGTGTCACTGATAAAATGAAGTAATAATACAGTTAAAATAGAGCGAGTGTCATCTCTATCATTTCATTTCCAATGTAGATAAAGAAAGTGCTTCTCTTTGTTAATGTATGTTTCATCAACTAGTCCCATTGTTAATGTTTAAGCGTTTCTGCAAACTGGGGTGCTTAATTTTAGTTGATATGTACAAAAATAGAGATTTGAATGTCTCAAGGCGCCTCCTTGTACTACCGCTGTACACTGATGTTCATCACTGGCAGAAGGTGTATCTGGGAGACTTGGGACGATGTCCAGTATGAGGCGTACCGTATGAGGCGTCGCAGGGCCCATCTCGCCCTCGCAGCATGGCATACTATGATACTATCGCAATATTTTCTTCTATTTATTTTGTGTGTTTCATCAACTAGTGCCACTATAATGTAATCACGCTTTTTCATTATCTGTGCAAACAGGGTTATTCAGCTGCATTTTGGTGGAACTGCACAAATGTACGTATGGAACCGGCATATATGCAGAGTGCGAGGTGTGCCAAGTAAAAATTACCGACACCAACCATGCTGCATGCACGCATTGGCATCCACCACCACCAGTGGGATGTGTGGCGCTCTCTGTGGACGGATCTTTCTCGGCAGCAAATCATCTAACCAAATACTAGTAGCTTATATTGGCAGTTTTCTAGGGAGTACTCTTTTCTGAAAGAAGCACCAATCTATTTTTCTTTATTTGTACACTGTGTCACAACTTTGACCCAAAGGTCCAGAGCTATTTTAGGGTGATTGGCGTAGTACTCGGAGACTGATTGTAAGCATGATTTTCATTAGCTGTCACACTGATTGTAAGCATGAGCAGGTGGAAGATTAGGTTAGTGCGAAGCTTACCTTAAACCCTACCGCCGCCGTTGAAACGAGGCGAGCGTCGAGGGAACCGTGGAGAACGGCGGGGAAGCGACGTCGCGCCATCCGGCCTCCTCTTGCGGTGGGAGAACGAATACTCCTGTGGCTCCGGCTGGCTCTGCACCCTCACGAACGGCACACCATACTCGATCGATTCGTTATCCTCTGGGTGCTCGACCTTCGACCTGTACGCCCACCACCTCCGCCTGACTGTCGCCTCGGGCGAATCTGTCTGCTCCATCGCCCAGAGGAGATACTCGATGAACTCGGAGGACTGCGGCGTGACTGCCGCCGAGGAGTACATGTACATCGCCGCCCTCATCGCCGCCGTCTCGCTCTTTCGCATACATTGCCACATGGCCCGCACCGTCCTCGAAATCTCCCACTCATTGTCAAACCAACTAAGGATCTCCTTCAACCTGGCTAACTTTGCCTGGTCGCCGCCGGCGATCTGCCTGATTCGCTGCTGCATCCTCTCCATAGATGTCCTTCTGAGTGGTCCGGTGCTAGCTTTGGAAGATGGGAGGAGAGACGGTGGTCTTGCAATAGAGAAGAGGGAGAGGCGAGACGGTGGTTTTGGAATGGAGATGATGGAGAGGAGAGGAGGTGGTTTTGCAATGGAGAAGATCAGAAGAGGGAGAGGCGAGACGGTGGTTTTGGAATGGAGATGATGGAGAGGAGAGGAGGTGGTTTTGCAATGGAGAAGATCAGAAGAGGGAGAGGCGAGACGGTGGTTTTGGAATGGAGATGATGGAGAGGAGAGGAGGTGGTTTTGCAATGGAGAAGAGGGAGAGGAGCGTGCGGCAGCGATTTAGGATTGGACGAGAGGGCCGGCGCGCTGTGACTGGATCAAAATCAAAATCAATTTACCCTTCAATTAAGAAAGCGACCCCACATTAACTAGTCTCCCTTTTATTCTGGGTCATAATTGACCATGATTTTCGCACATAAAATATATGTTATACGTTGCAAAAATAATATAATTTGAAAGTACATTCAGATACGAACCAAACGATACAATTTTTGGTGACATGCATTCACATTTTGCTTGTCAAATACAGTACGTGGTCAAACTTTGACCCAAAATACGCAAAACAACAAAAAAATACTTCCAAGACCAGCGCCGCTCTTCCGCTCTTCTCCTCTTAAACCACCGCCGCTCCTCTCCTGTTCCAATCTAAATGCAGCGCCGCTCCTCTCCTCTTCCATTTCAAAACCACCGCCCCTCCTCTCCTGTTCCAGTCCAAAACCAGCGTCGCTCCTCTCCCGTTCTAATCCAAAACCAGCGCTGCTCCTCTCCTCTTCCATTCAAAAACCACCGCCGGCGAGTGAAGGTGCTGTGGAGAAGTAGATCGATGGAGGAGTACAACCGATACGTGAGGATCGCAGACGGCGACCCTGTGAAGCTAGCTAGGATGTTGGAGATACAGTCTTGGTTTGACAACAAGGACCAACTAGCGGCGACGGCGACATCCATGGCCAAATATCTGCAACAGAGCGAAAAGGCGGCGATACTCCCGGAGGGAGTCGCGCCGGAGTACATAGAGCTGCTCCTCTGGGCCATGGAGCAAACAGATTCACCGAATCCGATCGTGAGGGAGCGGTGGTGGGAGTATCGATCCCAGATGGAGCATCCACCAGAGATTGAAGGATCGAGCATCTACAGGGTGCCGTTTGTGAGGGTGTCCTGCCAGAGCGAGCCGGTGGAGTCTTCGTCGACCGAACCCAACTGCAAGAGGAGAAAAGCAGTTGGCCCGACGACGCTTCCCCGCCATCGTCTCCCTCGCCGTTCACATCGTCTCACGGGGCGGCTGTCTGCCGCCGAGGAATAGGAGGGGGCTGCCCCCCCCAGCCCAATAGTCGGGCAGGTTGTGAATTGTCAGGAGGAGCTTAGGGTTGTCAGTATTTGCAGGTTGTGAATTGTGTTTTGTGTTGTGTATTTTGAGAGTACTTTCAGATATGAATGTCTTTTGAATTTCAGATTTGCAGTATTGAGCATATGAAGTATTTTATGAATTCTAGAGATCTATTTTTAGCACTTAAAAAATGTAGTTTCATAGGAGTATAAAAGTGCAGACAATGTGATTCTCAGAGAAGAAACTGCAAGTTTCAGTTTCAGATAAGAAACTGCAAGTTCAGTTTCAGATAAGAAACTGCAACTTTCAGAGGCAGAGCATTTATATTAACACGGCCTTTTCAAACAGGGTTAACATCATGTTGGAAGTTTTATTCATGGTCGAAAATGGAACTACCAGCCAGTTAACATCATGCTGATCAACATTCATGCATAGCACATCTTCATATGATGCACAGTCAAAATGCCCACACAATGTCGAGTGTGCGAAACACAGAGAAAACGAGGGACGAAGTTTTGGCAAGTGTTGGACGTGGTTTTGGGCTGCCCCGTCTAGGCCTGCTCCCTCCTCCCCGCGGCCGGCTCTGCTGCCGCGCAGGCCTCACCGCCCCACCGTACTCCCATCGCTGGCCTAGCCATCCCTCTACTCACCCACACCTGCTGTTATTCTCCGGCGACGGCAGACGAACCAGTAAACCCTCGTACAGTCGTACTCCCCTCCGCGTGGGAAACAACTGCCGAGTCTTCCCTGCCTCCGTGTCGTTCCCTTCCTAGGCCTCGCCGTCGTCCACCGCCCTGGTGCTCTCGGCGCGGCCTGGTCAACGTGGTCAACGACCGACATGCATCTGAAGTGGACTGTACGTGGAGAGGCCGACAGCTGGGTCCACGGCCGCACGCAAGGAAATGCCTCCTTATTACGCGCAAAATAATGATTCCTCCACCTGACATCAGGGACCCACCGAAAGGGCCTCTGTATTTCGCGAAAAAAACGTTACCGCCGCTGACAGCTCGGACCCACCAGCTATATCTTCGCACGCAAGGAAGTGCCTCCTTATTACGCACAAAAAAATGAATACTCCCCCTGCTAGCTGGGACCCACCATGGTGGGAGGCTGACTTGTGGGCCTACTAAGTTGACTGGGACGGGGGCCTTTGTCAACTTTAGTCAATATGAACGATTCTAGCTCCAGTGACCGTACGATGTCCATCCAACGGCCGTAGTGCTTCTTCAACCTCTGGTCTTCTTGCTCCAGCCGCCCAAAGCAGCGCCGGTCGTGCCGCATGCTCCTGCCTCCCGTGGCCGGCTGTGCTGCCGCGGAGGCCTCACCGCCCCCTACTATTCCCACCGCTGGCCAGGCCCTGCGGCGACGGCAGCCTCACACCGCAGCCGAACCAGTGAACCCTCGTACTCCTCTCCGCGCGGGCTTCCACTGCCGCGTCTTCCCCGGCTCCGCGTCGTCCCCTTCCTAGGCCTCGCCGTCGTCCACCGCCGTGGTGCTCTCCGCGCGGCGTGGTCAACGTGGTCAAGGAACGACTTCCATCGGAAGAGTACTGTACGTGGAGAGGCTGACAGCTGGGTCCACGGCCACAGCCCAGTTTTTTTGTGATTTGCCAAGTAAGTCGCTTTGTCAGGCCTGTTGGGCTGCAAATCTTTCAAGACGAGGAGAGCTTTCATTCGGCTGGCCGAGAAAATGGCCCATCAGTAATGAGAAATGGGCTGTACATTTTTAAAACACATCAAACCGGCAATTAGTTTCAAATATCTTTTTTTCATTTCGAGATTTTAAATTACATTAATTTTTATGCGTGGAGAATTTGTTGGATTTTATATTGATATACATTTATTTTTAAAATCAGTTTGAATGTGAGTCGAAATTTCGGGATTAAAAACAGTTCGGACCGCACCGAAATATGCAAAATTTCGTATAATTTTTTAACCGTGGCCACAATATGGGCTGTAATGCTAACAAAAAGAATATGGGCTCCAAAAAAACCTTAATAATTAGCAAATGGGCTGTAAATTATTAGAAATAATGGCAGATGGGCTGTATGCTGTTTTCCACAGATTTGAGGCTTTCCTAAAAAAAGGTTGACGCACAAGCAGTGACTGTTGGATGGCCATCCAACGGCCGTCGTGCTTCTTCAATCTCTGCTCTTCCTGCTCCAGCCGCTCAAACAAGCGCCGGCGGGACTGCCTGCTCCCTCCTCCCCGCGGCCGGCTCTGCTGCCGCGCAGGCCTCACCGCCCCACCGTACTCCCATCGCTGGCCTAGCCATCCCTCTACTCACCCACACCTGCTGTTATTCTCCGGCGACGGCAGACGAACCAGTAAACCCTCGTACAGTCGTACTCCCCTCCGCGTGGGAAACAACTGCCGAGTCTTCCCTGCCTCCGTGTCGTTCCCTTCCTAGGCCTCGCCGTCGTCCACCGCCCTGGTGCTCTCGGCGCGGCCTGGTCAACGTGGTCAACGACCGACATGCATCTGAAGTGGACTGTACGTGGAGAGGCCGACAGCTGGGTCCACGGCCGCACGCAAGGAAATGCCTCCTTATTACGCGCAAAATAATGATTCCTCCACCTGACATCAGGGACCCACCGAAAGGGCCTCTGTATTTCGCGAAAAAAACGTTACCGCCGCTGACAGCTCGGACCCACCAGCTATATCTTCGCACGCAAGGAAGTGCCTCCTTATTACGCACAAAAAAATGAATACTCCCCCTGCTAGCTGGGACCCACCATGGTGGGAGGCTGACTTGTGGGCCTACTAAGTTGACTGGGACGGGGGCCTTTGTCAACTTTAGTCAATATGAACGATTCTAGCTCCAGTGACCGTACGATGTCCATCCAACGGCCGTAGTGCTTCTTCAACCTCTGGTCTTCTTGCTCCAGCCGCCCAAAGCAGCGCCGGTCGTGCCGCATGCTCCTGCCTCCCGTGGCCGGCTGTGCTGCCGCGGAGGCCTCACCGCCCCTACTATTCCCACCGCTGGCCAGGCCCTGCGGCGACGGCAGCCTCACACCGCAGCCGAACCAGTGAACCCTCGTACTCCTCTCCGCGCGGGCTTCCACTGCCGCGTCTTCCCCGGCTCCCCGTCGTCCCCTTCCTAGGCCTCGCCGTCGTCCACCGCCCTGGTGCTCTCGGCGCGGCGTGGTCAACGTGGTCAAGGAACGACTTCCATCGGACGTGGACTGTACGTGGAGAGGCTGACAGCTGGGTCCACGGCCGCAGCAAGGAAGTGCCTCCTTATTACGCGGAAAATAATGATTCCTCCACCTGACAGCTGGGACCCACCGGACGGGCCACTGTATTTCGCGAAAAAAACGTTTCCCCCTGACTGCTGGGACCCACCAGCTACATCTTCGCACGCAAGGAAGTGCGTCCGGGCAAAAAAAACGATTCGCCCCCCTGACTGCTGGGACCCACCAGCTACATCTTCGCAGGCAAGGAAGTGCCTGACAGTCGGGACCCACCTGGTCGAAGCGTACGTAGCGTTGTCATTCTGGTCGCGAACGTGTACGTACATATATACTGGTGGATGTAGAGGCGCGCACGTGTCGTAGTAGAGGCGCGTACGTGTCGTAGTAGAGGCGCGCACGTAGCATGTACACGTACGTACAGCGGCCAGGGTGCAAGAAAGAAAATACGGCCACGTATGTGTACATACGGGCGGGGTCTCGAACGCCTACTCGCGCATACGTACGGCCAGGGCTCGTGTACATGGCTGGGTCGGAACGGAGAAACAGCGTCGTCGTCGTGTTCATGGGGAGGCAACGGAATGCGTCGTGTTCATGGGGAGGCAACGGAATGCGTCGTGTTCATCGGGAGGCAACGGAACGCGTGGGAGCCAACCGGCTGGGTCGGAACGGAATGCGTGGTCGTGTTCATCGGGAGGGCTTGGACGGAACAGGCGATGGAAACGAGGCCTGGCGTACCGCACAACGGAGGAAACGGACCTCCTACGTTCGGAACGGGGTCCTGTTGATCGGGAGGGGTGTGGCGTACCGCAAAACGGAGGAAACGGACCTCCTACGGTCGAAACGGGGGTCCTGTTGATCGGGAGGGGTGTGGCGTACCGCAAAACGGACGAAACGGACCTCCTACGGTCGAAACGGGGGTCCTGTTGATCGGGAGGGGTGTGGCGTACCGCAAAACGGACGAAACGGACCTCCTACGGTCGAAACGGGGGTCCTGTTCATCGGGAGGGGTGTGGCGTACCGCAAAACGGGACTCCACGGGATACTGTTCATCTCCACCGTCGACCTCCTCCAGCCTCCACGGGCTACCGTCGACCTCCTCCAGCCTCCACGGGCTCCTGTTCATCCAGCCTCCACCGCGCGCTACTCCACCGGCTACTGTTCAACCACCCCTCCACGGGCACCCCTCCACCGTCTACTGTTCATCCAGCCCTCCACACCACGGGGTCCTGTTCAACCACCCCTCCACGGGCACCCCTCCACCGTCTACTGTTCATCCAGCCCTCCACCACACCACGGGGTCCTGTTCATCCAGAGGCAACGCCACCGCTCACTGTTCATCCAACCCCCCCCCCCCGCAACGCTCACTGTTCATCCCAGAGGCAGCATCGATCGGCTTCAGTTAGCAGCAGTAGCGAAGGAATCGCTCGATCGGGTTCAGTTAACAGCCATCGATCGATCGCTCGGGTTCAGTAACGCGTAGCCTGCAGTGCAATCGCTCGGGTTCAGTTAGAGCCCAACGCCTCGCTCGGGTTCAGTTAGAGCCAACGCCTCGCACACACGCGCGTACGTGTATGAGAGAAACGCGCATCGCTCGGCCCCCGACCTCCCACCGTAACCGGGAACTCCCCGAAATTTTCCTCGCCCTCGCTTCTACCACGGTTTTTTCCGTCATGGACGGCCCAAAGAATGTCATGCGGCCCGCCCAGGACGAAAAGCCCATTTTCTGTCATGATTTTTTGTCATAGAAGTAGGAGCCCACCACATCTATGATGATACCGGGTTTTGTCACAATTATCGTCATAGAAGTGTCATATGTATGACAGAAAAAAATTTCGTTCGGCCCAAAATGTCACGGATGTGTCTTCTTTTTTGTAGTGTTGGTGGAGGATGTACCATACCACCAATGGATGGCAAGGAGTAACCACTTTGGAAGAATTTAAGTTGACTTTGCTAATGTCTCGGTTTGTGTTCCAGAAATTGAAGCCTTCTGGAAAGGATATGAAGAAACCCTGTGCATGCAAGCTTTGTGGAGAAATAGGACACAACCATAAGGAACACAATGATGAATGCCCTAATTGTGTAGGAGGTCACCCAACTGAAGAATGCCCAACTAGGCAGATCACTTGTTTCTTGTGTGAAGGGACTACCCACTACCCTGCTCAGTGTCACATTTACACCATGGTACAAAGAACCATCCAACAAAAGAAAGAAGCAATGAAAGGAGCCCTAGTGGAAATTTTAGAAGAACCTACGATGAAGGAAGAGGTGGAGGACACACCTAAAGAAGAACCAATTAGACCTTGCACCAAGTCTTGCTATTCATGTGGAGAAGAAGGACACTTTTCCCAGAATTGTCTGAAGGGAGATCTAGTAGCATTCCCGACAGAGGAAGTAGAGTATGACCCACAGGAAATAGAAGCCCTGATTGGAATAGAAAAGTCCAGGAAGAGAAGTAGATTGGATTCCAGGAAGGACCTGAGTCATATCACCTGTTTCAGGTGCAAGGAGTCATGGCACTACTTCAACAGTTGCCCAAAAAGGAAGCTGAGGACCCAAGGAGGCTATGTAGTCATAAGGAAACCACGAGACTTGTCGGAAGTAATACGGTTTCATTGTAACGAAGCAGGGCATTTTGCCAAGAGATTGTCCCAAGGAGAAGGAGACTTGTGATAATTAGTTGTGTCTATGAGAAGTAGTAGTAGTGAGAACATTTCCTTTATATTAAGGCGATGAGTTAAGGCATGCAATGGAAAAGCAAGAGACTGTGATCATTGGAGAATCAATAAAGTTAGCATCGTTGGTATTGATTTGGATTTTATGAGTTGTTACTCTATGAAGAAAGATTTCGACCAATTTCGAGGATATGAGAAATATGGTCTATGGATGAATTGTGCATTCCAAGGGTGGTAGTACCCTGTGAGGACCCTTGACCCCTAGAAAGGATAATGATGTTCCACGAAGTGGAGTTCGGACAAAATAAGTACGAGTTTTATCTCGATATGTGGGATATCCCAAGAGTATGGAGAGATGGAGTACTATTGGATATAAAGGAGATATGATGTTGGTAATATGGAGCAAGTGTAACTCCATGATGAGTCTGAGTAACCACGTCTGAGTTTGGTACAAATAGAAGGAAGGGAGACGGTACAATTGGATGGATTTAAGAATGCTAGGAAGTTGGATGTTGGAATAATGATCAGTGGCCCCGATGATGAGTTCAAGGTTTACAAGTGATGAGATGGGCCATAACCCACAGGCCCCAGGACCTGCCAAGAAGCAAGCACACTCTTGCTGAAGGAAAAACCCTGGAAGAAGTTACGATTTTATCGGCAGACGATCTTATAGGAGTAAGGCAAAACCTGAGAGTTGTGAAGGAACGATAGATGTTTGTCTGGCTTGCAGAATCAATGGATTTTTCCGAACTTAGTTCGTCGACAAGAGAAATTCTGCAATGCTTGTGAGGATGACCGAGTGTTAGAATGCGAGATTCGCTAAACCATATACAAGGTCATGATTTGGGTGCGGGATGGATTGATCACCATACCGACTTACTTATTACTCGCTTTGCTATATGGGATGGTAAATCTGAGTTACTTACCAATAGTAGAGAGACGACGATCAAAACCTTGTTTGAACCTTAGAATAGTATAAGCATTTTTCCCTTGTACAAGGCAGCTGTTGCCAATCGTAGGATATATGGTGAGGTTCAGCCCAGACCCATTTCCTGCAGGAGAAACCATAAATTGTTGACCACCATGAGATATCGATAGTTGATTAGTATTGGCGCCAGACCCGTCAGCTAAGAAGACCCAATCTCGGAATAACCTTACCAAGATGAAAGGAAAGAAGAATTGCGGTAAAGGTTATGCCACTGCCGGAAGAGCCCAGAGAAGAAATTTTTCCTGAGAATCTGAGAAGACCGACACTGTCAAGAATAAGGATGGAGTATATGAGTTTTTGATGGAACCGTAACCATGCTTCTAAGGGTGGTAGCACCCAAGACCCCGGAGATGATCGATGGACTTTGAGAAGACCCCAAACCTAACCTTTTTCTTTCTAGCCTCTCCAAGATTTCCATATTGGTGCAACGAGACAAGGACCAGTAGGACGGCAGGACAGAGGTCATCGCGGAGCCCACGACGACGTCACCACCAGAGCCTTTGGCAGGCGAAGACCACCTTTTGTCAGGATAGCTTGTACTAGCTGCCCCCCTTCAAATTGGTCATTGTGGGATCCCTTCCTGCCTAACATTTGGGAAGAGGACCCGGGCCTCTATAAATAGCACTAGCCACCACAAAGCGGAGAGGATGATTCGGACCATCCTCACACACACAAGCTCACCGAGCTCAAGAAAACCTCTCCTCAGGAGGTAGTTCTTCCCTTGTACTTGTTCATCCAAGCCTACTAGGCAATCCACCACACCACATTGGAGTAGGGTATTACACCACATCGGTGGCCCGGACCAGTATAAACTCTTGTGTCCCTTGTTCTTCGGGTTCGGTGAGCTGAGCTTTAAGATTGCGGTGAGAGCGTGAGCTAGGGGGAGAGAGATCTTCGAGCGCACCCCAGAGTTTGAACCTCAAGGGTTTTGTCGGAACCCGTAATCTGACAGAAGAGTGTGTCTATGTACCCTTGTAGACCGAAAGTGGAAGCGTTGGACAACGTGGTTGATGTAGTCGAACTTCTTCTAGCTCCGACCGATCAAGTACCGAACCCATGGCACGTCCGAATTCTACACAAGTTCAGCTCGGTGATGTCCCTCGCCTTCTTGATCCAGCAAGACATCGAGGTAGTAGATGAGTTCCGTCAGCATGATGGTGTGGTGGCGGTGATGGTGAAGTGATCCTCGCAGGGCTTCGCCTAAGCACCACGAACATATGTCCGAGGGTGTAAAGTATGGAGGGGGCACCACACACGGCTAGGAAATTGTCTGGTGTGTGCTAGGCGCCCCCCTCCTCATATATATATTGGTGGGAGGGAGGGAGGAGCAGCCATAGGAGGCGTCCAAGTAGGAGGAATCCTACTTGCAGTCCCTCCCAAGTCGCGCCCCCCTACCATATATAACCGAGGGGGGAGGTAAGAGGGGGGAGAGGGAAGGAAGTAGGAATCCAAATCCACACTTTCCTTGTCCTCCCCTCTTTTCTTCTCCTCCTCATAGGGCTGGCCTCTATAGGTGCGCACCAGGGCTGGTGTGTTCACTCACTTGGCCCATAAGGCCCATATCTTTGCTGGGGGTGCTCGAAACTCCTTTCCGGTGACCCGATAACTACCTGGTACCCTCCGAAACACTTCCGGTGTCCGAATACCATCGTCCTATATATCAATCTTTACCCCTCGACCATTTCGAGACTCCTCGTCATGTCCGTGATCTCATCCGGGACTCCAAACAACATTCGGTCACCAAAACACATTACTCATATAATACTAAATCGTCATCGAACGTTAAGCATGCGGACCCTACGGGTTCGAGAACTATGTTGACATGACCGAGACACCTCTCTGGTCAATAACCAATAGAGGAACCTGGATGCTCATATTGGCTCCTACATATTCTACGAAGATCTTCATCGGTCGAATCGTTATAATAACATACGTTATTCCCTTTGTCATCGTTATGTTACTTGCCCGAGATTTGATCGTCGGTATCTTCGTACCTAGTTCAATCTCGTTACCGGCAAGTTTCTTTACTTGTTCTGTAATATATCATCTTGTAACTAACTCGTTAGTCACTTTGCTTGCAAGGCTTCTTATGATGTGCATTACCGAGAGGCCCTAGAGATACCTCTCCGATACTCGGAGTGACAAATCCTAATCTCGATCTATGCCAACCCAACAAACACCTTCAGAGATACCTGTAGAGCATATTTATAATCACCCAGTTACGTTCTGACGTTTGATAGCACACAAGGTATTCCTCCGGTATCCGGGAGTTGCATAATCTCATAGTCGAACGACTATGTATTTGACATGAAGAAAGCAATAGCAATAAAACTGAACTATCAATATGCTAAGCTAACGGATGGGTCATGTCCATCACATCATTCTCTTAATGATGTGATCCCATTATCAAATGACAACTCATGTCTAAGGGTAGGAAACCTTAACCATCTTTGATCAACGAGCTAGTCAAGTAGAGGTTCACTAGGGACATAGTGTTTGTCTATGTATTCACACATGTATTAACGTTTCTGATCAATACAATTCTAGCATGAATAATAAACATTTATCATGAATAAGGAAATACAAAATTACAACTTTATTATTGCCTCTAGGGCATATTTCCTTCAGTCTCCCACTTGCACTAGAGTCAATAATGTAGTTCACATCGCCATGTGATTAACATCAATAGTTCATATCGCCATGTGATTAACACCCATAGTTCACATCGCCATGTGACCAACACCCAAAGGGTTTACTAGAGTCAATAATCTAGTTCACATCTCCATGTGATTAACACCCAAAGATTACTAAGGTGTGATCAAGTTTTGCTTGTCTGAGAGGTTTAGTCAACGGGTCTGCCATATTCAGATCCGTATGTATTTTGCAAATTTCTATGTCTACAATGCTCTGTATGGAGCTACTCTAGCTAATTGTCATCTGGTTTGGTGATTAAAGCTTGCATCGATGTAACCCTTTACGACGAACTCTTTATCACCTCCATAATCGAGAAACATTTCCTTAGTCCTTTTCAGGTACCTAAGGATAATTTTGACCGATGTCCGGTGGTCCACTCCTGGATCACTATTGTACCCCCCTGACAAACTTATGGCAAGACACACAGCAGCTCTGGTACAGAGCTTGGCATACTTTATAGAACCTATGGCTGAGGCATAGGGAATGACTTTCATTCTCTCTCTATCTTCTCTTGTGGTCGGGTTTTGAGTCTTACTCAACTTCACACCTTGCAACACAGGCAAGAACCCTTTCTTTGACTGATCCATTTTGAACTTCTTCAAAATCTTGTCAAGATATGTGCTTTGTGAAAGTCCTTTTAAGCGTCTCGATCTATCCCTATAGATCTTGATGCCCAATATAACTAGCTTCACCGAGGTCTTTCATTGAAAAAAAATCTTATTCAAGTGTCCTTTTATGCTATCCAGAAATTCTATATCATTTCCCATCAACAATATGGCATCCACATATAATATAAGAAATGCTACAGATCTCCCACTCACTTTCTTGTAAATATAGACTTCATCGTAAGTCTGTATAAAACCATATGCTTTGATCACCTACGAGGTCCTGTAGTAACTTGATCTGAAGTTTCATGATCATTATCATTTACATCCCCTCTAGTTGGTGTAGGCCTTACGGGAACGGATTTCTCTAATGAGCTACTTTCCAATTCGAGAGAAGGTACAATTACCTCATCAAGTTCTACTTTCCTCCCACTCACTTCTTCTGAGAGAAACTCCTTCTCTAGAAAGTTTCCATTCTTGGCAATAAATATCTTGCCTTCGGATTTGTGGTAGAAGGTGTACCCAATTGTTTCTTTATGGTATCCTATGAAGACGAACTTCTCCAATTTGGGTTCGAGCTTATCAGGCTAAAGCCTTTTTACATAAGTGTCGCAACCCCAAACTTTAAGAAACGACAGCCTAGGTTTCTTGCCAAACCATAGTTCATATGGTGTCGTCTCAACGGATTTAGACAGTGCCCTATTTATCGTGAATGCAACTATCTCTAATGCATAACCCCAAAAAAATAATGGTAAATCGGTCAGAGACATCATAGATCACACCATATCTAATAAAGTACAGTTACGACGGTCGAGACACACCATTTCGCTTTGGTGTTCCAGGTGGCGTGAGTTGTGAAACTATTCCACATTGTTTTAAATGAAGGCCAAACTCGTAACTCAAATATCCGCCACCGTGATCAGATCGTACAAACTTTATTTTCTTGTTACAATGATTCTCCACTTCACTATGAAATTCTTTGAACTTTTCAAATGTTTCAGACTTGTGTTTCATCAAGTAGATATACCCATACCTACTCAAATCATCTGTGAAGGTCAGAAAATAACGATACCTGCCGCGTGCCTCAACACTCACCGGACCGCATACATCGCTATGTATTATTTTCAATAAGTCATTAGCTCGCTCCATTGTTCCGGAGAACAGAGTTTTAATCATCTTGCCCATCAGGCATGGTTCGCAACTATCAAATGATTCATAATCAAGTCATTCCAAAAGCCCATCTGCATGGAGTTTCTTCGTGCGCTTTACACCAATATGACCTAAACGACAGTGCCACAATTATCTTGCACTATCATTATCAACTTTGCATCTTTTGGCATCAATATTATGAGTATGTGTATCACTATGATCGAGATTAAATAAACCATTCATATTGGGTGTATGACCATAGAAGGTTTTATTCATGTAAACAGAACAACAATTATTCTCTGACTTAAATGAATAACCATATTGCAATAAACATGATCTAATCATATTCATGCTTAACGCAAACACCAAATAACATTTATTTTAGGTTCAACACTAATCCCGAAGGTAGAGGGAGTGTGCGATGGTGATCGTATCAACCTTGGAATCACTTCCAACACACATCGTCACTTTGCTCTTAACTAGTCTCTGTTCATTCTGCAACTCCTGTTTTGAGTTACTAATCTCAGCAACTGAATTGGTATCAAATACCCAGGGGTTGATATGAACACTAGTAAATTACACATCAATAACATGTATATCATATATACCTTTCTTCACCTTGCCATTCTTCTTATCCGCCAAGTATTTGGGGCAGTTCCGCTTACCGTGACCATTTCCTTTGCAGTAGAAGCACTTAGTTTCAGGTTTGGGTCTAGCTTTGGTCTTCTTCATGGGAGTGGCAACTTGCTTGCCATTCTTCTTGAAGTTCCCTTTCTTTCCCTTGCCCTTTTACTTTAAACTAGTGGTGTTGTCACCATCAACACTGGATGCTCTTTCTTGATTTCTACCTTCACCGATTTCAGCCTCACGAAGAGCTCGGGAATCATTTTCATCATCCCTTGCATATTATAGTTCATCACAAAGTTCTAGTAGCTTGGTGAGAGTGACTAGAGAACTCTGTCAATCACTATCTTATCTGGAAGATTAACTCGCACTTGATTCAAGCAATTGTAGTACCCAGACATTCTGAGCACATGCTCACTGGCTGAGCTATTCTCCTCCATCTTGTAGGAAAAGTACTTGTCAGAGGTCTCATACCTCTTGACACGGGCATGAGCCTGAAATACCAATTTCAGCTCTTGTAACATATCATATGCTCCTTGGAGTTCAAAATGTTTTTGAAGTCCCGGTTGTAAGCTGTAAAGTATGGCACACTAAACTATCAAGTAGTCATCATATCGAGCTTGCAAAACGTTCATAACGTCTGCATCTGCCCCTGCAACAGGTTTGTCACCTAGCGGTGCATTAAGGACATAATTCTTCTATGCAGCAATGAGGATAATCCTCAGATCAGGGACCCAGTCCGCATCATTGCTACTATCATCTTTCAACTTAGTTTTTCTCTAGGAACATATCAAAAATAAAACAGGGGAGCTATACGCGAGCTATTGATCTACAACATAGATATGCAAATACCATCAGGACTAAGTTCATGATAAATTAAGTTCAATTAATCAAATTACTTAAGAACTCCCACTTAGATAGATGATATGTCTCCGTCGTATCTATAATTTTTGATTGTTTCATGCCAATATTATACAACTTTTACATACATTTGGCAACTTTTTATATGATTTATTGGACTAACCTATTGATCCAGTGCCAGTTCCTGTTTTTGCATGTTTTTTGTATCGCAGAAAATCCGTATCAAACGAAGTCCAAATGTAACAAAATTTTACGGAGAATTAGTTTGTAATATATGTGATTTTTGGTAATTTGAATCACCGCAAACGGAGGCCCACACAGCCCACAAGACACCAGGGCGCGCCAGAGGCCCCTGGCGCGTGGTGGTGGGTTGTGACCTCCTCGAACGTTAGTTGGAGCTCTACTTCGGGCTCAAGGAAGCTTATATCCGCAAAAATAATCATGTTAAAATCTCAGCGCAATCGGAGTTACAGATCTCCGGGAATATAAGAAACAGTTTTCGGCCAGATCAGGGGAACGCGAAACAGAAGAGAACAGAGAGGAAGATCCAATCTCGGAGGGGCTCCCGCCCCTTCGCCGCCATGGAGACCATGGACCAGAGGGGGAACCCTCCTCCCATCTAGGGGGAGGCCAAGGAAGAAGAAGAAGGAGGGGGGCTCTCTCCCTCTCGCTTCCAGTGGCGCCGGAGTGCCACCGGGGCAACGATCGGTACAACGATCTACATCAACAATCTTGCTACCGTCAACACCAACTTTCTCCCCCTCTGTGCTGCGGTGTAACACCTCTTCTCCCCATTATAATCTCTACTTAAACATGGTGCTCAACTCCGTATATTATTTCCCAATGATATGCGGTTATCCTATGATGTTTGAGTATATCTGTTTTGTCCTGTGGGTTAATCGTGATCTTGGTTGGTATGATTGTGTATTTTATTTATGGTGCTGTCCTATGGTGCCCTCCGTCTCGCGCAAACGTGAGGGGCCCCCACAGTAGGGTGTTGCAATACGTTCATGATTTGCTTATGGTGGGCTGCGAGAGTGACAGAAGCTTAAACCCGAGTAGGTAGGTTGTTGCGTACGGGAGTAAAGAGGACTTGATACTAAATGCTATGGTTGGGTTTCATGACCTTAATGATCTTTAGTAGTTGTGGATTCTTGCTAGCGGTCCAATCATAAGTGCATATGATCCAAGTAGAGAAAGTATGTTAGCTCATGCCTCTCCCTCATGTAAAATTACATGAATGATTACCGGTACTTGTTATCGATTGCCTACGGACAAATGACTTTCTTGTTGACAAAAGCTATCTACTTTTATTACCTTGCAATTTATTTGTAGTTTTATTCTCGCAAAGTACTCATAGTTTTATTCTTGCCAAATAGTTTCATACTTGTTTCCGGTAAAGCAAACGTCAAGTGCGCGTAGAGTTGTATTGGTGGTCGATAGAACTTGAGGGAATATTTGTTCTGCCTTTATCTCCTCGTTGGGTTCAACACTCTTATTTATCGAAGAAGGCTACAAATGATCCCCTATACTTGTGGGTTATCAAGACCTTTTTCTGGCGCCGTTCTCGAGGAGCAATAGTGTGGGGTGAATATTCTCGTGTGTGCTTGTTTGCTTTATCACTAAGTAGTTTTTATTTCCTATTCTAAGTTGTTCTCTATCTTTAGTTATGGATATGGAACACGAAACACCAAAAAAATTAGTGGTACTTGCTACTCATGGAGATGGGGAACCTCCTAAAACCCTCGATGCTTGTTATGTGAAAAATATTATGCACTACTTTGATAATCTTGAGAAAACCCCATTCAACATGATAATGGGAGTAATGTTGGATCAACATGAATACTTTATGGATTATCGGTTGACACAAAAAGGGAAACTTTTATGGGATCAAATTTATATGTTGCATTGGTATGCTCGGGATTTATGCTTGAGATATGATTTTACTTGTTGCTCTAGGATGAATGCTTCACACTCTCCCTTTTCATGCAAATTTAATGACAATGAAACCTTGGCTTCTTATGTTAATGGTATATATGATTACTATGATGTGGAAAGAATAGAAGAATTTGTTGCTTTTAAGGGTGCTTATGAAATTGAATCATTGTTTGAAAAGTATGAATCTTTTGATGATGATGTTTATAGACCTGAAATTTTTGCCATCCTTAAATATTGCTATGATAATTATAATACAATTCCGATATTGATATATTTATTAAGAGAGTCTCCGCTGTCCAAGAAGAGACTAATATTTTGCAGGAGTCTATGGAACAAGAATTAATGAAACTGTGATGATGAGGAGAACGAAGAACAAGCGGAGGAAGAGCGGATTGATCACCCGTGCCCACCTTCTAATGAGAGTAACTCTTCAACTCATACATTGTTTAATTTCGCTTCGTTCTTATTGAAGGATGAATGGTATGATCCCATTGATTCATTTGAAATATCGCTTTTTGATGATGCTTGCTATGCTTGTGGCCATGATGCCAATTTAAATTATGCTTATGGAGATGAACTTGATATAGTTCCTTATGTTAAGAATGAAATCATTGCTATTGCACCCACACATGATAGTCCTATTATCTTTTTGAATTCTCTCTACTTATGGAGATGAACTTGATATCGTTCCTTATGTTAAGAATGAAATTATTGCTATAGCACCCACACATGATAGTCCTAGTATCTTTTTGAATTCTCTCAACTACACTATATCGTAGAAGTTTGCACTTATTAAGGATTACATTGATGGGTTGCCTTTCACCATTGCACATGATGATTTTGATGAATATAATATGCATGTGCTTGCTGCTCCTACTTGCAATTATTATGAGAGAGGAACCACGTCTCCGCCTTTCTATGTTTCCAACACGATAAAATTGCAAGAAACTACTTATGCTATGTATTGGCCTTTACTTGATGTGCATGAATTGTTCTTGTATGACATGCCGATGCATAGGAAGAGAGTTAGACTTCGTCATTCCTTGATATATGTTGCTTTGTGCTCACTACTAAATGCCAAATCATTGTTGATTCAAATCGGCTTTGATATACCTTGGGATTCGGGTGGATTCATAACTTGAGCACTTTATGCCTAGCTTAAAGCGCTGTCAGGGAGACAACCCAGAAGTTTTAGAGAGTCATTTATTTCTATTGAGTTCTTTTTTATAGTTTAAAAACAAAAAATATAGGGGGGCACCTTAAAACTTCAGAAAAAGAAAAGCAAAAGTGAGAGAGACGAGCATTGCGAAAGTGGGGGACGTCCTTGAACTTTGTTCATGCTCATGGAAAATTTATGAATCTTAATTGCAGAAAATTTTCAACAAAAATAATTATCCCCTTGTACAATTCCATTGCATTACAAAAATAATGTGCCAAGGTTTGCCTTTAGGATGATTAAATTTCTTGTTGGTTTGTGCGGTGCAAAACAGAAACTTTGGCTGTAGTGCACGATTTTATAGTTTTTACTGGAACGTCAAACGGTTCTGAAACTTTTTATACTGTCTTTCTATAGAAATTTTTATTTTGTCCTAATTTTTCGGAATTGTTAGAGTACAGAAGTATGGTGGATGTTCAAATCTTTACATACTGTCCTGTTTACATAGATTGCTATTATAGCTTCATTATTTGCGTATGTTTGAATTCTTGTTGAAGCCTCCTTGACTTGGGGCAATAGAATTGTGATAGCATACAATGGGTAATGTTTGTTTATAATTATACAATAATATTACAACAGTACATGATGGGATTTCATTGCCATATTCACTAACCCCGCCACTAAAAGTTTGGTTAAGTTTTGTGTGTATGAAGTGTTCGAAGATCGAGGAGGTCTCGATGTGAGGAGAAGGAGGAGAGGCAAGAGCTCAATCTTGGGGATGCCCAAGGCACCCCAAGTAAATATTCAAGGAGACTCAAGCGTCTAAGCTTGGGGATGCCCCAGAAGGCATCCCATCTTTCTTCAACAAGTATCGGTATGTTTTCGGATTCGTTTTGTTCAAATGATAAGTGCAAATCTTGGAGCGTCTTTTGTGTTTATTTTTTCTTTTTCTTTTATGCACCATGCTGGGATGAGATAGTCCATGTTTGATTTATAGAATGCTCATTGCACTTCACTTATATCTTTTTAGTATGGCTTTATAGAATGCTTCATGTGCTTCACTTATATCATTTGAAGTTTGGATTGCCTATTTCTCTTCACATAGAAAACCGTTGTTTGAAGAATGCTCTTTTGGTTCACTTATATTTAATAGAGCATGGAATTTTATAGAAAGAATTAAACTCTCATGCTTCACTTATACCTATTTAGAGAGTCAACAGGAATTGGTCAATTGCATGGTTAGTCATAAAATCCTACATAAAACTTATGGATCACTGAATATGATATGTTTGATTCCTTGCAACAGTTTTGCGATATACAGATGATAACATGTGGGAGGTACTAGTAAACGGTTGTGTTTAGTAAGAATATTGGTGTTGAGGTTTGTGATTCCCGAAGCATGCACGTATAGTCTCTCGTTATGCTATGATGCTGGAGCATGATTTACTATTGATTGTCCTCCTTATGAGTGGCGGTCAGGGACGAGCGATGGTCTTTTCCTACCAATCTATCCCCCTAGGGGCATGCGTAGTAGTACTTTGCTTCGAGGGCTAATAAACTTTTGCAATAAGTATATGAGTTCTTTATGACTAATGTGAGTCCATGGATTATACGCACTCTTACCTTTCCGCAATTTGCTAGCCTATACGGTACCGTGCATTACCCTTTCTCACATCGAGACGTGGTGCAAACTTCACAGGTGCATCCAAACCCCGTGATATGATACGTTCTATCACATATAAGCCTTATTATATCTTCCTCAAAATAGCCACCATACCTACCTATTATGGCTTTTCCATGGCCATTCCGAGATATATTGCCATGCAACTTCCACCGTTTCCGTTTGATGACTTGAGCATTCATTGTCATTGCTTTGCATGATCATATAGCTGACATAGTGGTTGTGGCTCAGCCACCATTCATCATTTTTCATACAGGTTACGCTAGATCATTGCACATCCTGGTACATTGCCAGAGGCATTCATATAGAGTCATATTTTATCATAGGCATCGAGTTGTAATTTTTATTTCTTTTGAGTTATAAGTAAATAGAAGTGTGACGATCATCATTATCCATTTTTAGAGCAGTGCCCCAGTGAGGAAAGGATGATGGATACTATGATTTCCCCACAAGTCGGGATGAGACTCCGGACAATGAGAGGAAAGAAAGAAAAAAAAGAAAGAAAAAAAAGAAAGAAAAAAAATAAAGAAAAACAAAGAGAGAAGGGGCATTGTTAGTATCCTTTATTACACTTGTGCTTCAAAGTAGCACCATGTTTTTCATATGGAGAGTCTCCTATGTTGTCACTTTCATATACTACTGGGAATTTTTCATTATAGGATTAGATGCTCACCCACTTAGTTTTCATATTGAGCTTTCATACACTTATAGCTCCTAGTGCATTTGTTGCATGGCAATCCCTACTCCTCGCATTGATGTCAATTGATGGGCATCTCCATAGCCCGTTGGTTAGCCGCGTCGATGTGAGACTTTTTCCTTTTTTGTCTTCCATATATTTACCCCTATCATCATACTCTATTCCACCCGTAGTACTATAGCCATGGCTTGCGCTCATGTATTGCGTGAGGGTTGAAAAAGCTAAAGCACGTTAAAAAGTATGAACCAATTGCTCGGCTTGTCATCGGGGTTGTGCATGATAAATACTCGTGTTAAGAAGGCTGAGCATGACAAGACTATATGATTTTGTAGGGATAGCTTTTTTTAGCGGTGATATTTTGAAAGACGTGATTGTTTGTTGGGATGCCAGAGTATTGATGTCTTTATGTCAAATTATAGACTATTGATTTGAATCACTCATGTCTTAATATTCATGCCATGATTAGACATATGATCAAGTTTATGATAGGTAGCATTCCACATCAAAAATTATCTTTCTTATCATTTACCTACTCGAGGACGAGCAGAAATTAAGCTTGGGGATGCTGATACGTCTCAGCCGTATCTATAATTTTTGATTGTTTCATGCCAATATTATACAACTTTTACATACTTTTGGCAACTTTTTATATGATTTATTGGACTGAACTATTGATCCAGTGCATAGTGCCAGTTCCTGTTTTTTGCATGTTTTTTGTATCACAGAAAATCCATATCAAACGAAGTCCAAATGCAATAAAATTTTACGGAGAATTATTTTGGAATATATGTGATTTAGGGGAGTTTGAATCATCGCAAACAGAGGCCCACACAGCCCACAAGACACCATGGCGTGCCAGAGGCCCCTAGCGCGTGGTGGTGGGTTGTTCCCTCCTCGAATGTCGGTTGCAGATCTACTTCGGGCACAAGGAAGCTTATATCTGGAAAAAATCGTGTTAAAATCTCAGCGCAATCGGAGTTACGGATCCCCGGGAATATAAGAAACGGTTTTCGGCCAGATCAGGGGAACGCGAAACAGAAGAGAATAGAGAGGGAGATCCAATATCGGAGGGGCTCCCGCCCCTCCTCCGCCATGGAGACCATGGACCAGAGGGAGAACCCTCCTCCCATCTAGGGGGAGGCCAAGGAAGAAGAAGGAGGGGGCTCTCTCCCCCTCGCTTCCGATGGCGCCGGAGTGCCGCCGGGGCAACGATCGGGACGGCGATCTACATCAACAATCTTTCTACCATCAACACCAACTTTCTCCCCCTCTATGAAGTGGTGTAACACCTCTTCTCCCCGCTATAATATCTACTTAAACATGGTGCTCAACTCCGTATATTTTTTCCCAATGATATGTGGTTATCCTATGATGTCTGTGTAGATCCGTTTTGTCCTATGGGTTAATCGCGATCTTGGTTGGTATGATTGTATATTTTATTTATGGTGCTGTCCTACGGTGCCCTCCGTCTGTGCAAACGTGAGGGTCCCCCGTTGTAGGGTGTTGCAATACATTCATGATTTGCTTATGGTGGGTTGCGAGAGTGACAGAAACTTAAACCCAAGTAGGTGGGTTGTTGCGTATGGGAGTAAACTGGACTTGATACTTAATGCTATGGTTGGGTTTCACGACCTTAATGATCTTTAGTAGTTACGGATGCTTGCTAGGGGTCCAATCATAAGTTCATATGATCCAAGTAGAGAAAGTATGTTAGCTCATTCCTCTCCCTCATGTAAAATTACAAGAATGATTACCGGTACTTGTTATCAATTGCCTAGGGACAAATGAATTTCTTGTTGACAAAAGCTATCTACTTTTATTATCTTGCAATTTATTCGTACTTTTATTATCGCAAAGTACTTGTAGTTTTATTCTTGCCAAATAGTTTCATACTTGTTTCCGATAAAGCAAACATCAAGTGTGCGTAGAGTTGTATCAGTGGTCGATAGAACTTGAGGGAATATTTATTCTGCCTTTAGCTCCTCGTTGGGTTCGACACACTTATTTATCGAAGAAGGCTACAAACGATCCCATATACTTGTGGGTTATCAATATACATCCCTCAAGTCATCTAAATGATACGTGATCCAGATCAACTAAACCATGTCCGATCATCACGTGAGATGGAGTAGTCATCAATGGTGAAGATCTCTATGTTGATCATATCTACTATATGATTCACGTTCGACCTTTTGGTCTCCAGTGTTCCGAGGCCATGTCTGTACATGCCATGCTCGTCAAGTTTAACCCGAGTATTCCGCATGTGCAAAACTGTCTTGCACCCATTGTATGTGAACATAGAGCCTATCACACCCGATCATCACGTGGTCTCTCAGCACGGCGAACTGTCGCAATGGTGCATACTCAAGGAGAACACTTATACCTTGAAATTTTGTTAAGGGATCATCTTATAATGCTACCGCCGTACTAAGGAAAATAAGATGCATAAAAGATAAACATCACATGCAATCAAAATATATGACATGATATGGCCATCATCATCTTGTGCTTTTGATCTCCATCTCAAAAGCATCGTCATGATCTCCATCATCACGTTCTTGACACCTTGATCTCCATCATACCGTCGTGGTCGTCTTGCCAACTATTGCTTCTACAACTATCGCTAACGCATAGTGATAAAGTAAAGCAATTACATGGCGTTTGCATTTCATACAATAAAGAGACAACCATAAGGCTCCTGCCAGTTGCTAGTAACTTTTACAAAACATGATCATCTCATACAATAACGTATATCACATCATGTCTTGACCATATCACATCACAACATGCCCTGCAAAAACAAGTTAGACGTCCTCTACTTTGTTGTTGCAAGTTTTACGTGGCTGCTACGGGTTTCTAGCAAGAACTGTTCTTACCTACTCATCAAAACCACATTGGTGATTTATCAAGTTTGCTGTTTTAAGCTTCAACAAGGACCGGCCGCAGTCAAATTTGATTAAACTAAAGTTGGAGAAACAGACACCTGCCAGCCACCTTTATGCAAAACTAGTTGCATGTCTGTCGGTGGAAGGTTGGTCCGGGCCGCTTCATCCAATAATACCGGCGAATCAATATAAGACATTGGTGGTAAGCAGTATGACGATCACTGCCCACAAATCTTTGTGTTCTACTCGTGCATATCATCTACGCATAGATCTAGCTCGGATGCCGCTGTTGGGAAACGTAGCATGCAATTTCAAAAATTTCCTACGCTCACGCAAGATCTATCTAGGAGATGCAAAGCAACAAGGGGAAGAGTGTCTCTACGTACCCTTGTAGACCAAAAGCAGAAGCGTTTGACAACACGGTTGATGTAGTCGAACTTCTTCTAGCACCGGCCAATCAAGTACCGAACGCACGGCACCTTTGAATTCTGCACACGTTCAGCTCGGTGACGTCCCTCGCCTTCTTGATCCAGCAAGACGTCGAGGTAGTAGATGAGTTCCGTCAGCACGACGATGTGGTGACGATGAGGGTGAAGTGATCCTCGCAGGGCTTCGCCTAAGCACCACGAAGATATGTCCGAGCGTGTAAACTGTGGAGGGGGGGCGCCGCACACGTCTAGGAATTGTCTGATGTGTGCTAGGCGCCCCCCCTCCTCATATATATAGCTGGGAGGGAGGGAGGGGCAGCCATAGGAGGCGTACAAGTAGGAGGAATCCTACTTGGAGTCCCTCCCAAGCCGCGCCCCCTGCCATATATAACCGAGGGGGAAGGAAAGAGGGGGGAGAGGGAAGGAAGTAGGAATCCTAATCCACACTTTCCTTGCCCTCCCCTCTTTCCTTCTCCTCCTCATAGGGCAGGCCTCTATAGGGGCACACCAGGGCTGGTGTGTTCCCTCACTTGGCCCATAAGGCCCATATCTTTGCCGGGGGTGCCCGAAACTCCTTTCCGGTGACCCGATAAGTACCCGGTACCCTCCGAAACACTTCCTGTGTCCGAATACCATCGTCCTATATATCAATCTTTACCTCTCAACCATTTTGAGACTCCTTGTCATGTTCGTGTTATCATCCGAGACTCCGAACAACATTCAGTCACCAAAACACATAACTCATATAATACTAAATCGTCATCAAACGTTAAGCGTGCCGACCCTACGGGTTCGAGAACTATATAGACATGACCAAGACACCTCTCCGATCAATAACCAATAGAGGAACCTTGATGCTCATATTGGCTCCTACATATTCTATGAAGATTCCTACCTCTTGAGCATGCATTGGTTTTCCCTTGAAGAGGAAAGGGTGATGCAGCAAAGTAGCATAAGTATTTCCCCCAGTTTTTGAGAACCAAGGTATCAATCCAGTAGGAGACCACGCAAATCGCCTAGTACCTGCACAAAAAATCAAGAATCTTGCAACCAACGCGACAAAGGGGTTGTCAATCCCTTCACGGCCACTTGCAAAAGTGAGATCTGAAAAAGATAATACGATAAATATTTTTGCTATTTTTGTTGTATAGATTGGATAATAAAGATTGCAAAATAAATATTAAACTAGAATTATAGATTGGAAACTTATATAACGTAAAGTAGACCCGGGGGCCATAGGTTTCACTAGTGCCTTCTCTCAAGATAGCATATATTACGGTGGGTCAAAAAATTACTGCCGAGCAATTGATAGAAAAGCGCATAGTTATGAGAATATCTAGGCATGATAATGAACATAGGCATCACGTCCGTGTCAAGTAGACCGAAACGATTCCGCATCTACTAGTATTACTCCACACATCGACCGCTATCCATCATGCATCTAGAGTATTAAGTTCATAAGAACAAAATAACGCATTAGGAAAGATGACATGATGTAGATGGATATATAAACTCAAGCAACATGATATAAAACCCATCTTTTTATCCTTGATGGCAACAATACAATACGTATTGGTTCCCTTTCTGTCACGGGGATCGAGCACCGCAAGATTAAACCCAAAGCTAAGCACTTCTCCCGTTGCAAGAAAGATCAGTCTAGTAGGCCAAACTAAACTGATAATTCAAAGATACTTGCAAAGATATCAAATCATGCATATCAGAATTCAGAGAAGAGCCAAATATTGTTCATATATAATCTTCGTCATAAACCCACAATTCATCAGATCTCGGCAAACACACTGCAAAAAGTAGTACATTGAATAGATCTCCAAGAACATCGAGGAGAACTATGTATTGAGAACCAAAGAGAGAGAAGAAGCCATCTAGCTAATAACTATGGACCCGAAGGTCTATGGTATACTACTCACACATCATCAGAGAGGCTATGGTGTTGATGTAGAAGCGCCCCGTGATCGAATCCCCCTCCGGAAGATCGTCGGAAAAGGCCCCAAGATGGGATCTCACGGGTACAGAAGGTTGCGGCGGTAGAAAAGTGGTTTCGTGGCTCCCCTAGATGTTTTCAGGGTATAAGAGTATATATAGGCGAAAGAAGTAGGTCGGTGGAGCTACGAGGGGCCCACGAGGGTGGGGGCACGCCTACCCCCCTGGGCATGCCCTCCTTCGTCATGGCCGCCTCGTTGTGTCTCTGACTTCCACTCCAAGTCTCCTGGATTGCGTTTGTTCCAAGAAAGATCCTCGCGAAGGTTTCGTTCCGTTTGGATTCAGTTTGATATTCCTTTTCTGCGAAACACTGAAATAGGCAAAAAACAGCAATTTGCACTGGGCCTTCGGTTAATAGGTTAGTCCCAAAAATAATATAAAAGAGCATATTAAAGCCCATTAAACATCCAAAACAGATAATATAATAGCATGGAACAGTAAAAAATTATAGATACGTTGGAGTCGTATCAAAGATCTTTATCGGTCGAACCGTTATGACAACATACATTATTCCCTTTTCATCGGTATATTACTTGCCCGAGATTCGATCGTCGGTATCTTCATACCTAGTTCAATCTCGTTACCGGCAAGTCTCTTTACTCGTTCCGTAATACATCATCTTGTACCACTACAAAAAAAAGACACATCCGTGACATTTTGGGCCGAACGAATTTTTTTTCCGTCATACTTATGACACTTCTATGACGAGAATTGTGACAAAACCCGGTATCATCATAGATGTGGTGGGCTCCTACTTCTATGACAAAAAATCATGACAGAAAATGGGCTTTTCGTCCTGGGCGGGCTGGAGACGCAGCTGCATGATATTCTTTGGGCCGTCCATGACGGAGAAAACCGTAGTAGAAGCGAGGGCGAGGAAAATATCAGGGGAGTTCCCGGTTACGGTGGGTGGTCGGGGGCCGAGCGATGCACGTTTCTCTCGTACGTACACGTGTGTGTGCGAGGCGTTGCGCTCTAACTGAACCCGAGCGAGGCGTTGGGCTCTAACTGAACCCGAGCGATTGCACTGCAGGCTACGCATTACTGAACTCGAGCGATCAATCGATCCCTTGCTGTTAACTAAACCCGAGTGTTTCCTTCACTACTGCTGCTAACTGAAGCCAATCGAACACTGCTGCTTCCTTCCCTTGATGAACAGTGAGCGTTGTTGGGGGGTTTGTATGAACAGTTCCCATGGTAATAGAGGCCGTTGCCGCTGGATGAACAGTACCCCGACCAATCGAGCCGGTGGATGAACAGGACCCCGTGGAGGGCTAGATGAACAGGACCCCTTGGAGGGCTGGTTGAACAGTAGCCGGCGGAGGGCTGGTTGAACAGTAGTCCGTGGAGGGCTGGATGAACTGTAGCCCATGGAGGGGTGGTTGAATAGGACCCCCGTGGAGAGGGCTGGTTGAACAGTAGCCGGTGGAGGAGCGCGCGGTGGAGGCTGGATGAACATGAGCCCGTGGATGAACAGTCGCAGGTGGAGGCCGAAGGAGGTCGACGGTGGATGAACAGTAGCCCGTGGAGGCTGGAGGAGGTCGACGGTGGAGATGAACAGTATCCCGTGGAGTCCCGTTTTGCGGTACGCCACACCCCTCCCGATGAACAGGACCCCCGTTTCGACCGTAGCGCTCCAACACAAGTCCGTTTCCTCCGTTTTGCGGTACGCCACACCCCTCCCGATCAACAGGACCCCGTTTCGACCGTAGGAGGTCCGTTTCCTCCGTTTTGCGGTACACCAGACCCCTCCCGATGAACAGGATGCCGTTTCCACCGTGGCCGGTCGAACAAAAGGCCGTTTCCCCTGTTCTGCGGTACGCCAGGCCTCGTTTCCATCGCGTGTTCCGTCCAAGCCGGTTGGCTCCCGATGAATAGCACACGTTCCGTTGCCTCCCGATGAACACGACGCATTCCGTTGCCTCCCAATGAACACGAGACGACGCAGTTTCTCCGTTCCGACCCAACCACAGCCATGTACACGAGCCCTGGCCGTACGTATGCGCGAGTAGGCATTAGAGACCCCGCCCGTATCTACGTATGTGGCCGCATTTAGTTTCTTGCACCCTGGCCGTTGTACGTATGTGTACATGCTACGTGCGCGCCTCTACTACGACACGTGAGCGACGACACGTGCCCTTCCTTACACGGCCACGGTTCATCGCTGCAGCCTGCAGACATACCAATCGACCAGTATGTACGTACACGTTCGCGACCAGAATGACAACGCTACGTACGCTTCGACCGGGTGGGTCCCGGCTGTCATGCACTTCCTTACGTGCGAAGATGTAGCTGGTGGCTCCCAGCAGTCAGGGGGGCGAATCATTTTTTTACCCGTAATATGGACGCACTTCCTTGCGTGCGAAGATGTAGCTGGTGGGTCCCAGCAGTCAGGGGGCGAATCATTTTTTTGCCCGTAATATGGACGCACTTGTGTGCGAAGATGTAGCTGGTGGGTCCCAGTAGTCAGGGGGAGAAAACATTATTTTTCAGGGTAAAAAGGATGCAGTTGCATGCATGCGTCCATGGGCGTGGTGCGTCCCCACTGTAAGCCTCTCACGTACAGTCATCTTCCGATGACTCTCTGTTGTTGACCACGTTGACCACACCGTGCCGAGCACACCAAGGCCGGTGGATAACGGCGAGGCCCCAGACTGGAACGACTCGGAGATGGGGAAGACACGACAGTGGAGTCACAGATGGAGAGGAGTGGGAAACTTGACTGGTTCGGGTGCGCGGCAGCACTGCCGCGGTGCCGCCCACAGGAGACACGAGCAAGAACAGAGGTTGAAGAAGGAGCACGGCTGTTGGATTAACATCCAACGGTCCAGCTGCTAGAATCATTTGTTGATTAAGTTGACAAAGCCCTGCGTACACGTCCGCTTAGTAGGCCCACAAGTCAGCCACCAAATCTGACGGGTCCCAGCTGTCAACGGGAGGAATATTTTTCCGCATAACAAGGAGACACTTCCTTCCGTGCGAAGATACAGCCGGTGGGTCCCAGCTGCCAGGGGGAGGAAACATTTTTTCCAGCTTAATAAGGAGGAACTTTCCTTGAGTGCGACCATGGACCTCGTGGGTTCCAGCCATCAGGCTCTCCACGTAGAGTCCTCTTCTGATGACTCTCGTTTGTTGACCACACCACTGTTGACACCAGATTTTGGCACGATCAGTAACTTAATTAATATGGCCTCAAATGGGGAAGTGGTCGACATAAAAGAGTGTCGTATTGTCCATATGCACATCTGTGAAGTTTGGGCCATCGCCATCCGATCTCATCTCGAAGGCCGAAGTTGTGTTCGAAATACTGAGATTTTGTATTCAGAACACTATTCGGCTGACTACGCCCCCAAGACGGCCTCATATGGAACAACATTCTACAACAATTGTCTTCGTCTTGTTGAAGCGATCGATTTTGATATAACAATCATCTAGATCCGAGTTCGTATGCAAAAGTTAGAGAAATCGGAGTGCAGCCCTATCACGAGGCGAGATGTGGCGTGCCCCACCAAACGCATGTCTGATGGGTAGCGCGAGGGAATAGCCTGTTTTGCGTGACCGATATGACCCTCAAGATGACCTCTGATAAAGAACCGTTCAACATAAAGTTGTTCATCTCGTCAAAACGGTCAAGATTTCTTTTGGGCCCGTTTCCATCCGAGGTCGTTTACCACATGAAAAATTACCCGTAAGGTGCAGCCAGTTTAAATCGAACAGTTTTGGAAAGTTTGGACAAACCCAATCAGAATTTGACTAGGGTTTTGGACGTGAATCCAAGCCTTTTCATTGCATGGGAAGTCCAGCCGCCTCTTATATGCCTAAGGAGTGACGGCCGATTGAACAACACACAATCGAGCAAATCATCTATCAGTTTTTATCTTTTTATCTTTTCTCCTTAACCCTAGTTCTTCTTCTTCCTCGTTCTTCGTTCGTTCTTCTTCATTGCAGGGTGCGAACCTCGGGGCTCTAGGGGCGATCAGGTCGACCTAGGGCAGCCCATAGCCGCCACGCGTCCAGATGGGGTCCATCCCGGGTGTGTGGGGTTTCGGGTCTACAAAAGCGCCCGCCGGATTGCCTGCGTACCGTGCTTCCGGACGGGTCTCCTTCAACGTGAGCCGCGGTGCATCACCCTCGGCGTTGGAGGTACACGGTGACGTGTTCGTGTGCGAACACACTTTTTGGCGACTGCGCTGGGGAAAAAGCTTTGAACGGTCTCCAGCCCGTTCTTGCTACGAAGAGATCGTCATCTCGGGTTTGTAATCTACAAAGGTAATATGAATACCCTATTCAATTATGTAGATGCAAATAATGCATATGTTGTAGCTAGATCATTTAAGGATCTGTGTCGGCTAGCCCTAGCTTTATCATCGTGAATCTAGTTATCCGCAACAGCCGATTCAGAATAATCTTCATGCTTCAACTTCATATAATTTTAGCAACATGCCACATATGTATGCCAACTCCCATGCATCAGCAACCCCACAAATCTATATGCCGATGAAAAACATGATGAGTTCGGTTAATCAAGTTGAGACACCCCATGTAGGAACTTCCAATAGTATGCAGCAAAGTGTTTCAACTTTTTATTCACCAGCAAGTAATTTGCAATATGTTAATCCAAACATGCCGGTGGATAGGGAATTGGCCATGCTACTGCAAGTTATTAGGCCAATTACCCTCAAAGATCATATGCTACACCTCATACTACTAATTGTTTGGCACCATACGCAACTGTTGATGTCCATAATTCGGCTTTGGAGCTTCATGGTCATGGTCGAATAAGTGAAACTTCTGCAGGAGCACAAATGCCTTCACCTACTACCGTGGCATATCATGTCCCCCCTACACAATTACAGAATTTTGGCAACATCTCATTATCAAAAGAATCAAAAAGCATCGGGGGGCAGCCATATCTAGACTGGGTAATTAAGAACAAACTTACATTCTCTTGGGATTTGTGCAACTCTATTCGCTAAGAACTAATAGAAGGCAGGAAGCCTCATGATTTTGCTGCTGTAAAAGCTAGGGTTGTGCAAACGATGCAGTCATCCAATGTTGTACCATCCATGTACCCCCTAAACAATGCAATGTTTTGGCACCTCATTGCTGAAAGAGTCTCAAAGTATTGGGGGGAAATCTCATGAGGATTGGATGGAAATTCAGATGAAAAAGTTTAAAGCCCGCCAACCTGAGATGTGGGCTAAAATTAGACAAGAGCGAAAAGCCTTGCAAATTCAAAAAGATAAAAGTATTGATTCAAGTAACAAAGAAAATTCGGTTATTTAAAAAGCCGAATCAAATATTATATCGGTCGGATGTATTGAAGAAAAAGAGGATGCCAAGGCGCTGGGGAGCCAACTGAAAGCGGAACAAAGTATCATTCAAATTAAACCATTGTCATGCTCTCCCAACATATTCAAAGAGGTATGTCTAGCAAGTGATTTACCTATTTTCAGATTTGGTCGCAACTTTATTGTTGATACATCTATTAGAAAAAAATCTTATAAGTAATTTTGAAAGACCAATGATGAAGGGAAATTTACTTGTTAGCAATAAAATTGTTAGAAAGCATATCGGTCAATATATTGTACCATTTAAAGAGACCGGTAGTGACTTATTACTGCAACCAAAGCTTTTCCCATTGCTTTATTTAAAGTTCATATCTAGTTGGGTATCTTTGCTTGCTTCATACTTGGCTTATGCATGGGATCAATTGAGACATGTATGTTCTAACTAATTTTATTTCAGAATTTTAAAGCCAATGTTATACTCTGTTGAGAAAACCGATGATAGTATAATTTCCTTTTCAAAGTCATCGGAGATAGAGTGCAAAACACAATGCATAGCCGAATGGGGTAATGCAAAATCTGAACCATTCGTTTGCTTAACTCTAAAGCCGTTCTCATAGCAAGATCGGCAAGAGAATAAAAGTTTACCTTCAATTCAAGCATGTGTAATCAAATATTTGATTTGTTGCTGAAAAATAATTACATTAGAGTTCTTGATCACCATGTGAAGCCATCAATCCAAGGACGAATGTATTGCAAGTTGCATGATTCGTCCAAACATAATTTTGAGGATTGCAACATGTTTTGTCAAATAGTTAAATCTGCTATTGATAAAGGACGATTAAAATTTGTTGAAACACCAAGGGATGACCAGTCTATTCCGGTTGGTCCTAATGGAAAAAAGTTTTTGAATCAGCTGTTTCAAGACGATTCCTTTAAAGATGAAAAGGTAAAAACTGCAGGTGATGGGATCAAGTTTTCAAGTAAAGAAGTTGTTCAAGAGCACAATTAAAATGTTCTTGAAGGCATGCGTTCTATCGAAGATACAATGAAGACGCCAAGGACTGGGGGGCAACAAAGCAATCCAAAGATCAATACAAGCAAAACCAAAGGAGATAAAGGCCGCAATAAGCACAAGCACAAGAAATCCATGGTCACTTTTGCACAGTTATTAGATAAATATCAAAAGAAAAGTGAAGGAAATGGTGCTTATCGGCCGAGTAATGCAGAAGCATCAAGATCACCCTCTAGGCGCAAATCTAAGGATCAGTATTGGCAAGAAGAGAATTTTAATGCAACATGTTCATATCCTTATTTTGGATCACCAATGCCAATGCCATGGATGCCTCCCTATGCTCATGTAGATACATATCCATCATGGGATAGGTATGATACAAGGGCACATTCTCCATCTTATTTTAGACAATCTCACCAATACTATGCAGCTCCAAGAAGATCAACATTTGAAAAATCACACGTCTAAGACCGTTTCAATCATAAGGAATCGGTCCAGAGCTCATGGAAGAAGAAAGAGGTGGTCAAGCAAGTTTACCGCGTGAAAAGAGATGGTCGTAAGTGTGCTACTTCAGATTTGATCTCAAATAACAAAGAGCCAATTGAAGTGTTGACATTGGCTACTAAAGCAATGAGGCAAGTGAATCAAGTGTCAAATCTGAAGAAAAGAAGTTGAGAGTGCGCAAGGTAAAACAAGAATTGCCATTACTTCAAACAAAATCACAGCCGGGGTGCTCACTCGGCTTATCATATTGGCAAAAGAAGAAATTACAAAACTTTAGTGCACAAGAACTTGAAGAAAATAACATGGCATGGGTTCCTAAAGGAAGTACTCAAAATAAGAATTATGTGAAAGCATCCATTACATGACGTGCGGCAAAGATGAAGAAGGAAAAGAGTGAAAACTATGAAAGACCAAGCCAAAGGTTTCAACATCTTCGGTCCACACATTATCCATATTCTTCAACTATGTCGTCGATGCCTATTCCATGGAATTCATCATCTGGCATAATTGGGTACCCTCAATGGGCTTATTTTAATCCATGGATGCAATATAATTTCTTACATCATGAAAGGGTATTACCAAATCATCATATGTTCGATTAGCTTCACTTTTGTTCCTAATCTAAATGGCCGATATATACCTATTGTCCTAAGCATGTACAAATGGACGATGGAGTGTTGACATTGCGCTTAGAACTATCTTCGTGCAAGTTATTTTTTGGCACAAAAGTTTTGCCGAAAAACAGAGGGGCATGTGTTGACACCAGATTTTGACACGGTCAATAACTTAATTAATATAGCCTCAAATGGAGAAGTTGTCGACATAAAAGAGTGTCGTATTGTCCATATGCACATCTTTGAAGTTTGGGTCATCGCCATCCGATCTCATCTCGAAGGCCGAAGTTGTGTTCGAAATACTGAGATTTTGTATTCAGAACACTATTCGGCTGATTAAGCCCCCAAGATGGCCTCATATGGAACAACATTCTACAGAAATTGTCTTTGTCTCGTTGAAGCGATTGATTTTAATATAAAAATCATCCAGATCCGAGTTCGTATGCAAAAGTTAGAGCAATCGGAGTGCAGCCCTGTGATGAGGCGAGATGTGGCGCGCCCCACCAAACGCATGTCTGATGGGTAGCGCGAGGGAATAGCCTGTTTTGCACGACCGATATGACCCTCAAGATGACCTCTAATAAAAGACCGTTCAACATGAAAGTTGTTCGTCTCGTCGAAACAGTCAAGATTTCTTTTTGGCCCATTTCCATCCAAGGTCGTTTACCATATCAAAAATTACCCATAAGGTGCAGCCAGTTTAAATCGAACAGTTTTGGAAAGTTCGGACAAACCCAATCCGAATTTGACTAGAGTTTTGGACGTGAATCTAAGACTTTTCATTGCACGAGAAGTCCAGCTGCCTCTTATATACCTAAGGGGTGACAACCGATTGAACAACACACAATCGATCAAATCATCTATCACTTTTTATCTTTTATCTTTTCTCCTTAACCCTAGTTCTTCTTCTTCCTCGTTCTTCGTTCGTTCTTCTTCATTGCAGGGCGGCGAACCTCGAGGCTCTAGGAGCGATCAAGTCGACCTAGGGCAGCCCATAGCTGCCACGCGTCCAGATGGGGTCCATCCCGGGCGTGTGGGGTTTCGGGTCTACAAAAGCGCCCGCCGGATTGCCTGCGTACCATGCTTCTGGACGGGTCTCCTTCGACGTGAGCTGCGGTGCATCACCCTCGGCGTTGGAGGTACACTGTGACGTGTTCATGTGCGAACAGCCGCACCGAGCACAGCGAGGCGATGGACGACGACGAGGCCCCGGACGGGAACGACCCCGAGATGGGAAGATGCGGCAGTGGAGTCGCATATTGAGACGAGGAGAAGGGTTATAACTGGTTCTGGTGCGGCGTGGGGCTGCAGTCAGTGGAGAATAACAGGAGGTGTGGAGGGGTGGAGGGATAGCCTTGCCGGTGATGGGGTAGCGCTTCGCAGCGATGCGTGCTAAGCAGAGCCGCTAGCCGCCGAAGGCCGGACCAGGCGGTCCCGGCGACGCTGGAGGAAGAAGACGAGAGATTGAAGGTGCATGCCGGCCGTTGCAAATAAATCCAATGGCTGTGGATGTCATAATCATTTGTTGACCAACTTGACAACGCCCTGCGTAGGCTTCGACCTATTGGCCCACATGTCAGCCTCGAAAAATGTGGCATATATTTAACCCATGTTTTGTCCATTTGCTGGGCTGGGTGAACAAATAATTTCGCGTCAGTGTGGCCCATTTATATTTTCTAAGAAATCCTAGCCCATTTGCACTTTCTTGAAATACACGAATTAGCTGGGCTCGTTCTATATATAATGTTTGGTTAGAAGGAGCAATTAATATCAAAAAATAAACCGGAGCGACACATTTTATATATATAATTAACAAATTAACGAGTTATTTATCAAAATAAAACTGAGCGCGTTATTATTACATTGGTCCTTAAAATCTTCGCAAGCTTTTGTATGCAATTACCAGGATTTTCCTTGCCTGTGAGTCAAAAACAACCAGGATTTTCCTTCCCAACTTCTGTTAAACATTTACTTTTATAAGTTAATAACACGTGGGATGTTTTTATAATGTTTATATAAGTCTCTATAAAATATACGATAATAATAATAATATAAATATATATAATGTGTTTAGAAGGGAAAACATAAATTGGAGACAACATTATTATTCTTATATATAGATAAATAGAACATAGATATGTGTTTTATTAAGAAAAATACATTGGGTTGCTGATCTTTAAGAAAAAGCCCATAGGCCGGTATGGACCTCAATAAATAAGTTGAAACCACTGTCTCCGTATGTCGTGGGCTACGCATGTTAAAAAAACCTAGGCCTAGCTGATACTTGTTCGCCCTCTGGAAAAAAATTATACCAGCTAGATCCCCGAGCGAACTGGATTAAAGAGGGGGCTGGCGGCGCGACTGAAGAAGCACATCAGGAGCGATTTTTTTCTTCAGTGGATGGCTCTCACCGGCTTTTTTTTACTTGCCTCTGCACCATACAACTCGTATTTTTGGCCTCCCAGTTCGTGGTGGACCAGCAGCCCATTTGCTGGGCGGGCCAACCTACAGAAACCATCACTCGATTTTTCATCAAGCCCCAAAAACAACGCAGTACTATGTTTGTTTTGAGGCCGAAAACATTACGACAGGGGTTGAGCGGGGGAGGGGGGAAGACAGAGCAAAAAGATTAAAAAGAGCTGATGCGCCGTTGCTACCCTAACAAAGCAGGTGCAATTCTTCTCGGGAAGAAGGTGTGCCGTTGACACCCACACGTCACAAATCCCACAGTAGGCATACTAACAAGTTCACACACAAGTACAATAGAAAATGTAAACATTCATTTCAAACTCAGGTTCACAGGACACGTTCATATTCATAGCCAACATTCACAATCAAAAACTCGAAATATTCATATATACACAAGTTCAGCATGTCTATGCATCCAAATGATTGATAGATCACATGACAATATTCATAGATAATTCACAAAAAGATTGAGATATACACATGTTCAGTATGTTTATGCATCCAAATGATTGAGATCATAGCCAATATCATCCATGGACGAACTTTAATTACCTAGTGTACAGACTGGTAAATGGTGTTCAGTCGGAGGTACTTTTCGCTAAAATTAATGCTTGTACGAGTAAACTTTCGAGTACATAAGAGGCAGCACAGACAATCTGAACTTTGCTTGTAGGTTTATCCTCAAATAGTGCCCTCGTGCCGAGGGAGGTTTGAGCAACTTGGCCACCACTTTCATCCAACTAGTTTACTGGCTCATCTTGGTCCTGTAGCTCATGAAAATTCTACATTGCAGACAAGAAAGGAGGCGGTTGAGAAAATAAACCACCCAAATTTTTCACGCAGTTCAACTGAAATGGAGCATCCCTGGCGTGTAGACTGATTAAGTGCTAGATGAATATATGCGTCAACCAACTTGTCTAGAATCTTTAGACTCCATGCCATGCAGTTCGCTACCATATGTGCCGATAACCAAAAGGCACAAGTTGGGACCAAAGACTGGACTGCTTTTTTCTGGGCTATGCGGCAAGCAATATTTTTGGCGTTCACTCTCCTAATACTTGGAGTTCGACAACTGGTTGATGCCAGTTGATACTCGAATGAATATATGCACTTCTTCTTGTCAACATCGATGCTTGTCTGAGTGAACTTTGGAGTACATAGCAGCAGCATAAGTACCTGTCCATCTGATCTTTTTGTGCAGTTCTACTGAAATCACCCAATGTAATGATTTGCCTGCGAGTTCAGGCTCCAAGTTACTCCTTTATGAAATCAGCAAACAGTAGCACAATACCAAATTACCAATACATATGACAAGCACAATAATCAGGATAAATACCAGTACCAACCTGTGTGAGGTAGCATATCAATTACTATTTCTTTTGACTGGAAGCTGAGATAACCCAAGCGACTGATAGCAAAGGAAGAATGCAAGCCCAGATTAGCGACTGACAGGAAAGGAAGGAAGTTGCCGAGGCAATGAAGCACCCAAAGTTTTTGTGCAGTTCCACCAAAATTGAGCATCCCTGTTGGCACATATATTGAGAGAGTGAGATTACTGTAATAGTGGGACTAGTTGACGAAACATACACTAACAAATAGAAGCACCCTCATTATCTTAATGGGTAAATTTAGCAACATAGTAGTCTTGCTTAAAGAGAGGTATTTGTTTATTTAATCAGTGCCTATTAGCTCAACACTCAAAGCATTGCCATGTATCATAGGTTGCAAAAATTTAACGTGCAAAGATAACGGAGTTTCTCATGACAGTAGCACGACAAAAATAGAGATGACAGCAAACTAATATGGATGAAGGCCTTAGGCCAGTACAAACCTGAGGGAAAAAGCTTATTCATGTAGTCCCATAAGAGATGATAAAGAAGTCACTGGAATCACTCAATAGCCTATATTTTTGTGCACTTCAAATGTATGGTTGAAATCATTCTTGTTTACCAGTGTTGAGATTATATCGAAAGATTATCAAGAACTTCCAGAAGAGTTAAAGCACTGGCTGGGATACAGTTCATTGTATTGTCTTGTGTAGTTCCACTAAAATGTATGATTGGCACAACATGAGCCTTGTTTGCACAAGTAAGAACAAGGTGACACCTTCATTAGCTTGGTGAGAAAGGATAGAAAGACATTAGCATATTACTCTAACAGTAGCATCAAATTCATTATGGACAATTTGCAAAATATTGCCTCATTAAACCAATGGCAATAAATTGACATGCAAAACAATAGCACTATTATGTCATGACACTAATAATATTCCCTCCCTGCTCCACCACATGATTCACCTCCATAGACAAACATACACATGTATATGATTCAACTTAAGGTGCTACTAAAGATTTGTTTAACTCCGACAAGAAAATTAGGCAACAATAAATTAGTGGTACTTAAGTACTCCTAATTAATTAAGTGACCTTGCAGGAGAGACAACAGAAGTGGAAGGGCTCCCCGGAGGATCGTCTCACATGTAAGGTAGACATTGTCGGAGCCCTTGAATGGCCTGGACTGAGGCCTCTGGCTTCAGCAAGATCACCTTGGCACTGTTTATTCTTCTTCTTCTTCCTCTTCATACTCTGTTTCTCTTTCTCTTCACTAGTTGGTGAAACCAAGTACATGATTGGCCTTCTATTTCTGAATTAGTTTTGTTAGTGAGGGAGTACAAGTGTACTAGTAAACAATAGCATTATTTTCTCATGGGAGTCGCAAAATAGAGATGAACACATGCATTAAATATCATTCTTACCTAAAGGAAGGTTATGGCGCCAATATGGATGATGAGGATTAGAACACATATCTCCCTTTGTGCAGTTCCACCGAAATGAATCAACTGTTCCATTCTGACATTCCAGTTAAACGGCAGAAAAGTCACTTCTTTTAAGAAGTGTTTTGTGCAGTGCACCAAAAGGACACAACATCAACCTGGTGAAATGGATATCCCTGTTTGCACAAAAAGCTACAATGGAAACAGTCAGAGTCTCAAACAATTAGAGGCAAAAACATTTGGCTAAACTTGTCATGGCTTATAACAGTGGCATGGTTTCATTTTACCAGGGGCATTAGATTAAGAACAGCTAAATATTTGGTATAAGGGCATGGGATAGTGGGTGCACCAGTAGTCCAGCACCATGTACCTAAACAGGGGCATAAAGTGGTGATTCAAAGTTTGTTGCCCCGAGAAACAAACATCCAAGAAACATATCTGGGTTGGTCCCATTTTTGTTCACTCTAGCCACCTACTCCTATGTGTGGATTGCAAATCTAGTCCTGGTCATACCACCGTGTACAGCGTTACCCCGATATTTCCCTTTTCGACCAAGAGACCCATTGGATGACAAGTCTGTACTACTTTCACCCCCTTTCCTTCTTGTTTTTACCAAGTCCGATGTACACACTAAATTCCCCCACCCCCACTTTATTTCTTGTTTGAACCAAGTACAAGATTCGACTCCATGAAGTAGCTTTACCTCTAACAATAGAAGAAAAAAAGGTGACGTTGGACCATTCGATCGAGAGGGGCTGAGAGGTAGAAAATGATGCACATGCAGCGATGTAGCGAGCTGGGGAAGTAGAGCTAAGGCGGTTTCGAAGGAAGATATACCTGAAGGTCGTCGGGATGTGGATAGGTGGGCGGCGGGAGGCCGGATCCGCCCACACTATGGCAACGACGAAGGGATCGGAGATAACGGTGCGGACGGCAGTGGGTGAGGGAGTCCTGGATTAGGGGGTCCCCGGACGGCCGGACTATATACTTTAGCCGGACTGTTGGACTATGAAGATACAAGATTGAAGACTTCGTCCCGTGTCCGGATGGGACTCTCCTTGGCGTGGAAGGCAAGCTTGGCAATACGGATATGTAGATCTCCTCCCTTGTAACCGACTCTGTGTAACCCTAGCCCCCTCCGGTGTCTATATACACCGGAGGGTTTAGTCCGTAGGACAACAACAATCATACCATAGGCTAGCTTCTACGGTTTAGCCTCTACGATCTCATGGTAGATCAACTCTTATAATACTCATATCATCAAGATCAATCAAGCAGGAAGTAGGGTATTACCTCCATCGAGAGGGCCCGAACCTGGGTAAACATCGTGTCCCCGCCTCCTGTTACCATCCGCCTTAGATGCACAGTTCGGGACCCCCTACCCGAGATCCGCCGGTTTTGACACCGACATTGGTGCTTTCATTGAGAGGTCCACTGTGCCGTCACCGTAAGGCTTGATGGCTCCTTCGATCATCGGCAACGATGTGATCCAGGGTGAGGTCTTCCTCCTCGGACAAATCTTCGTATTCGGTGGCTTCATACTGCAGGCCAACTCGCTTGGCCATCCGGAGCAGATCGAGAGCTACGCCCCTGGCCATCAGGTCAGGTTCGAAAACTTGAACTATACTGCTGACATCTGCGGAGACTTGATCTTCGACGGATTTGAGCCCATGTCAGGTGCGCCGCACAGTCACGACGAGCATGACTTAACTCTGCCGTCGGACAGTGTTCGGGAGATCACACCTGCAACTACTCCGGCCCTCAATCTGGAACAAATTCGCCATCTGAGGACGGGTGGATAGACCCCGCCACAGACCCGCGATAGAGCCGAATACTGACTTCACCTCCTACGAGAGCCGTGTTGCCGAACCATTGGATTCGTCCCCGGCCACGGGCTCTGAGCCGCCTGCGTCCGTGCCTATCGAATCCGATTGGGCACCGATCATGGAGTTTACCTCCGCGGATATCTTTCAGCACTCGCCTTTTGGCAATGTGCTAAATTCATTAAGGTCTCTCTCCTTGTCAGCAGAACCTTGGCCGAACTATGTCCAGCTAGAATGGTATGCGGACGACGAAGAAATTCGCTCCCCACCCACCACCCACTTAATAGCCACTGTCGACGATTTAACCGATATGCTCGACTTCGACTCCGAAGACATCGACGGTAGGGATGACGATGCAGGAGACGAACAGGAACCACTGCCCATAGGGCGCTGGACCGCCACCTCATCATATGATACATACATGGCGGATACCCCCAAAGAAGGCAATGGCGATAAGACAGTGGAGGATGACCCCTCCAAGAAGCAACCCAAGCACCAACGTCAGCGGCGCCACTCTAAGTCCCGCCATAGCAAAAGTAGCGATACCGGCACAAGAGACAATAACACTCCGGATAGTGCCGAAGACCACGACAATCCCCTCCAGCCAGATTTAGAGCGGGAGGATGAACAAGCTAGCCCTCCAGAACAGGCAGCAGACGGAGAAACGGAGGATGACAATTACATGCCTCTCTCCGAAGACGAGCTGAGCCTCGGCGACGAAGAATTTATCGTGCCTGAGGATCCCGTCGAGCAGGAGCGCTTCAAGCGCCGGCTTATAGCCACAGCAAATAGCCTGAAGAAAAAGCAACAACATCTTCGAGCTGATCAAGATCTGCTAGTGGATAGATGGACCGAAGTCCTTGCGGCCAAGGAATACGAATTCGAATGCCCCTCCAAGAGTTACCCAAAGCGCAGGTTGCTACCCCAACTCGAGCAGGAAGCATTAAAACCCACATCACCAGCGTATGATGCGGCTGATCGGCCACCTCGTGGCCGAGATATAGGGGCATATCAGCCCGAAGTCCAGCCCGCACCCCGTCGCCAGATAACCAAAAACACCAAGGCCTGGGGCAACACGCGGGACCTGCGAGACGTATTGGAAAACAAAGCAGGGCATATAAGATCAATCTACGGATCACGGGGTCGTGCCCCAACGCGTGACGATGATCGTCACGCCGGATACACTAAAAGCAAATCCGGCCGGGCCGAATATAGTAGACAAGACTCGTATGAACTGCGTCGTGATATAGCCCTCACCAAGGAGAAGCCGAAGTATATGGAAGCCCTCACGACACTCATGACCCCCTTTTGCGCGGGCGAGGATAGCTGGCTGGCACTTCAGATACCAAAGATACTAACGGTAGACCACGTCACAATAGACACAAGCGCCGCAACAACAGCGATAACGCTGAAGATACGGTAGTCAATGCCGGATTCAGTGGCTCTAAATCCCGTCAGCGAAAAAAACCATTCAAAAGAAGTACTCCGGGCCCGTCCAATTTGGACCGCATACTCGATCGCTCGTGTCAAATTCACGGCACCCCCGATAAGCCAGCCAATCACACCAACAGAGAATGCTGGGTGTTCAAGCAGGCCGGCAAGTTGAATGCCGAAAACAAGGACAAGGGGCTGCATAGCGACGATGAGGAGGAGCCCCGGTCGCCGAACACGGGAGGACAGAAGAGGTTCCCCCCACAAGTGAAAACGGTGAACATGATATACGCAACCCACATTCCCAAGAGGGAACGGAAGCGTGCACTAAGGGACGTCTATGCGATGGAGCCATTCGCCCCAAAGTTCAACCCATGGTCCTCTTGTCCGATCACCTTCGATCGCAGGGACCACCCCACTAGTATCCGTCATGGCAGATCTGCCGCATTGGTCCTCGACCCCATCATTGACGAATTTCACCTCACTCAGGTCCTTATGGACGGCGGCAGCAGCCTGAACCTGCTCTATCAGGATACAGTGCGCAAAATGGGTATAGACCCCTCGAGGATCAAACCCACTAAAACCACCTTTAAAGGCGTCATCCCAGGTGTAGAGGCCCATTGCACGGGCTCAATCACACTGGAAGTGGTCTTCAGATCTCCGGACAACTTCCGAAGCGAGGAGTTAATCTTCGATATCGTCCCGTTCCGCAGTGGCTATCACGCACTGCTCGGGCGAACGGCATTTGCAAGATTCAATGCGGTACCGCATTATGCATACCTCAAGCTCAAAATGCCAGGACCTCGTGGAGTAATAACTGTCAATGGAAACACAGAGCGCTCGCTCCGCACGGAGGAGCACACTGCGGCCCTCGCAGCAGAAGCGCAAAGCTGCCTTATTAGGAAAACCGCCAATTCGGCGAAAAAGACCCCGGACACCTTCAAGCGAGTCCGGAGTACCCCGCAGGTGGATCGACAGGCACATTTTGAGCTCGACTAGCAATTCGGCCTCCGTCCTAGTCCCAGTCAAGTTGCGAAATTTATGCCACGCGTACATAACTATGCACTCAAGATACCATGGGCACAGGCGGAGGCACCACTACGGCACGTCCCACAATGTGGCTCAACCGCCCCAGGAGCCGTATACCTTTATCATTTTCTCTTTCAGAACCTTACTCTCTGGAAGCCCTTTTCGGCAGTCTGATTGCTGGACGCACTACGGGAAGAAAATACCAAGGAAGCAAGAAGCTCTGACATACAAGGGAATCCCCATGTGGTCTCTGATAACAATCGAAATACCTGCTTTAAATACCCATACGCAGCTTGCCCTTAGATAGGACATGTCAAATAGTCCTATTTTTTGCTTATTTAACTACTTGTATCCGTACGCTTTGACGTACTATTTAATAACAATGCGTAGCGTTAGCCTATTATTGCATTACCCTTTCTTTTTTTCTTTCTCTTGTTTGCTTAATTACGATAGATTGCACCCGTACATTCTAGTACGACTAGTACGCCAGGGGCTTCAGCATACCCCATAATACGGCGTGAGAAGTCCGAACACTTTCGACAGTGCGGCACCCTGAACTTATAGCATTATATGCATCAGCTCCGAATCACGTCTTGGGTCGATAGTTGGGTTTGCCCGTCTCCCATGTTTTGGTACCTTATGTTCCGCAAAATCGGCTAAGGTAGCGCTGGGAGAACTACTAAAATTGTGTCCCGGTTCTTCCGGACGAGCACCTCAATAGAGAAAGCCGAAAACTGACTGTCATGATGAGGCGAGAGCTGGTCGCTGTTTGAGAGGTCTCAAGTCCATAAAGAATTTTTCTGCTTCGGGCGAGGAGTTGGCCTTGCCCGACTTAGGCGTATATAGCGCCCCAAATTCGGCCTTCCGAATACTAGGGGCTTCGCCAAAATTTAAAATTGTAGACTTCTAAGGCTAAGTGAGGGTGATAAAGCTTTATAGTCCGATTGCCTAGTTCGCTGTGCTGAACACCTCCTTCGAAGGACCCAAAATTGGGATAAAGAGTGTTCAGGTTTATCCCGAACACCCCAGTACTAGTTACATGGGGGCAGAAGCCGACGACTGGCCAACCCTCAGATTTCATAAACGGCCGCACATAAGGTAATATTTTAAATTAACAAGCGTTGCATAGCGCAAATGAACTCGTTTCACATTACAGGATCACATGAGTAGATTCATTCGAATATTACATCCTTAGCACATTCCTCCGCCACAAGGCGGGAACCCTTCAGGACACTGTCATAATACATTTCGGGGTGGCGATGCTCCTTGCCTTCCGGCGGCCCCTCGTTCACTAGCTTTACGGCGTCCAGCTTCGCCCAGTGCACCTTCGCCCTGGCAAAAGCCCTGCGCGCACCCTCGATGCAGACGGACCGCTTTATGACTTCAAGCCGTGGGCAGGTGTTCACAAGCCGCCTCGCGAGACTGAAGCAGCTATCTAGCAGGGGCTCGCCAGGCCACATCCGGACTATAAGACCCTTCATGGCCTGTTCGGCCGCCTTGTGGAGCTCGACCAGTTGCTTCAGCTGGTCGCTCAAGGGCATTGGGTGTTCAGTCCCAGTATACCGAGACCAGAAAAACTTCTCTGTCGAGCTCCCCTCCTCAGCCCGGTAGAACTCAGCGGCATCCAACACACTACGGGGAAGATCTACGAACGCTCCTGGAGAGCTCCGAACTCGGGTAAGTAAAAGGAAAGTTTCCTTCACATGCTTGCTTTGCATAATGAATGCCTTACCCGCTGCTATCTTCTTAACCGCCTCAATTTCCTGGAGGGCCTTCTGGGCTTCGGCCTTGCCGTTTTGTGCACTTTCGAGGGGCTTCGCAAGCTCGGACTCTCGCGTCTTAGAGTCAAGCTCCAAGGACTCGTGTTTTTTGGCGAGAGCCTCGAGCTCTTGCCGCACCTCGCCCACCCGGGCTTCTTGCTTTTCTCGCTCGATGCGCTCCTTGGCCACTTTGTCTTCAGCCTCGGATAGCGCCTTCTGCAGGGTCTCCACTTCGGTCGTGGCCCCTAGGAAAATTCATGGCGATCCTATTATTCTAATAGCAAATCTTAATAATGTACAAACGGGGTATGACTTACGTTTGTTCTCTTCAAGTTGCCTCTTGGTAAGGCCGAGCTCTTCCTTGGACCGCTCAAGATCCTGCTTCAGCGCAGCAACCTCCGCAGTACGTGCGGCAGTGGCTAGCAGTGAAGTCTGCATATGCACATAAACATATTCCGATGAAACTCCTGCGGTCATTATTTGATCCTCTATTCGGCCTTTCTTCGCGAACGCCAAACAGAGCATCAGGGGCTACTGTCTATGTGGTAATATTTTCTTATAATTTGATTACTTACCTGAAAGCCTGTTAGGAGGCTGGCACAGGCTTCAGTTAGTCCGCTTTTGGTGGACTGAACCTTCTCGATCACCGCACTCATGATAGTGCGGCACTCTTCGTCGATGGAAGCGCCGCGAAGCGCTTCCAACAAGTTGTCCGGTGCCTCTAGATGGACAGAGGCCACCGGCACAGGCGGCTTGCCCCTCTTAACGAGGGGTCGCCTGACAGAGTCCGGAACCACTGGAGGTTCCGGCGCAGTGCTCGGCTGGGGGCCGAATTCGGAGCCCATGGGAGTTTTGCTCCCCTTGCGCCCAGGGCCCGGAATGTCGCCTTGAGGCGCCTCCAGGACTACCTCCCCTCGTCTCGGTGCCCTTTGAGACAACACCTCGACGTTATCCGTAGGGTGAGGGGAGGAGGCGGTCGGAAGTGAATCGCTATTCATATCCGACGGATCCAAAGAACCATCCGACGAAGATACGTCGATATGGGCTCGGGACAGACTGCATAATCATGTTCGGCGTGATGAGAAGCAGTGCAATAAAACATACCATGAATTACTATGGTATCTGGATACTTACGACTTCGCCAGGGGCTTGTCCCTGGGCAACCACTCGTCGTCGCTATAGGCGGCCATCGTGGAGCAGTCCGGGAGAAGGGTCCTTCCCTTCTTGGACCCTTCGGCCTTCTCGGATGGGGCGGCCTTCCTTTTCATGTCTCCCCGGCTGGGAAGAGAACATTCCTCTTCCTCCTCCTCGTTTTCGTGGGAGGAGTGTGCCTCGATGTTTTCGGACGATGAGTCCGATATAACCTTGCGCCGGAGACCCTTCCGGGTCCCCGTGGCCTTCTTCTTGGCCTTCTTCACCGGCACCTCGTAGGGCGCCGGAACCAGGATCTCTGTTAGGAGAGCATCTTCTGGATCTTCAGGCAGGGGGGCTGGGCAATCGATCTGCTCCGCTGTCTCTACCCAGTCCTGTTAAATGGCGTGGAGGCTTAGATCCTGCACATCGTTAAACTGGGAAAATAAACATCTTATGAGATATAAAATACTTACCGGATTGGCAGGGCGCTTTGCGCTGAGTCCGCGGTCCTCGGTAAGGGGAGGAGGTACCTCGGAGCCCTTGAACAGCACCTTCCAGATGTCCTTGTGCGTCGTGTCGAAGAGGTCCCGCAGCGTCTGGTGCTCGGCTGGGTCGAAATCCCACAAATTGAATGCCCGTCGTTGACACGGGAGGATCTGGCACAAGAGCATGACCTGGACCACGTTGACAAGCTTGATTTTATTGCTCATCATGTTTCTGATGCATTTCTGGAGTCCGGTCAGCTCCACCGATAAACCCCAGGACAGGCCCTTCTCTTTCCAGGAGGTGAGCTGCGTGGGGATTCCAGATCGGAATTCGGGGGCCGCCAGCCAGTTGGTGTCGCGCGGCTCGGTGATGTAGAACCACCCCGATTGCCACCCCTTTATGGTCTTCACATAGGAGCCTTCGAGCCAGGTGACGTTAGGCATTTTGCCCACCATGGCGCCTCCGCACTCCGCTTGCTGGCCGACCACCACCTTCGGTTTAACATTGAAGGTCTTCAGCCAGAGGCCGAAGTGGGGCCTGATGCGGAGGAAGGCCTCGCACACGACGATAAACGCCGAGATGTTGAGGATGAAATTGGGGGCCAGATCGTGAAAGTCTAGCCCGTAGAACATGAGCCCGCGGACAAACGGGTGGAGGGGAAATCCCAGTCCGCGGACGAAGTGGGTAAGAAAAACCACCCTCTCATGGGGTTCTGGCGTAGGGACGATCTGCCCCGCATCTAGATGCCGGTGTGCGATATCCCCGGCTAGATATCCGGCTCCCGGTAGCTTTGTGAGGTTCTCCTCCGTGACGGAGGAGACCATCCACTTGCCTCCTGCTCCAGACATGCTTGGAGTGGTTTGAGGAGAAAAACACGAACTAGGGCACTGGAGCTCGAGTGCGCAAGAATGGATGAGCAAGGAGGAAGAAGGCGTGGGTGAAAAGGGTTAATCCTTGTCCCTTTATAAGGGCAGAAGAAGCTATGCGCCTCTCCACCTACCTGCTAAACTCGCTTATTCCCCAAGCGCCATAATTGATGGCGCAGTTGGGTTACCCACACCCGTATTGATGAGAATCCCGTGATGAGGGGATATGATCTCTGCTTCGACAAGACGTGCCAAGAAAACCGCCTCGCAATATGTGCAGTAGCTGGTTGAGAAAAACAGTTTGAGTAATGACCGGGCTGTGGTATGATGTCATGCTGCCGAACGTGTCAGCAGATTAGATTTGTGGAAATATTATTCTCTCTACGAAGGTATGTGGAATTTGTTTTGCAGAGCCGGACACTGTCCTTGTGTTCAAGATCTTCTATAGAGTATTCAGAGGAAGAACCCGCCTTGCAATGCCGAAGACAAATCTGCGCACCGGACTCATCGTCATTGAAGCCTGGTTCAGGGGCTACTGAGGGAGTACTGGATTAGGGGGTCCTCCGACGGCCGGACTATATACTTTAGCCGAACTGTTGGACTATGAAGATAAAAGATTAAAGACTTCGTCCCGTGTCTGGATGGGACTCTCCTTGGCGTGGAAGGCAAGCTTGGCAATACGGATATGTAGATCCCCTCCCTTGTAACTGACTCTGTGTAACCCTAGCCCCCTTCGGTGTCTATATAAACCGGAGGGTTTAGTCCGTAGGACAACAACAATCATACCATAGGATAGCTTCTAGGGTTTAGCCTCTACGATCTCGTGGTAGATCAACTCTTGTAATACTCATATTATCAAGATCAATCAAGCAGGAAGTAGGGTATTACCTCCATCGAGAGGGCCCGAACCTGGGTAAACATCGTGTCCCCCGCCTCCTGTTACCATCCGCCTTAGACGCACAGTTCGGGAACCCCTACCCGAGATCCGCCGGTTTTGACACCGACAATGGGTCTCCTCCCTCGCTGTTGACGATGGCCTAAAGGCTGCCCCTCCTCCCCTTCACCGGCGGAGGGGGATACGTACGGATCTGTAACCAGCGGTGAGAATAGAAAGACAGTGTTTTTTGAAGGGAGAAAGACAGTGTTACCACCGCTATCTTGTTTAGATCTGGAGAGGATGAGAGTGTGTGAATAGAGCAACCCTAGTAAGCAAGCGTGGAGGCTCCGACCTATACATAGGTAGTGGGGTAGTTTTCCTTTTTCACTCCATCATAACAATCGTTTAAAATTGTGTACATGCCAGGTCGCCGTTTTGTTGTTGTTGTTGTTGTTGTTGTTGTTGATTGTTTTTTGAGATAGCTACCCGCTTATTCCAAGTGGTGTTACGGTATGCTAGGTCCCACTTTGTATCGTTCAAGTCTGGTACAAGACCCTCCATTAAATGAACAACCACCCCCTCATAAAAATTGTGAACAAGCCCACGGCTAAAATTATCAGAAACGTGGGCTGCCCCAACATGCATTATTATTTATATTTTCTACTCCCTCTATTCCTAAATATAAGTCTTTTTAGACATTTCAAATGGACTACAACATACGGATGTATGTAGACATATTTTAAAGTATGGATTCGTTCATTTTGCTCCGTATGTAGTCACTTGTTAGAATCTCTAAAAAGACTTCTATTTGGGAACAGATGCAGTACGTGGGAGTATCCTCAAAACAAAATGTGAGAGTACAATATTTATTGGGCCCCTTTGTAATTGGTGCTAAAAATTTACCAAAGATTTAACTAACAAAATTTTAGTGCATGTTAACAAAAATTATATCGTTTGATTCATATTTGAACATAGTTTTCAATGATGTAGGGGCTGTTTGGTTTCCAACCACACTTTGCCACACATCACCTTAGGCAAATTTGACCAAGTTAGGTGAGTGTCTGGTTCTAGCAACACCTAAGACAAGAATTTTTTTATTAGCAGTGAACCCCACATGTCATAGACACAAAAAGTGTGGCAAGATTCCCTTAGGCAAGCCAAAGTGGGTCTAACAATTTGAGCAACTCAAGTTAGGCAAGTGTGGCAAAAATAATGTGGCAACATAAGACACTTTAAACATAGTCACAATCCAAACAGCCTCGTAAATTTTTGTGACATGCATGAACATTTGGTTAGTTAAATTTATAGTTAAAATTTGGCAAGGTGCATCAAATCAATACATGCAAGTATCAAAAGGAAAGTCACGGCATGCGTGCATGCATGTGTTGTACTCCCTCCATTTCCAAATATAAGTCTTTTTAGAGATTGCAACAAGTGACTACATACGAAGCGAAATGAGTGAATCTACACTCTAAAATTCTACATACATCCGTATGTTGTAGTCCATTTGAAATGTCTAAAAAGACTTATATTTAGGAACGAAGGGAGTAACTAATGCATCGGTAAACGCAAATTATTGAAATATATCGAGTGCAGTGCTTTGATGTGTCGCGTCAACTTGTACAAGACCGAGAAGTTTGATTACTACAACGCCCTCTCGCCTTAACCGCACCTGCCTTTGGCTGCATGACAGGTGGGCCACCCACCTGTTGGGCCCACCTGTCATAGTCGCAAAGGCAGGAGCAGTAAGTCAATGAAGCTGCGTCCCTCCCTCGCCCATGAGCGTGGTAGCTGGCAGGACTAGGAGAAGCTTTCGTTCGCTACACGCTCTCCCTCCCGCACATGCTGAACATGCAACAGTTCAATCGGTGTCAGATGGCCAGAAGCATACTGTAGTACTCCTCCACTGCAGTAGTACTCCATCACAGTTCGACTTCCCGAAGAGGCGAAAAGCCAAGCGCAGCTCGGACGCTTGTGTGGCAGTTTCATGTGTAGAGTAGTCTAGGATAGCGTGTACCGTGCCTGTAAGCTTAAAATCGCTGGGGTCGACTCCATGCTTTTTTATTAAAATAATCTTCTGGCCCTACGTGTCAAACTGGTGATTCTAGTTTGCACGCTCATCTGGTCAAGACAGGAATATATATTTTAATTTGTGGTGGGGTAAATGTTAGAGGTTGCAGCAAGTGGAGTATTATACACTGCGGGTCTTTCAGCCAAGTTTAGAGGCAACCATGTAGGGCCAGTGCTATGATGTGTCGCGTCAACTCGTACAATGAGGAGAAGCTTGATTTTACTACTACACGTTTTCTCCCTCGCCCATGCACGCGGTGGCTATCCCTCCTGCACGCGGTGGACGGACATGCACCGCAGTTCGTCTTCTTGAAGAGGCGAAGAGCGAAGCGCAACCCGAACATGGCAGTTGCGAACGCTTGCGTGGCAGTCTTTGTGTAGGGGTGGGGCGTGGTGCGGAGCCTTGGAGCATGCATATAGCCAGGCTCTTGCATGAGACAAAATTCCTATTTGAGCCCAGTATTGTAGTACTAGTACTTGCTAGTATATCCCTGTAAACCGGAAAGGAGTATTTGCCTTTCTAGAGATTTCAACAAGTGGCTAGACTACACCACGTGTAGTACTGGCTCAAATCTCAAATCTCATCAACCAAGGCATTTTGTGATTGGAGGAATGTATCTCGTACTATACAAAACTACCCTAATTAAACTCATGCAATAATTACGTAGTTCTCTCGTTTTCCTCTCCGCCTTGGTCGTGGTTCACAATATTGAGCACTCCTATATGACTAGCCGCTCTATCTACATGCGGGACATCAAAGCATCCGGGCCCGCGTGCCATCCACCAAATCACAGTGAGGTGCTAAAGTCGAGACTCATCGGTCACCCCCGTGTGGCCGTCATGACCCATCATATCACAAAACCCACCTTTACAAGCAGTGGTAAAGTGGCCTCAAAGTTGGACTGGACGAAGCAACCATCATTTCACTGGAATGCTTGTTGAAGCCCTTTCTCCCCTTTCTTGAAGAAAACCTCACTCAAGGCTACTGACTTCTGCCATTTTTCTTCTGTACCGACGAAGGAAAGGTGGGCGAATCAGTGATGCTGCTATATTTTCATTCCAAGAATCTTCTTTTTGCGAAGCACCAACCGATTCTCACAGCCTATTCTTTCCCCGTTTTCATTGCGATTGTGGTTTCCTTTCGATTGCTTTTTGTTTGTTTGTTCATTGATGGATCCTAGAGCACTAGCCAAAGAGTTGCCGGCGGACAACCCAGGAAGCGAGCACCGACCAACAAGTTGACCATGTTGGCGGGCCAACCCATGGAGACAAACAACTCCAAGAAACAAGCACTGGCCAAAGAGTTGACGACGTTGGCGGACGAACTCCTCAAAGAAAGTTGGAAGAACAGGAAGGGCCCCATCGTGCCTACCCCAGAAACTCTAATGGCCACCTATGCAAGGCTCAAGGTCGAGTTTGAGGAGATAGTCGCTGTTGAGAAGCAGTATTCCCCTGGCAAGGTGATGGCCCCCATCGAGGACGAGGAGATGGCCCCTGGAGGGATGGGATCCCCCGGTGAGCTGCACAAGATAAAAAATAATGGCTTACCATAGTTGTGGTTTTTGATTATTTGCAATGTGCTTGCTAATATGTTAGGGTTGTGCAGGTGCCGGTGGACGTCCTTGATGATTCCGATGTCGCGGCCCGTCCTGTGGACAACGCCCCAGAGATTGTTTTAGATGTGGCGGTCCGTCCTGTTGACATCGCCCCGGAGATCAATTCCGATGCTGCTGTCCATCCTGTGGACTTTGCCCTAGAGATCGATTCCGATCTCGCGGTCAGTCCTGTGGACATCGCCCCAGAGATCGATTCCCATGCCATTGTCCGTGCTGTGGTCATTGCCCGAGAGATCGATGACTATAAATAGTTGCTCGTGCTAATCCTTCAGGGTAGTTTGCATTCCCCTGTGTTTAATTACCAGAACGATGCGTGTTACCAAACCATCTTAGGGCTAGTGCACTGTCTTGTGTGGGCGGTACTTGCTACTTTTGTTTCATAGTGAATCATGCGAACCCTCTCCGAGTTATGGAAACAGATGTATCCTCACCAGCTTTTGATGTAATATATCGCATGCTTAGATGTAAGTTCAAACTGTTTATCATATCAGTAGGGCTTGTTTGATGATTCTTGGTGTTAGTAGGCTAGCTACTGTGCCAGCTATAGTACTTGCAAAACACTCACCGAAGAGAAACGTTGGGGCTGATGAGCTCGTGGTACGCTTATGCTTATCCTTCGGCGATCGGCCAATAGCCCAGGCTCCTAAAATTGTAGGCTTAGCGATCGATCAGACAATAGTCGACACGGATACATTCAGGCCTCATTTGGTTCATAGGGTAGGAAAATCGTAGCAAAAGTACAGAGACGTACAACACAAAATCATAGCAGTACAGAGACGTACTCCCTCCGTTCCAAAATAGATGACTCAACTTTGTACTAGTACTAACTTTGAAACGGAGGGAGTACAAATCCTAAGCGGGCTAGTTTGGCCTAGTGGGTTTCAGTGATATGACGTGGTACAGTGCCGTCCAGTCTTCGCGTGTGGTAGAAGTATTGCGGGTAAAGTAAGTTTTCTTGAAGAAGCGGAATTCAACAAAGTCATGATGGTTCCTTCGTCCGACCAACTTACAGTGGGAAAGGTTGGGCCTGCGCTACGACCGGGGTGGACCAGGATAATTTTGTGCATGGCAGGTCGACTAGGATGGTCGACGTCCCACATGTCAGCGAATGGAAAGTATTCTTTTTCAGATATAGAGGACGAGCAACGAGTATTCATTGTTTATTTTTGATGAAAGCTATTGTCTCCACTATTACGATGGAGGAGTGTGAAACACGGCAGCCCAGTGAACTTATCATGTGCACCACTCTCTCCTTCCTCATGTAATACTACCATAGTGTTGACTATAAGGTTGGCTATAAAGGTTACCTTTCTTTTTTTAGACACAATTATTTTTATGCCTCTTTGTTTAGAATTAGTTTTTTATACCTAGGAGCATGTGTAGAGATGGGCTCTTGCAGAGCTCACTCCTTAACTTTGTCAATGACTCTCTCTCCTCCACATAAGCGGGCTTATAGGCCAGTATTTTACTGGTACTACTTGCTATGAAGAAGCTGCCGTCTGAGGGGGGAGGGCTTGGAAGCGGTCCGCACTACCGCATGGCCCACCTCACACTATCACCATATATTTCTTGGAGTCCGTGCGTGGTGGGCGGGCGATCTCTTCTCCCTCCCCCATCTCTGTCTTCTCAGCCGACGCCCGCCGAGCGATTAGATTTTGGCTATCGACGGTTTATTCAATTGCAATCCCACATGTCAGTGAAATTGCAAGACAACGCGTGTCCCTTCTGGTGAGCGGCGTGCGAGCTGGACTGTCGGGGGAGCGACGCGTATGAGTCGTAAGTGTGCCACCTTTTCTTTTAAACTTGCAAAGCAAAACATTTTCGTGCGACCGATCGATAGAAATCCAGAACAAAATGATGAGGGCGGTGCTTTCCTGCGCGTTAGGCGGGCTAGTTTGACTGATATGACGTGCTACAGTGCCGTCCACTTGCTCCATTTTTATGTAAGCAAGAGTTTACACTCTTATGTGGGAGGAGTGCGAAACATGGCGGATATGATTTTCATCGAGGGTAACTGTTCCTTGCCAAAAAATGGAGCACTGTTAATCTACAGCGCTGGCCCACAAATTTACACCGGCATCTATCCGAGGACACTGATGGATGCCATCCATGCTGCCCGCATACCTTTCGACAACCATGTGAACTAACCGGTCAAAATTCATGCAAACAAAGCAAATTTCAAATTAACCGGATTAAATTCATTACATTTCGAAAACTTTTCCTACAAACTGGACGAAATTCATTACATATTTCGCACAAACCGTACTAAAACCTACTGTAAACCTAATATAAACGATCGCCGGCGCCCGACCACCATGTCCGGCCATGAACCCGAGAAAGTCGGCCATTGCCTTTGCCTCCTCCTCATCCCCCTCGATAACCTCCTCCTCCGGAGCACAAGGTTCTGAAGATTTTTGCCTCCACGTTGCCGTCAAGCGGCTAATCGGTCGCCGATGTTTATCCCACCAAGCTTGGCGTCAACTAAGTGGAGGAGCGGTGGCCTTCCTCGGACCAGAACGGCAGCGACCTACCGTGTACTACTCTTCCTCGCTACCGGCTGCGCCCGGGCACGCGCGCCGGCTTCGTGGTAGTGGCGGCGGAGGGTGGCCGGGTGGGAGCCGGCGATCTACTTCGTCTGCTCCTGCAACAGTACGTCCAAGAGAGCTTTGGAGCGCGCCTGAGCGGAGCCGCCGATGTCCTTCGTCTGCTCCTGCGACAGTACGTCCAAGAGAGCTTTGGAGCACCAGGAGGCCATGGTTGGAGTGGTGCCGACAGAAGGAAGGGACCGGAGGAGAATGAGTGTGGGTCTTTGGCTATGGCTGGAAGCTGGGGCTCAAGTCAATATAGCGGGCGAATGGCAAGGAACCGTGGTAGACGGATGGACGGCTGGTGCTGGAGTAGGTTCGTCGGGCGTGAATGCGGATGCTGCTTCAGTGACTTAACTGCAGGTGCGTTGGGTCACTGACATGTGGGCCCAACGGGCATCTAGGCCGCATGTCAGTGACACACCAACTGCACCTGCAGTTAAGTCCGGTGAATGCGGCATTGACGTTCTGGAGAGACGGTGAATGTTTCAGGCGGGAAGCGCGCGCTAGCGATGGAAGGGGTTTCGGTAGGTCAGGGCGGTCAGACGCTGGCGTGGTGGTAAAATGTGAACTCATGGCTGATGAGCCTTTGAAATGTATGCGGCACGTATTGACAACCAGGCGTCCATGCAACCGGTCTTGTCGCCAGCTAGCCTTCGACGACCACCATTAGACACCACACAACCATGCATAACTTACGAATAATGGACGAATCGATCAGACACACACTCGTGTGCAGTGGCACTATGATCGGTCGCTCACGATACTACATACTCCGTACCATAGTACCCTCTCTAGCTAGGTTGTTTTATATATTGTCATTGTGATGGACGATATACATGAGCAAGGCGCCGAGTCATGAGTATGACCGTTGGTGTTGAGCCAGGTGAATACATGCTCGGCGTTTGCGGAGGCCTCCATCAAACGTCTAAACAGTAATGTCAGGCACCGCCGGGGCGCGTAGGTGACGGGCTCGCCGTTTGCGTTGCGCCATGAGCAGGACTTTGATTGAGAGGGCGACGTGAATGCATTAGCATGGTTTGACAGCGTGAGCGTGAGTGTCTGCATGCATACATGCTACTTGCCTCTATGGACGGTGTGCGCTAATATGTGCATCACGTATAATATAATGATCAAAGTGAGCTATCAACACAAGTTCGATGACCGCCAATGCATTTTACTTGGTAATAGATGACCAGGATTGAAGGGGAATCCAAATTTCCTTCATCTTCTGTCCTTGAGCTCTTGACAAACCAATGCACTGTACGGTTGCCCGGCCACTCCACCCCAGAGCTCTCACCAAGCGTCGTTCATGCCACCGCGACGCACACTAACCGGTAAGGAAGCGATGGCATCCCGCTGCGCCAAGTTCCTCGCCGCCCACGACCGCACACAAAATGGTAGGGAAGCGATGGCATCCTGCCGTGCCGAGTTCATCGCCGCTCTCGACCTCACACCTACGTGGGCGGAATTTGAAGCTGCCAAGGCTGAATGGGCGATAGAGCAAGGGGCGGCCAAAGCCGCATAGAGGGAGCGGAGAAGTCAGAAAGCACTCAAGAAAAGAGAGGCCCGCCGCCGCAAGAAAGAAGAGGACGCACGCGCTGCTACGGAGAGGTCGGCGGAGATCCAAGCACGGTGGGGTGTCGCCGACAAAGCCGGGAAGGAGAACTACGGCCTCTGGCCGGCATGTGAGAAGTAGTAGTACTAGTAGTTAGTGTGTGTGTCTGTGTCTGAGTACGAGCATGTACCAGTACTACTATTTACTACTATAGTTTTTAGAGCAAATTACCACTACATTAGCCTAGACTCAATGGAAAAATTCCTATCCTATGCATCAAATGGCATCTCTTTCTCTATAGGAATTGAGATGCATGTCATCTCACTTCCTATGATTTTCATATTCCTATAAAATTCCTATCCTATGAACGAAAGGAGGCCTCTGCTAGAGTTACTATTGTATCTAGCAGTACTGCCGGTACAGTAGTTTTCTTCAAGAAGCGGAATTCAACGAAGTCATGATGGTTCCTTCGTCCGAGCAACATCACAGTGGGAAAGGTTGGGACTATGATTTGATGGCTCATTAGTCATTATTACTGCGGCGCGATGACCGGGGTGACTCTTCCTTGGAGTTCTGCGTGCATGGCAAGTGGACCACGATGGTCGACGTCCCACATTTTGGCGAACGGAAGTAGTACTATTCTTTCCGATATCGAGGAGCAAGGAAACCGCGTGGTATAGTATCACTGCTGATTTATATTATTTTTTCTGATGAATGCTAGCGTTTCAAATCTTACGACGAAGGAGTGCTAAACACGGCACGTGCTGGATGTCCCACACGTCACCGAAAGGAGTGGGACATGAACAGCGTGGTAGAGCGTCTCCACTTCTTCCACTTCTGGGTTGGAGACCACACGTAGTAGTATTAGTGGCATGAACGATACAAAGTGCGACCCGGAGAGAAAGACACGTCTAGTTGGAAGGTCTCCGGGCATACACGTAAACAAATATAAAACCTAATATGTGCCTCCAATTAATATAGTAGTAGTAGAGTAGTTAGGCACGTACTCCATAACATCACCATGCATTGCACGTACAACATTTAGTGGTACGTAGTAAGAGACAAATGCCTATATGCCACGCATGTTCATACTATTTCTGCCTTTCTACTTCACTTACTGCGCTACATTACTCAGGTTCGTACGTCCACTCCTGGGTACATGTCCGTCTCGTAGTTCCAGTCCCACGTGTTCTTCATAGATGGAACGATCCATATCATCGCAGTTAGTGTGGCTCCCCACGATGGAGACTGATCCAAACTATGGCCAGCCCCGACGCGGAGCAGTCGCGTGCATCGGGAAGCGACACTCTCTCGGCCGTCGTGCTTCTTCAAAGCCGGCGCCAGTGAGAGGTCGCCTCCGCTCTGGCCGGGCATTAATGCGGCACTGACGCACCAGGGCGATGCTGACCGTTTCACGCGGGAAGAGCGCGCTGGCAAGGGAGTATTGGTTTTGAACCATTTCAGGTGTAGTACTGGTAGTTTGCAAAACTACTCAATTATTGCACTCAGTTTCCTAAGAAATTATGGTAAAAAATGTTACTCCACAGCCCGCTTCCCTTCTCCTTCATCTTCCACCGCCCGCGCACGTCCGCGGGAAAGGACCAGTCAACCCTTATATAGGAGTGCTAGCACAAAAAGATGCATCCATGACCACTAAAATTTCCAGATTAAAGCACCGCTCTGGCGGGAGTATGGCGTAGTATGTCATTACCTTCGGCCGGGCCATGGCTACCGGGTGACGGCGACCAGAGAAGAGGCGGTAGGAGGGGATTGAATGCAGCTACTATTTGGGTTTCCCGTCCGGCTTAAATAAATGCACACCATCACGTGTACCCGCGGGTGCACAAATTGTAACATACGTGTCTGGTTAAGTGGGCGTCACATAACTGGTGTGTGTGAGAGATTCTGAGAGACAGTGTGTGTGTGTGTTGTCTGTGCGACTCTACTCTTCGGACATGTACTCAACCTTTTGCATCGGGATATAAGTATAATGGTATTAGACTTTAGCTAGTGATTTACGTGGCCATGTTAACGTGGTTGTGTAAAAAAATGTCACTTCCTGCTCGTGATTTGCGTTATATAATTACAAGCAAGATGCTCGTGCATTGCACGGAACATCAATATGCATTTTTTACAAAACACCTATTGTGATTGACCCATGCAGGAGTAATCCCATGTGTAAAAACTAATGATATCTCGAGAATTTTATCAGAAAACTAGTATCTCAAGAATTTCATCGAAAAAATGAAAGATGAGAGATAAGGTGAGGAGGAGTGGAGCGTGGTGGTGACTGGTTGTCGGACTAGGCGGAGGCATGGGGATGGACGACGCCGGCAGGCGGCAGCGGCCACCATGCTAGATAGTTCCAGAGACTTCCTTTTTTAATTGCTCAGCAATGAGGTTGTGGGAGATAAGGATGTGGAGAGAGGTGCGGGTATCTTTTGTAAAATAATCATAGTTTGCTTTCTATCCGTCAGATATAGATCGGACGGTCTATATTACAAGATGGCAGGCACACCATCATCACCAACTCAGTTTTTTATAAGAGTAGAGATGATAAGTTTGCTAACTACTAAAGGAAAGTGGAATTTGTCCATATTATACAAGTAAATTAAGGTGATTTTTTATCATACGGGTAAGGTTGGACGAAGGGTGGTAGGAACAAATGCTCCGCCTAGAGCATGTGTGTGTGAGATGGAGTCTTAGTGTGTGCTTGTGTGTCTAGGGGGGTGGGTGGGTGCGTGTGTGAGAGGGATATGGAGTCTTAGTGTGTGTGTGTGGGTGGGTGGGTGGGTGGGTGCGTGCGTGCGCGTGTGTGTGACGCGTGGTCCTCGTTGGCGGATGTAATTTAAGTGTGTGTGGCTTCATCATAGATAGGTGATGTGTATGGGAGAGGCCACCAACGATGGGGTGTGAGAGAGAAAAGGCCCGTAGAGAGGGAAGAGAAGGTGTGTGCGTGTGAGAGGAGTCGACAACGAGAGAACGTGTTTGTTCGAGAGACACCGAGGAAGGCTACTATATATCGATGGAGCATGTAGGCGGGAATTAAACGAAGGGATGGTCTTATTTGTTTCGGGGATATAGGGGAAGAGTGAGAGGGGGGGGGTAGCTAGAAGGAGATTGTTAAGTGTGAGTGTGTGTTTTACCCATCCAGACGGAAGTTATGTGCATACAAGAAGAGAACGATCCGATGTGCTCTTAGGGTTGAGGGTAATTAACTACGTCTGGAGACATAGAGACCTTGAACGTGCATGTGCGAGAGGTATACATGTATACGTGGATGTGTGTGTGTGCGCGTGCGCATGATCGAGATAAAAGAAAGAAGACACAAGTGATAAGATCAACGACATGGGAGAGATGGATCGGTATGACAATATGCATGCATGTGAGAGTGCAGAAGAAGGCCCGACAATTGAGCATGTGTTTTTATCTTTAAGAGATAGTGGCATGGGCTGGAGCATGCATCTATGGCGAGCAGAGGGAGTGAGACACAACGATTGTGCAAAAGAGATCAACCTATAAATGCATGTATGGAGAGACATATATAATGTGGGTGATAGGAAGCAAGAGTGCGTGCGAGAAAGAAATGTTGACGGAGAAACTACAGATAGGTACAGAGATGGAAATGCTAGCTAGAGGGACGTCGGCTAGTTTGAGTGTTGGAGATGACCGCCGGGTGGTTCAGAGGGTGAAGTTATGTGTGTGTGAGAGAAAGATAAAAAGAGGTCACTTGACTGCAGGTGGAGAGAAACATACATAGTGTGCGTGATAGGAAGCAAGAGTGAGGGCGAGAAAGAAGGTTGATGGAGAAACAGATAAATAGAAAGATAAAGATGCTAGCTAGTGTGTGTTAGAAATAGGAGTCGAGTGGATCAGAAGGCTGAGTTATGTGTGTGGGTGTGAGAGAGATGGAGAAAGGGTGCATGTGACTCACATACAAACAAATATCGGAGAGAAATGAGATCCCGAGAGACGGAATTTTGTGTCTGCGAGAGATAAAGATATTTCACAACGAGAGTGATAGCTAGAGAGACATAGGAGGGAACGCAAGATATCTCTAGGGAGAGAGAGTGTGTGTGAGCGACATACAAGAGAATGGTGGAGAGATATGAGACCCTGGGAGATAGAGTTTGTGTTTGTGTGTGAGAAAGAGATATTTAAGAGGAAGAGTCGTAGCTTCTCATACCTAAGGAGCGAAAGACATCTCTGTGTGAGAGGGTGTGTGCGAGTGGCGCACATGGGAATAGTAGAGAGAAATGAGCCCCGGGAGACGAAGTTTGTGTTCGTGTGAGAGAAAGAGATTTCACATGGAGAATCATAGTTAGAGACACCATCGGTGCGAAACGACACCTATGGGATCACAAGAATCCCTACTACGGTTGCCGGGGCGCAGGGTTGCAAGAAGAGCAAGATTAGTAATCAGCACAAGGATCGTTTACCCAGGTTCGGGCCGCGAGGATGCGTAAAACCCTAGTGTTCTTGAGCCTCCAACTAGCTACGGTGGCGGAGTCGTCCCAAAGAGCCAAATCCTTCTCCAGTACGCCATGGGCCTCCTTTTATAGTCGAAAGGGGCTGCCACAGTGGCACACAGGAGGTGGAAAGGCATACAGTGCTACGAGCTTATCGCCCGTATTATAGGACAAGATGCATTTAATGCATAGCTTAGGTGTCCCCTTGCTTTATTGGGGACGGGAATGAGGCCCGTCCCGTCCTTCGCCGCTCCTCCTTGTTTCGACACGCGCCCTGGCCAGAGATGCATGCGGCGCCATGTAGGCAGGCAGGCAGCTGAGGTGGCGCGGTGGTAAGGTCCTCACGAAGGTTTGCATGCCGCCACGCAGGCGCTTGCTGAGTTGGCCTGGAAGCTGCATGTTGCCACGCAGGTGCCTGCCCAGCTGGTTGGGCTGGCAGCTGCATGCGAACGGCGGTGGAGACATGGCTGGTGCGGGCCTGGAACTGGCCCTGCTGGCGTCCTTGGTGAGGGCCTTGCCGGGTGGCCCGGCAAGGGCCTTGCCGTGGCGTGCTGTCATCCTCGGCAAGGATCTTGCCGGGGGTCTTGTGGCTCTCCTCGGCAAGGATCTTGCCGAGGATCGTTGTCTTTTAATCCTCATCTGATCTTGAATATTCCTTGTCTTCACAAAGATCTGCATGCCACCATGGAGGCGCCTCCCGAGCCCCGGCCCAACGTGGTTGATGGTGTAGGAGACCGTGGGCTCAAGGGTGGTGCGCTCCGCTGGTGTTGGACGAGCCGGCCCGGCAAGGGCCTAGCCGGGGCCGCGGATGCTGCCCCTGGCAAGGATCTTGCCGGGGGAACCTGCTTCGCAACTCTGCTACTTTGTGTTCTTGCACCTGGCGTTGCCTTGGGCATCTTGTGCTTCGGCTTCTCTTCGGTTCCTTCCCCTGCTCTGCTTAGTGCGGCCGTGGGCACGGCTCTAACTGTCCGTGCACAGGTAAAGGGGTGCAAAGGTGCGCCCCTTCTTTTGTACACGGACAGGAGCCCCCGGGCCTGGGCCACACATAAACGCAACACGTTGTTGGGCCAGGCCCAAAACGGTGCGCGGGCAGGCAGGAAGGTTTTTTCCGCGGTAAAACTTTTCGTCTGCTGTGCTTCCCCACGACCTGCGTTGAATGCGCGACGTGGAGGGGTGCACGTGACGTGGGTGGCATGCATGGGGCGGTTCCCGCATGCATGCATCACATCATGGTAAAGAGGCGGCTCGCGCCTTCCCCTAAAAAGAGGGAGGCATGGAGGCGCGGCTCATTTACTGGATGGACTCGGGTCGCAGTCTTTAAGGCGCCCACGCCCCCCCAATCACGGGGCGGGGAACGGTCGCCTCACCCGTCCTTTTGACCCTGCACGCTCGCCACACGTCCTTCATGCAGGTGGCGAGCTGTGGAGGCAGGAAACTGGGTCGTCGCTGGTTGGGGCAGTGGGTCGGTCCCGATTCCTTGCACCCCCGATGGCTGGATTGGCTGAGCGGGGCGGCCGAGCCCCGACCTCGCCCCTTTATAAGGAGAGGGAAGGGGGGGGGGTGAATGGCACTCCACACTCTTCTATCTTCTATCTCCTCCTGCTTCTGCTTCTTCCTCTCATCTGCCATGGAGAAGGGGAACCCTGGTCGCTCAACGGTGGCGGCGAGGGTCGCCGCTCGACAGCGCATCCCTCCTCCTCCTGAGCCCGCGGTGGCGGAGCCGGCCGTGAGGAGAAGCGGGAGGGGGCGAGGCCATGGGCGAGGTCGTGGCAGAGGTCGTGGTGCCCGGGGAAGAGGAGGACGAGGCGGCGCACCGGCCTCGCCCCCGCCAATGATGCCTTTCCCGATGGAGGGCCACGTTGGAGACCAGCCTCGCGAGTTCTTTATCAGGCTGCGCCGGCCTCCGCATTGCCGTCTTCATCTTCCCACCCTGTTTGCTCAGGAGATGGAGCGTGACCCGCCCCAGACCCTCAGATTGCACATGAGGGGCTGTGGGAATGGGGGCACGCGGGTCGACGTCGACTTCCCAGCTCCTCGGGTCATGTACCTCCACCGTGGATGGAAGACGTTCACACGCATCCACAGCCTGACGGCGGGGCTCGTCCTCTACTTCAAATTAATGGAGGACGGCCTTCTCTCCGTCATGGTCTTCGGAGATCTTGGAACTCGCCTGAAGTGCTGCGTGGAGAGCTCCTCCGACGGGGATTCCGACGATGGAAGCTCTTCCTCGAGTGAAAGTGACGAGGAGGACAGCGGGGCAGATCACGGGGACGAGTCTGACTAGGCGTCGGACGCCCCGCGCCTGGGCGGGTGCGGCAGCAGTAGCATCTGCACCTGGCCGCTCCTCCGGCAGAGTTTCGCCGGGGGAGGGGCCAGCTCCTTGAACTTCTCGAGGGCCGTCTCCTTGGGCGGCTGGCATCGGGGGGCTGGGGAAGAGGAAGAGGGTGGGCGGCAAGGCCGTCAACTTGGAGTACGCGGACACCGATGCCTTCATCGCGTGTTCGGTGACCTGCCGCCTCGTCTTCCAGCTCCTTTCCCGGCACCGTCATCACCGGCCCATCCGTGGGCAGCCACCGAGGTGTTCTCTTGGTGCTTTCTGCTGCTCGTAGTTCGCCTAGGCGCCCCTTTTTCCCTTTCGCCTCCTTGACCTGCCTCCTGAGGAGAGGGACAAGAAAGGGATCATGGGCATCTCATCTCTTTTTTAGTCTGTAAGCCTTTGGGCCTTGTTCGATTTAAAGCTTGTAATCCCCCTTGTTCATGTTTTTTTCCCGTACGAACTGTACCTGCATGGGACATTTTTAATGAAAAAGGGTGCTTGCCGGGTTCTTCGTGCGTGAGCGAGGCCCATGCCAAGGATGAATCCTTGTTATTTTCATAATAAACATTATCGCCCGGCAACAGGCCTTGCCGTTTCTCTTCTTCAGCCGACCGTTCTCGCGCATTTGGCGGAGGCAGGGGTGAAGTAGAGTTAGGCTCCTCGTTCATCGCTTCGCCACCGCAACTACTACCAAATTCCGGCCCAGGAAGTAACTCTCGGTACAGGGAAAAGGGAGTACGGTGGTTTTAAATATATGAATGAGGCTTCACATGTCCCAGTTCCATACGGGAACGTACAGCAGGGGGATGAAAAACTTATCTGAACCCGCAGTCCCCGGCAACCTTGGCTCGCCGTGGTTGGATCCTTACATCTTCAGCCCCCGGTAGCCTTGCCTTGCCAGGGTCAGAGCGCCAGTTCGTTCTCCTTTTCCCAAGTGGCTCAGCAGAAGTGCTCTGCGAACCAAAGAAAATAGAAAAGACGCACACCCGACCTCTAGGCTAGGGGTTAGTCGCCGCTAAGCACTATCAACCCTAACCTAGGAAGAGACTCAACCTAGCATGCATGCTATAACTTAGGGGGCCAGCGCTTCATTTATTTTTGCTCAGGGTCTACGCCTGGCTTTGTACAGAGGGTTACATGCCTTGCCGGCAAAGCTTGTACAAAAGGTGGCTTGCTGGGAGGCCCGGCAAACCGCGCCTTCTGGGTAAATCTTGCGAAGATGCTCGATGTTCCAGGAATTGCTCACTGGGACATCATCTTCGGTCTCCAGGCGGACTGCGCCGGGCCTGGTGACTCGTATTACCCGATAAGGGCCTTCCCACTTCGGCGTCAACTTGTTGGTATTCTTGGCCGACTGAACACGCCGAAGAACAAGGTCGCCTTCCTCAAAGCTTCGGGCATGAACCTTGCAGCTATGGTAGCGGCGCAAGGCTTGCTGGTAGCGTGCTGCTCTTGCAACCACCCAAAGACGATCTTCTTGAAGGAGCGTTGCGTCATCTTGCCGCAACTACTCTTGCTCAAGCTCATCTTAAGCGAGCACTCAAGGTGGCCCGTATATCAGTTCCGTGGGGAGAACTGCCTCCACCCCATATACTAGGGAAAAGGGTGTCTGACCGGTGGCTCGATTTGGTGTCGTCCTGATCGGCCAAAGAACCACCGGCAAATCATCAATCCAGCGGCTTCCGCTCTTGTGCAGCCTATCAAAGGTCTTCGTTCTTAGGCCTCGCAACACTTCAGCATTCGCCCTCTCTGCTTGGCCGTTGCTCCGGGGGTGTGCCACGGAAGCAAAACAGACCTTGCTGCCGAGGTCTTGAACGTGCTGCATGAAGGTGTGGCTCGTGAAGCAGGTTCCACCGGCAGGACCCTTGCCGGGGCGGCTCGTCCAACACCAGCGGAGCGCACCACCCTTGAGCCCACGGTCTCCAACACCATCAACCACGTTGGGCCAGGGCTCGGGAGGCACCTCCATGGTGGCATGCAGATCTTTGTGAAGACTAGGAATAGTGAAGATCAGATGAGGATTAAAAGACAATGATCCTCGGCAAGATCCTTGCCGAGGGGAGCCACAATACCCCTGGCAAGATCCTTACCGGGGACGACAGCACGCCACGGTGAGGCCCTTGCTGGGCCACCCGGCAAGGCCCTCGCCAAGGGCGCCAGCAGGGCCACTTCCAAGCACGCACCAGCCAAGTCTCCACCATCGTTCGCATGCAGCTGCCAGCCCAACCAGTTGGGCAGGCACCTACGTGGCAACATGCAGCTTCCAGGCCAACTCAGCAAGCGCCTGCGTGGCGGCATGCAGAACTTCGTGAAGACTTTACCACCACGCCACCTTAGCAGCCTGCCTGCCTACATGGCGCCGCGTGCATCGCTGGCCAGGGCGCGTGTCAAAGCAAGGAGGAGCGGTGACGGACGGGACGGGCCTCGTTCCCGTCCCCAATAAAGCAAGGGGACACCTAAGCGATGCAGTAAATGCGTCTTGTCCTGTAATACGAGCGATAAGCTCGTAGCACTGTACACCTTTCCACCTCCTGTGTGCCACTGTGGCAGCCCCTTTCGACTATAAAAGGAGGCCCATGGCGTACTGGAGAAGGATTCGGCTCTTTGGATCGATCCAACCACCGTAGCTAGTTGGAAGGCTCAAGAACACTCAATACATCCACCAAAGCAGGACTAGAGTTTTACGCATCCTCGCGGCCCGAACCTGGGTAAACGATCTTTGTGCTGATTACTAATCCTGCTCTTCTTGCAACCCTGCGCCCCGACAACCGTAGTAGGGATTCTTGTGATCCCATAGGTGTCGTTTCCCACCGACATCTTCGGCGCGCCAGGTAGGGGGCACGATTGTGAGAATCTGGTCTAGTAGTTAGCCTAGCGTTTCTTCATCACCATGGCTCCCAAGAAGAAGACGGCCAAAAGGACAGCGCTACATGCAAGCGCGAAGGGCGCCAGAGCGGCCACGAGAAAGCTAAGTCATGCCGAACTTTTAAATATTTCCTTTTTTATATAAGGTTATCGTCCTCAGAGATCCTGCCTATGTATGGAAAACCTGCACGTAAAGGGGCCCTCCCGCGATTGGCAACGCCCTTGTTCTGTTTCGAGTCCGCTCAACAGCTCAAGCGGCCGCGTCGAGAGTTGCGGGGTAGCCTTCCGCACCCGGCAACGCTCTCGATTCTGACTCGAGTTAAGCGCGACAGTTCGGGCGGCCGCGTTAAGGGCAGTAAGGTGGTTCGCCTGGCAGCAAGCACACCTGGCAATCCAATGGGGATCTGTCCCCAAGACGCCGCCCTGGGTTTACGCGCCGGCAAGCCTACCCAGTTATGTAGGGTGGACACACAAAGGAAAATCGAACAGGAAAATAGCGTGCATAACATCAAAAGTACTACAGAGTTATATTACATCAATTGTCGCCGTGGTTCAACTAAAGATAGAAATTGTCTTGGCCAGGAACCTGCAGCGACGATAAGAAAAGAGGAGCCTAATCCCGGCGCCGGCCCTCCACCCTCAGAATGCCGCCGACACCGCTGATGATGGGCTTGATGCGCTCCCTGAGCGGTGCGAGGTCAGTACCCTCCGGCAAGCTCTCCAGCGTGGCGTCGAAGTCGAGGTCGGGGTACCAGTACGCCACCTTGGTGAGCACCTTGGTCATGGCGCCCTGGCAAAGCCTCCGGGCCTCGTCGGCCAGGGAGGCCGCCCGGTTGGCGTGAAGCCGCTCCAAAGCACCGACGACCTTCTCAAATAACAGGGTCAGGCTGCAGTTGGCGCTCACACTCCGCTCCGGGGCGTACCTTACGTCCGACAACCCCATGGTGGCCAGCTGCGCGGCGGCCTAGTTGGCGACAGTGGCGAGGTGATCGACAAATCGGTTCTCGCCCTCCACGTGCTCCTTGAACTTGAGGGCCTCGTTCTTCTGCAGCTGCTTCTCGGTCTCCAGGTTTTTGGTCAGGGTCCCCTCTCGGGCCCTGGCCTCCGACAACATCTTCTCGAGACCCTCCAGCTTCAGCCTGAGGTCTCTGATGGAGTTTTTGGCCTTGGAGAGCTCCCCGGCCCTGCTGACGGCCGCGCCCTGTGCCTCCGTCAGGGCGCCGTTAAGCGTGTCCCACAGCTTCAGGGCCTGCCCTTTCAGCCTGTCCCGCTCCACCTCCAGCTCCTTCACCTTGCCGGCGTGAACCAGGGCCTGGGCATCGAGCACCTCTCTGTGCCTCTGCACCAGCTCACGGGTCCGCTGCAAGACAAGCTTCCCCACCTCTTCATCCTTGCCGCGAAGCGTGGCGGCAAGCTTCTCCTCGCGCGCGGCGAACGTACTGCATGAAGGTGTGGCTCGTGAACTGCATGTCGTTGTCGGTGATAATTCTTCTTGGCACACCAAAGCGGCAGACCAGTCCCTTGAAGAACTTGACGGCTGACTGTGATGTCACCTTCCTCACCGCTTCCACTTTCGGCCACTTTGTGAACTTGTCGATTGCAACATACAAGTACTTAAAGCCCCCGACAGCATGGGGAAGGGGCCCAGTATATCGAGCCCCCAGACCAAGAATGGCCAGGAGAGAGGGATTGTTTGAAGGGCTTGAGCAGGTTGATGAAGCTTCTTTGAATGAAACTGACACGCTTCACACTTGGTTACTAGTGTCGTCGCATCCTGGAGGGCGGTGGGCCAGAAGAAACCTTGCCGGCAAGGGCCCTCGACCCTATGTGGGAGCCGCATATGCCTCCATGTATCTCCACCAACAGCTCCAGTCCTTCCTCCCAGGGGATGCACTTAAATTTCACACCGTTCGCCCTTCTCCTGTACAGGACATCATCGACGAACTGGTACAGGGCAGACCGACGGGCTACTTTTTCCGCTTCTTCCTGCTCCTCAGGAAGCTCCCCTGTTTGGAGGAATCGGAAAGTATGCTGCGCCCATGCCGGAGCCTGGGGCTCGACGGCAAGGACCAAAGGCATCTCTTCTGCCATCGGAGCGGCTGTCTCCACGGCCAGGGCTTGACGCCCTGCCGGAGCCAGTTGCTCTTTGGCAGGTTCAGTGTGCATGGCAACATCCTTACCGTCAGCCCCAGGGGGCTCGGCGGGAAAGTACTTGCTCGGACCTGATTTCCTCCGCTTGTTCTGCCCCGTTGACGGTTCGACGGATGGCTGAGTTAACCGGAGCAAAAAGGTACCTGGTTCCATAGGTAGCTTGAATGCAGCACGCTTCGACAGGTAATCGGCGATGTCGTTCTCTGCTCGGGGAACGTGCTCCGCTTGGATACCGTCAAAGCGCTCCTCCAGCTTCCTCACTTCATCTACATAGGCCTCCACCAATGGGCTCTGGTAATCCTTGTTGACTTGCCTGACGACAAGCTGCGAGTCACCCCTAACGATCAGCTTCTTCACCACGAGGTCTGCCGCAATCCTGAGACCGGCAAGCAGCCCCTCGTACTCAGCAATGTTGTTTGTGGACATCTCCCTGGGAAAGTGCATCTGGATCACATACTTGAGGTGCTCTCCGGTGGGTGCGACAAGCAGCACACCGGCACCGGCGCCTTGCAGCGAGAAAGCCCCATCAAAGTACATGATCCAGTCGCGGTCTGCTTCCTTGCCGGGGAGAGCGGTGTCGGTGGGAAACGACACCTATGGGATCACAAGAATCCCTACTATGGTTGCCGGGCCATAGGGTTGCAAGAAGAGCATGATTAGTAATCAACACAAGGATCATTTACCTAGGTTCGGGCCGCGAGGATGCGTAAAACCTAGTCCTACTTTGGTTGATGTATTGAGTGTTCTTGAGCCTTCCAACTAGCTACGGTGGCTGGATCGATCCAAAGAGCCGAATCCTTCTCTAGTACGCCATGAGCCTCCTTTTATAGTCGAAAGGGGATGCCACAGTGGCACACAGGAGGTGGAAAGGCGTACAGTGCTACGAGCTTATCGCTCGTATTACAGGACAAGACGCATTTAATGCATCGCTTAGGTGTCCCCTTGCTTTATTGGGCACGGGAATGAGGCCCGTCCCGTCCGTCGCTGCTCCTCCTTGCTTCGACACGCGCCCTGGCCAGCAATGCATGCGACGCCATGTAGGCAGGCAGGCAGCTGAGGTGGTGCGGTGGCAAAGTCTTCACGAAGATCTGCATGCCGCCATGCAGGCACTTGCTGAGTTGGCCTAGAAGCTGCATGTCGCCACGCAGGTGCCTGCCCAACTGGTTGGGCTGGCAGCTGCATGCGAACAGCGGTGGAGACTTGGCTGGTGCGGGCCTGGAAGTGGCCCTGCTGGCGCCCTTGGCGAGGGCCTTGCCGGGTGGCCCGACAAGGACCTCGCCGTGGCGTGCTGTCGTCCCCGGCAAGGATCTTGCCGGGGGTCTTGTGGCTCCCCTCGGCAAGGATCTTTCCGAGGATCGTTGTCTTTTAATCCTCATCTGATCTTGACTATTCCTTGTCTTCACAAAGATCTGCATGCCACCATGGAGGTGCCTCCCGAGCCCTGGCCCAACGTGGTTGATGGTGTTGGAGACCGTGGGCTCAAGGGTGGTGTGCTCCGCTGGTGTTGGACGAGCCGCCCCAGCAAGGGCCTTGCCGGGGCCGCGGAGGCTGCCCCGGCAAGGGTCCTGCAGGGGGAACCTGCTTCATGCCTCTGCTCCTTTGTTGTCTTGGCCTTGGCGTTGCTCTGGCTGCCTTGGGCTTCGATTTCGCCTCGGTTCACCTCCCCTGCTCTGTTTCGCGTGGCCGTGGGCGCGGCTCCGACTGTCCGTGCACAGGTAAAGGGGTACAAAGGTGCGCCCCTTCTTTTGTACACCGACAGGAGCCCCCGTGCCTCGGCCACACATAAGCGCGACACGTTGTTGGGCCAGGCCCAAAACGGTGCGTGGGCAGGAGGGGCAGTTTTTACCGCTGTAAAACTTTTCGCGCGCTGCGCCTCCCGTGACCCGCACGCGACGTGGATGGTCGTGCGTGACGTGGGGGTCATGTGTGGGGCAGTTCTCATACGCATGCGTCACATCGCAGTAAATGGGCAACGCGACCCGCACCTTCCCCATAAACAGGATAACCGTGAGCGCACTATTCCTTTACCCACCGCGCAATCCCAATCTCGGAAGCCTCCGCTCGTCTTCCTCTTCTTTCCTAAGCTTCGCTCTTGCTCGCCGCCGTCGCGTTCCCGCCGTCCTTTGTTTCTTGCCCCCTCCCCCAGCCGCCATGGCGCCCAAATCCACCAAGGGCAAGGGAGTGGCCAAGGATGCCGGAGCGACGGAGCCGCCGGAGAGTGTGCTGGCGGTGCAGCGGATGCAATCCGCCTACTTCCCCTTGACAGTTGATGTGTTCGAGCTCCGGGAAGCCTTCAAGCCCCTGTGGGTGGTGAAGACGGGGCATCCAGCCACGCGTGCCATCCCCGCCAACTTTGCCGAGGCTGCCCCGAGTTGGTACCCCTTCTTTGTGTACTATTTCTCCTGCGTGCTTTGTCCTCCCTTCTCCGATTTCTTTAGCGACATCATGCACACCTTTGGCTTCCGCCTCTTGGGCTTTACCCCAAATGTTGTGGCGTGCATGGCCCTTTTCGTGCACCTTTGTGAACGTTTCGCCGGGGTGCACCCCAACACGGCGCTTTTCCGCCACTACTTCTTCCCTCGGATCCAAACGGGGGGCGCCATTTCTGGTTGCGTCACCTGGATCCCAAGGTCCAAGGGAGCGTACCCGGATGGCGCCATGAAGGAGAGGTGGGAAGAGTGGCGGGGCCGGTGGTGCTGGATCAAAGAGAAGGACCCGCCGGTGTTCTGCGAAGTTCGTCAGGCGCCGCCGGTCCGCAGAAGCGATTGGAGCGACGTCAATGCCGATGATGACAAGCTCACGATCGCCCCCACTAGGATCTTTCGGCTCACCGAGGCCGGGCTCACCCTTGAGATGATCGGGGCGGACTTCATCCGCCGCCGGATCGCTCCATTGCACAACAAGGGGAGGCCGGCCTGGCTCTTCACGAACGCCGCCGATATCATGCGGCTTCGCCCCGGCCTCGACCACAACTTCACAATGATGGGGCATGCCCACTTCTGCCAGCGGCTTTTCCAGGTCGATGTGGGCCGCGACCGCGAGGTCGAGCGGACCGGCAAGGTCGCGAGGGCCGCCGGGAAGGCCGGCAAGGTCATCAAGGGGCCCTTATTCAAGCTGCCGGGAGGAGTGGTCCCGCTGAGCAATAACTCGCGCCGGAACGACATCATTGCCATGATGCCGGACTGCAACGCGCACGGCCCTGACCCGAGCTGGAGGACATCCAGGTGCAGCAGTTCTTCGACACCCTGCACGAGGGGTATGTCACTGATGAGCCGCGGCTCATCCAGGACACCACCCAGGCGGAGTTGGACTACATCGCCGCCAGGGCGATGGAGGCACAGCTTGCCGAGGAGGCCGGTAGCGCTGGTGGCGTGGAAGACAAGGTCGCGGCAGCCACGGAGGTGGAGGAGCTCGCCCGGTGGGCGGAGGCCACTAGGGAGGCCAGCATCGCCGGCACCGGGGCTCCTCTTGTCGAAGACATGGCTGATGAGTCATCGGAGGAAGAGGCCGAGGCGGAGGAGGAGGTCGTGGCTTTCGATCCTCCAGCCACGGGGAGCGGATGGATCCTGCGGCGGGCCACCTTCGGTGAGCCGGTCCGGCCTGGAGATGTCCGCACGCCAGACGAGGGCTGCGGCGGCGAAGAAAGTGGCAACGGCCGCGGCGGCGAAGGAGAGGGCATCAGCTTCTTCCTCGGCAAAGCGCGTTCGGATGCCACCTCCTTCCCCTCCCCCGGCAGACGTTGATGCGGGGGTCACCTTTGATTTTGTATCCCTCAGCCCAAGGAGGAAGCGGAAGGCAACAGAGGAGGAGATGAACGTCGATTAAGCAACTTGCCCCTCTCCGCAATCTTTGTTTCCTCAGTCCGTGCCGCATGTCTTGACTAATTTTCATCCTTGCAGGGACGTGGAGACGCTGGCCCAAAGGGTAAAGAGGGCCAAGGCCTCGGCGGGCGGCCAGCCCCCGGCTGGTGCTTCAAGGGCGCCACTGGTGGTGTTGAGCAGCCCGGACAGCAACCCCCAGCGTAAGTTCACCGCTCACTCCTCGTCGACATGTGTCAGGGGTATTGATACTTTGGTGCTGACCTTGCCGCGTATGCAGGAGGAGAGCAGCAGCGAGAGGAGCCACAGAGGGCTACTCCCACCACGCCGCCCCCATCAACCACACCGCCCCGAGGGGCGTCCCCGGCAAGGGCGCCAAGCACCGAGCCCACACACATGGAGGAGGAGGAGGAGAACTTGGGTGCTGGTGGCTTCGCCTCGGCGCCAGATGTTGGCGGGGAGGGGACTTTTGCTTCCCAGCCTGGCACTAGTAAGTCTCTAGCCTTTCGTCCCTGCTTTTTCTCTTCTTTTTGAATATTTGATCTTGGCTCTACTCCACCCTCTTCTTGATATCCAGACCCTCTCTCGGTTGACCGGGAGGACCTGGACACCGTCATCGAGGACGTGGCCAAGGACGCCACGGCGGAGGCTGAGAAGATCGCCGCCGAGGAGGCCGCCAAGGGCGCTACGGAGGATGCCGCAAAACGGCCTGCCGGGGAGGCCGGCAAGGCTACCGCCGAGGAGGCCGGCAAGGCCAGCGCCGAGGAGGAGGTGGTCGATGACTAGCCTTCCTCCTATGCTGCCTCTGACTCCGGCAGGTACCTGAAGGTGAGCGACGACCTCTTCGTGCACCTCCCCGGTGTGTCGAGCACCAGGGCCCCCGTCGAGGGCTAGGTGTTCGACGACGAAGTGCTCGCCTCCGCCGAACTCGAGGTCGTCGACGAGCCGAGCGTTGGTGGCGACGGCTCCCAGGAGGAGCGGCTGCTCTAGGCCATGGGTGCCAACTTCCGGAGGCTCGAGGCGCTCCACCGTGCCCGCCTGGACAAGGCTAGGTCCAGGACGGCGGTGGCAGAGAAGGCGGAGGCAGACCTCCAGAAGCGCGTAGCCGAGACGCAGGACTGGTTCCGTGAGGCTCGCGACGAGCTGAAGGCTGCCCTGGGCGAGCTGGCCAAGCATTATGTGTAGCTCACCATGAAGCTGGCCGACGTCAAGAAGGCCCAAGAGACGGCGAAGAACTTGGCTGCCGCCGCCGAGGCCGCCCGGACCCAGCACGAGGCCACACTGAACTCCTAGGAGGAGGACCTTGCTGCGCGCGAGGAGACGCTGGTGTTGGACGAGCCGCCCCGGCAAGGGCCTTGCCGGGGCCACGGAGGCTGCCCCGGCAAGGGTCCTGCCGGGGGAACCTGCTTCGTCCCTCTGCTCCTTTGTGGTCTTGGCTTTGGCGTTGCTCTGGCTGCCTTGGGCTTCGGTTTTGCCTTGGTTCACCTCCCCTGCTATGCTTGGTGTGGCCATGGGAGCGGCTCCGACTGTCCGTGCACAGGTAAAGGGGTACAAAGGTGCGCCCCTTCTTTTGTACACCGACAAGCGGTCTCCTGGATTTCTTCGTCAGGCGTTGAGGTCCATTCTGCAATGAACTCCGCCAAGACCCTGCTCTGGATTGTCGAGGTACTTTCAAACTTTAACCCAAAACTCGACAACTCCAGGGCCCATTCCACAATCCTTTCGGTCGCATCAGGGTTATGCAGTATCCGTTGCAACGAGAGGCGGGTGACGACAGTGATCTCGTGGGCTTGGAAGTAATGACGCAGCTTCCTCAAGGCCATAAGGAGGCTGAAGAGCAATTTCTGCACACCGGAGTGCCTCGACCTAGCCCCTTCCAAGAGGGACCTGACAAAGTAAACCGGGTGCTACATCATTTTCTTCTTCTGCACCACCTCACTTGACTGCGCGGGTACTGCCTTGGTGGTATCAGACTTTGTCGGGGGCCTCACCTTGCCGGCACCAAGCCATGCTGGGGGAATCTTTGGCTTGCCATCCGCTAGTTCTGCTGCCGCCCTGCCTCCTCGTCAACCTCCCTCTGTGCCACCAATGCGGCGCTGACAACTTGATTCGTCGCCGCCAGATACAGCAGCAACGGCTCTTGTGGTTTAGGCGCAACCAGTATTGGCATGGAGGAAAGGTATTTCTTCAGATCCTGCAACGCTGCCTCGGCTTCTGGGGTCCACTCCATTGCGCTTGCCTTCTTCAAGATTTTGAAAAAGGGAAGGGCACGCTCGGCGGACTTGGAGATGAATCGGCTCATGGCGGCGACGCAGCCAGTGAGCCGACGCACATCTTTGATCCGCTTGGGTGCCTCAATCTGCTCAATAGCCTTGATTTTGTCTGGGTTTGCCTCGATCCCACGCTGCGACACAAAGAATCCGAGAAGCTTGCCGGACGGAACGCCGAAGACACACTTCTCAGGGTTCAGCTTAAGGTTGATCTTGCGCAGGGTGGCAAACGTCTCTTCTAGATCTTGCACAAGAGTTGCCCCGTCCTTGGTTTTGACCACTATGTCATCCATGTATGCTTCCATATTTCTATGGAGCTGGGGTTCAAAACAAATTTGGACTGCTCTCGCAAACGTCGAGCCAACACTCTTCAACCCGAAAGGCATCCGTAAAAACCAATACGTACCACATGTGGTGATGAATGTTGTCTTCTCTTCATCCTCTCTTGTCATGAAGATTTGGTGGTAGCCCGAGTAGGCATCGAGGAATGACAGCAGATCACACCCGGCCCTGGAGTCAACAATCTGGTCAATGCGTGGCAATGGGAAGGGGTCCTTAGGACAAGCCTTATTGATATTTGTGTAGTCAATACACAGCCTCCACTTTCCATTTGCCTTGCGCACCACTACCGGATTGGCCAACCACATCGGGTGGAGCACTCCTCTCACCAAACCTGCCGCTTCTTGACGGGCCGCACATGAGGACAGACAGCTAGGTGGTGCTCAATCACCTCCCGGGCCTGGGCCACACATAAGCGCGACACGTTGTTGGGCCAGGCCCAAAACGGTGCGCGGGCAGTCGGGGCGGGATTTTACCGTAGTAATTTTTCGTCCGCTGCGCTTCCCCATGACTTGCGCGCAAAGTGGAGGATCATGCGTGACATGGGGGTCAAGCGTGGGGCGGTTTCGGCATGCATGCGTCACATCATGGTAAAGAGGCGGCTCGCGTCTTCCCCATAAAAAGAGGGAGGCGTGGAGGCGCGGCTCATTTACTGGGTGGACTCGGGTCACCGTCTTCAAGGCGCCCACGCCCCATGATCACGGGGCGGGGAACGGTCGCCTCACCCGTCCTTTTGATCCTGCTCGTTCACCACGCGTCCTCCATGCAAGTGGCGGGCGGTGGAGGCGGGAAACCGGGCCGTCACTGACTGGGGCAGCGGGTCGGTCCTGATTCCCTGCGCCTCCGATGGCTGGATTGGCTGAGTGGGGCGGCCGAACCTCGACCCCGCCCCTTTATATGGAGGGGGAGGTGGGGGGCGTTATCCCACATTCCTCCAGTCTCCATCCTCCTCCACCTTCGCTCCTTTCTTTCACCTGCCATGGCGAGAGGAGGTGCTGGGCCTTCGACGGTGGCGGCGAGGGTTGCTGCTCGTCAGCGTGTCCCTCCTTCCCACGAGCCCGCGGCGGCGGAGCCGGTCGCGAGAGGAAGGGGGAGGGGGCGTGGCCGAGGTCGCCACGGCAGTCGGGGGAGAGGGGGACGAGCCGGCGCGATGGCCGTGCCTCCGCCAGCGGTGCCTCGCGCGACGGAGGGTCATGTCAGGGACCAGCCCCGTGAGTTCTTCATCAGGCTGCGCTGCCCACCGCATCGTCGTCTCCATCTCCCCACCCCCTTCGCTCGGGATATGGAGCTTGATCCGCCCCAGACCCTCAGGTTGCACATGAGGGGCTGCGGGACCGGCGGCACGTGGGTCGACGTCGACTTCCCCGCTCCTCATGTCATGTACCTCCGTCGCGGATGGAAGACATTTGCTCGCATCCATAGCCTGACGGTGGGGCTCGTCCTCTACTTCAAATTAATGGAGGGCGGCCTGCTCTCCGTCAAGGTCTTCGGAGATCTTTGAACTCGCCTGAAGTGCTGCGTGGAGAGCTCCTCCGACAATGAAGATTCCTCCTCAAGCGGGAGTGACAAGGAGGACAGCGACAGCAACGACGAGGGAGTCGAGCGGCAGGATGCCGACTCCGACTTCGACTGACCGCGCCGCCCCTTCCTCGGCCATGCGCCCTGCCGAGGGCCTTCCTTGTCAAGCTCTCCATCGGGGCACTCCCCGTCGTCTCCTTGGGCGGCTGGCGTAGGAGGGCTGGAGAAGGCGAAGAAGGCGGCCGGCGGCCGTCAAATCGGAGTACGCGGGTACCGACGCCTTCGTCGCGTATTGCCGGTCCGCTGCCTCGTCTTCCAGCTCTTCTCCCGGCACCAAGATGTTCTCTTGGTGCCTTCTGCTCATCGTACCTTGCCTAGGAGCTCTTTTTTCCCTCTTGCTGCCTTGTTCCACCTTCTGTCGAGAGGGACTAGAAAGGGATTATGGGCACCTTATCTTTTTTTAGTTTGTAAGCTTGCGGGCACTTGTTAATTTTAAGACTTGTAATCCCCTTGCTCATGTTTTTAATTCCATATGAACTATACCTGTATGGGATGTTTTTAATGAAAAAGGGTGCTTGCCGGGTTCTTTGTGTGTGAGCGAGGCCCATGCCAAGGATGAATCCTTGTTATTTTTTAAAATAAACATCGTCGCCCGGCAACAGGCCTTGCCGTCTCCCCACTTCAGTCGACCATTTTCGCGCTCTTGGCGGAGGCGGGAGTGAAGTAGAGTTAGGCCTCTCGTTCATCTCCTCGCCACCGCGACTACTACCAAATTCCGACCCAGGAGGTAGCTCTTGGGTACAGGAAAGGGGGAGCATGGTGGTTTTAAGGACATGAACGAGGTTTCACATGTCCCGATTCTATACGGAAACGCATAACAGGGGGATCAAAGAATTATCTGAATCCGCAGCCCCCGGCAACCTTGGCTTGCCGTGGTTGGATCCTTGTATCTTCAGCCCCCGGCATTCTTGGCCTACCGGGGCCGGAGCGCCGGTTCGTTCTCTTTTTCCCAAGCGGCTCAGCAGAAGTGTCCGCGTGCCCTGCGAACCAAAGAGAACAGAAAGACGCACACTCGACCTCTAGGCTGGGGGTTAGTCGCCGCTAAGCATTATCAACCCTAACTGAGGGAGAGACTTAACCTAGCATCCATGCTATAACTTAGGGCGCAAGCGCTTCGTTTATTTATGCTCAGGGTCTGCGCCTAGCTTTGTACAGAGGGTTACATGCCTTGTCGGCAAAGCTTGTACAAAAGGTGGCTTGCCGGGAAGCCCGGCAAGCCGCGCCTCATAGGTAAAATTTGCGAAGATGCTCGATGTTCCAGGAGTTGCTCACTGGGACAGCACCTTCGGTCTCCAGGCGGACTGCGCCGGGCCTGGTGACTCGTATTACCCGCTAAGGCCTTCCCGCTTCAGCGTCAACTTGTTGGAATTCTTGGCCGACTGAACGCGCCGAAAAACAAGGTCTCCTTCCTCAAAGCTTCGGGCATGAACCTTGCGGCTATGGTAGCGGCGCAAGGCTTGCTGGTAGCGTGCTGCTCTCACAGCCACCCGAAGACGATCTTCCTCAAGGAGCATTGCGTCATCTTGCCGCAATTGCTCTTGCTCAAGCTCGTCATAAGCGAGCACTCGAGGTGACCCGTATGTGAGTTCTGTGGGGAGCACTGCTTCTGCCCCGTAAACCAGGGCAAAGGGTGTCTGGCCGGTGGCTCGATTTGGTGTCGTTCTGATCGACCAAAGAACCACCGGCAACTCATCAATCCAGCGCCTTCCGCTCTTGTGTAGCCTGTCAAAAGTATTCGTTCTCAGGCCTCGCAATACTTCAGCATTTGCCCTCTCCGCCTGGACATTGCTCCGGGGGTGTGCCACGGAAGCGAAACAGACCTTGCTGCCGAGGTCTTGGATGTATTGCATGAAGGTGTGGCTTGTGAACTGCGTGCCGTTGTCGGTGATGATTCTGTTCGGTACACCAAAATGGCAGACTAGCCCCTTGAAGAACTTGATGGTTGACTGTGTTGTAACCTTCCTCACTGCCTCCACCTCCGGCCACTTTGTGAACTTGTCGATTGCAACGTACAAGTACTCAAAGCCCCCGACAGCGCGAGGGAAAGGGCCCAGTATGTCGAGCCCCCAGGCCAAAAACGGCCAGGAGAGAGGGATTGTTTGTAGGGCTTGAGCTGGTTAATGAAGCTTCTTTGAATGGAACTGGCACGCTTCACACCTGGTTACTAGCACCATCGCATCCTGGAGGGCAGTGGGCCAGAAGAAGCCTTGCCGGAATGCCTTGCCGGCAAGGGCCCTTGGCCCTATGTGGGAGGCACATATGCCTCCATGTATCTCTGCCAACAGCTCCAGTCCTTCCTCCCGGGGGATGCACTTCAATTTCACAACGTTCGGTCTTTTCCTGTACATGACGTCATCGACGAACTGGTACAAGGCAGACCGACGGGCTACTTTTTCCGCTTCTTCCTGCTCCTCAGGAAGTTCCCCTGTCTGGAGGAAACAGACGGTATGTTGTGCCCATGCCGGAGCCTGGGGCTCGACGGCAAGGACCAAAGGCATCTCTTCCACCATGGGGGCAGCCGTCTCTACGGCCAGGGCTTGGCACCCTGCCGGGGTCAGCTGCCCCTTGGCGGGCTCGGAATCCGCGGCAACACCCTTGCCGGCGGCCCCTGGGGGCTCGGCGGGAAAGTACTTGCCGGGGCCTTATTTCCTCTGCTTGTTCTGCTCCGTCGATGGTTCGACGGATGGTTGAGTTAACCGAAGCAAAAAGGTACCTGGTTCCACAGGTAGCTTGAATGCAGCGCGCTTTGAAAGGTAGTCAGCGATGTCGTTCTCTGCTCGGGGAACGTGCTCCGCTTGTATACCGTTGAAGCGCTCCTACAGCTTCCTCACCTCATCTACGTAGGCCTCCATCAATGCACTCTTGTAATCTTTGTTGACTTGCCCGGCGACAACCTGCGAATCACCCCTGACGATGAGCTTCTTCACCCCGAGGTCTGCCGCGATCCTAAGAACGGCAAGCAGCCCCTCGTACTCAGCAGTGTTGTTTGTGGACATCTCCCTGGGAAAGTGCATCTGGATCAGATACTTGAGGTGCTCTCCGGTGGGTGCGACAAGCAGCACACCGGCACCGGCGCCTTGCAGCGAGAAAGCCCCATCGAAGTACATGATCCAGTCACGACTCGCTTCCTTGCCGGGGAGAGCGGTCTCCTGGATTTCTTCGTCGGGCGTTGAGGTCCATTCCGCAATGAACTCCGCCAAGACTCTGCTCTGGATTGTCGAAGTACTTTCAAACTTCAACCCAAAGCTCGACAACTCGAAGGCCCACTCCACAATCCTTCGGGTTGCATCTGCATTGTGCAGTATCCGTTGCAACGGGAGGCGGGTGACGACAGTGATCTCGTGGGCTTGGAAGTAATGACGCAGCTTCCTCGAGGCCATAAGGAGGCCAAAGAGCAATTTCTGCACACCGGAGTAGCTTGACCTAGCACCCTGCAAGAGGGAGCTGACAAAGTAAACCGGGTGCTGCATCATCTTCTTCCTCTGCACCACTTCACTTGGCTGTGCGGGCCCGGTCCAGATGGCGTCAGACTCACCCCGGGGCCTTGCCTTGCCGGCACCAGGCCCTGCCGGGGGAATTTCTGACTTGCCATCCGCCGGTCCTGCCTTTGCCACTGCCTCTTCGTCGACCTCCCTCTGTGCCACTAGTGCGGCGCTGACCACTTGATTCGTTGCCGCCAGGTACAGCAGCAGCGGCTCTCGTGGTTTAGGCGCAACCAATATTGGCGTAGAGGAAAGGTATTTTTCAGATCTTGCAATGCTGCCTCGGCCTCTGTGGTCCAGTCCATTGGGCCTTCCTTCTTCAAGATTTTGAAAAAGGGAAGGGCACGTTCAGCAGACTTGGAGATGAATCTGCTCATGGCGGCAACACAGCCAGTGAGCCGGCGCACATCCTTGATCCGCTTGGGTGCCTCAATCTGCTCAATAGCCTTGATCTTGTCCGGGTTTGCCTCAATCCCACGCTGCGACACAAAGAACCTGAGAAGTTTTCCAGATGGAACGACAAAAACACACTTCTCAGGGTTCAGCTTGTGGTTGATCTTGCGTAGGTTGGTAAACGTCTCTTCTAAGTCTTGTACAAGGGTCGCCTTGTCCTTGGTTTTGACCACTATGTCATCCATATAAGCTTCCATATTTCTATGTACCTGGGGCTCAAAACCAATCTGGACCGCCCTTGCGAATGTTGAGCCAGCACTCTTCAACCTGAAAGGCATCCACAAAAAGCAATACGTACCACATGGGGTGATAAATGTTGTCTTCTCTTCATCTTCTCTTGTCTTGAAGATCTGGTGGTAGCCCGAGTCGGCATCAAGGAATGACAACAGATCACACACGGCCGTGGAATCAACAATCTGGTCGATGCGCGGCAACGGGAAGGGGTCCTTAGGACAAGCCTTATTGATATCTGTGAAGTCAATACATAGCCTCCACTTCCCATTTGCCTTGTGCACCACCACCGGATTGGCCAACCACGTCGGATGGAGCACTCCTCTCACCAAACCCGCCACTTCCAATTTTCTGATCTCCTCTGTGATGAACTCCTGCCATTCCAAAGCTTCCTTCCTGACCTTCTGCTTGACGGGTCGCGCATGGGGACATGCGGCAAGGTGGTGCTCAATCACTTCCCTGGGAACGCAGGGGATGTCGGATGCTTGCCACGCTAACAGATCGACATTCGCCCGCAGGAAAGTGACGAGCGCGCTTTCCTATTTGCCGTCAAGGGTGGAGCTTATGGTGAAAGCCCCTCCCGTGCCATCCTCCTTGACGGACACCCTCTTGGTCTATGGTGGTGCAGCTCTGGATTTCTTGCTCTTGCCGGTGGAGCTCTCTGGCACGTCCTCGACGGTAGCACAGCACTCCGAACAGGTGCGCTTGCCGGAGTGGGTGCAAGAGGCCTTGCCGGGCTTCTTCTTCCCTCCCGGGGCTTCAGCGGCAGGAGCAAGTGCCTTGGCGGCAGCCGCTGCAACTGCTTCCCGGTAGAGTAGGTCGGCGCAGATCAATGCATCCTTCTTCTCGCAGGGGACGGTGATGACGGTCATCGGCCCAGGCATCTTCAGCGTGTTGTAGGCGTAATGCGACGCCGCCATGAACTTGGCTAGTGCCGGGTGGCCGAGGATTTCGTTGTAGGGCAAGGGGATCTTGGCTACATCAAAGACAATCCTCTCCGTCCTGTAGTTCAACTCGACTACAAACATCACAGGCAAAGTGGTCTTCCCCTTCGGCTGGCTTCTTCTCGGGTTGACCCCTTGAAACGTGCCCATCTCCTCGAGGTCTCCATCTGGAATTTGCAGCCTTTTAATCACGACGGGCGAGATCAAGTTCAGGCCGGCCCCACCGTCAACCAGCATCTTGTTCACCTTGAGGTTGCGTATTGTTGGCTAGACCAACAACGGCAAACACCCGACCGCAATTGTGCGGTCAGGGTGGTCCTCGGTGTCAAAGATGAGGGGCGTGCTGGACCACTTCAGTGGCTTCTGAGCGTCGAACGATGGCTCTGCTACTGTAATCTCACGCGCCCGCTGGCGGCGAGAAGTGTGCAGCGAGGTGCCACCATCGACGCACATGGCCTCTGTACCCTTCTGAAACACTTGCTCACCGGACTCATCATCCTCATCATGATCATCGTCTTCCTGCTTCTTATCGCGGCCCCGAGCGGGCCTCTCTTGGTGGTTATCCTTGCCGCCGCGGCCTCCTTGCCCGCCATGCTTCTTGCCGGATCCTTTGGCACCATCCTGACCCTTCTCCTTGTCCCGCCTCTCATACTCGGCCTTTTGCTATTCGGCAAGCAGCTCGACCTATCGGCAGTTCTGGAGGTCGTGGCACTAGGTGCGATGGATCTTGCAGTACTGCTTGTCGGAGCCCCCTAGCTTGTCGGCAGCCGCCAAGGCCCGGCAGGCGGCGCACCTGGCAATTTCCTTGCCGGGGTCGTCTGCCTTGGCCTTCTTGGCGGCGCCGGTGTCGTCGGATCCCTTGACGGCAAGCACGGTCTTGCCCTTGCGTTTCCTGGTGCGACACCGGCCCTTCTTCGTCGAGGCAGCGGTGTCTTCATCAGTAGAGTCGGTTTCCACACCGGCGTCCTCGTCGGGGTACTTCCGTCCCTCTTCAGCCCGAGCACACCTATCGGCTAGAACATAAAGTTCGGCCACATCCTTAACCTTGTTCATCGCCAGCTCTTCGCGCATCTTGCGGTTGCGCACATTCTGATGGAACGCGCTAATCACGGCGGCGGGATGAACATCGGGGATGTTGTATTGCACCTGGCTGAACCTCTGGATGTGCTTGCGCAGGGTTTCCCCTTCCTTCTTGGGAATGATATGCAAATCACAGGCCTGGCCATGAGCTTGGTGGCCTCCTGTGAAGGCACCAACGAACTCGTGGCATAGATCCGACCAAGAGGAGATGGAATCCGTCGGCAAGTGCATCAACCAAGACATGACGTTGGGTTTCAGTGCCAACAGGAAGTAATTGGCAAGCACCTTGTCGTCGCGAGCTCCAGCAGCTTGCATCGCGATGGTGTAGATGCTAAGGAACTCTGACGGATGGGTCTTGCCGTTGTACTTCTCGCCTACGTCGGGCTTGAACATGTGGTGGGACGGCCACTGGAACTGCCGCAGCTCATGGGTAAAGATTGGGCAACCCACCTCGTAAGGTAGGCGCCGGAGCCCCCCGATGCCGGGTGGTGCATAGCGGGTCCCGCCCGCTTATCCGACTGGTGGCGTGTATCGCGCCGTCGCTCGATAGTGGTTTGAGCATCTTCATGGGCTCGTTCTCGAAGAACTTGGCGCTGGTCGCGGTGGGTCTGTGGGTCGGAGGACGCTATGGAAATGTTATCACATGCGTCGTCACGACGGACAGGCACCGGCGGCAACTGGCGCAGGGGAGGAGAGTGTACTGTGGCTGCAGCTCCCCAGGTTCTCCCACCGCTGACATGTGGTGGCTCAACGGAGCGCCGGCCCGAGGGCCCCGCCGGTTGCGGATCATCTTTATTGGCGACGGCGACGAGGCTCCAGATGGTGGCTCTGCACTCGTCGAGCTTCTCCGTAGCAGGAGGAAAGTCGAGGAACAGCTGCGCCCGCGCTAAAGCTTCTACTGGCGTGGGTGGTGGCGACAGCTGCGTGGACTGTGGTGCGCTTTGACTTCTAACCACGTTAGAAGGAGCTCTATCACGGCCCAGCGGCTGCGTGCCATTTTCGCCAGCACTTCGGCAGGCATGCCGGACTCCTTCGTCCCGCGGACGATGCACAGGGCTCTTCCCACGGCGGTGTCCAGGGTCACCGGCGTGGTGATGCTACTCGTCTTGCACACCATCTGGAGACGACGGGGAGCGGCCCGATGGAGAGCTTGGCAAGGAAGGCCCTCGGCAGGGCGCGTGGCCGAGGAAGGGGCGGCATGGTCAGTCAAAGTCGGAGTCCGCATCCTGCCGCTTGACTCCCTCGTCGTCGCTGTCGCTGTCCTCCTCGTCACTCCCGCTTGAGGAGGAATCTTCATCGTCGTAGGAGCTCTCCACGCAGCACTTCAGGCAAGTTCCAAGATCTCCGAAGACCTTGACGGACAGCAGGCCGCCCTCCATTAATTTGAAGTAGACGACGAGTCCCACCGTCAGGCTATGGATACGAGCAAATGTCTTCCATCCGCGACGGAGGAACATGACATGAGGAGCGGGCAAGTCGACGTCGACCCGCGTGCCGCCGGTCCCGCAGCCCCTCATGTGCAACCTGAGGGTCTGGGGTGGATCGTGCTCCGTCTCCTGAACGAAGGGGTGGGGAGACGGAGACGACGACGCGGTGGCCGGCGCAGCCTGATGAAGAACTCGCGGGGCTGGTCCCCGACGTGACCCTCCGTCACGGGAGGCACCACTGGCGGAGGCACGGTCATCGTGCCGCCTCGTCCCCTCTCCCCCAACCGCCGCGGCGACCTCGGCCACGCCCCCTCCCCCTTCCTCTCGCAGCCGGCTCCGCCGCCGCGGGCTCGTGGGAAGGAGGGACGCACTAACGAGCAGCAACCCTCGCCGCCATCGTCGAAGGCCCAGCACCTCCTCTCTCCATGGTAGGTGAAAGAAAGGAGCGAAGGTGGAGGAGGATGGAGACTGAAGGAATGTGGGATGACGCCCCCTCCCCCTCCATATAAAGGAGCGGGGTCGAGGCTCGGCCGCCCCACTCAGCCAATCCAGCCATCGGAGGCACAGGGAATCAGGACCGACCCGCTGCCCCAATCAGCGACGGCCCGGTTTCCCGCCTCCACCGCCCGCCACTTGCATGGAGGACGCGTGGCGAATGAGCAGGATCGAAAGGACGGGTGAGGCGACCGTTCCCCACCCAGTGATCGTGGGGCGTGGGCGCCTTGAAGACTACGACCCGAGTCCACCCAGTAAATGAGCGGCGCCTCCACTCCTCCCTCTTTTTATGGGGAAGGCGTGAGCCGCCTCTTTACCATGATGTGACGCATGCATGGAACCTCCCCACGCATGACCCCCCATGTCACGCACGACCCTCCATGTCGTGCGTAGGTCGTGGGGAAGCGCAGCGGATGAAAAATTACTGCGGTAAAATCCCACCCCGCCCGTGCACCGTTTTGGGCCTGGCCCAACAACGTGTTGCACTTATGTGTGGCCCAGGCCCGGGGGCTCCTGTCGGTGTACAAAAGTAGGGGCGCTCCTTTTTATCCCTTTACTTGTGCACGGACAGTCGGAGCCGCGCACACGGCCACCCTAAGCAGGGCAGGAGAGGGATGCCGGGAAGAAGCCAAAGGCATAAGGCGATCAGAGGCCACGCCAAGATTAGCAACCATGAAGAGCAAAGGAGGGCAAGGTGGACTCCCCCAGCAGGACCCTTGTCGGGGCAGCCTCCGCGGCCCCGGCAAGAGCCTTGCCGGGGCAACTTGCCCAACGCCAACAGAGTGAGCCACCCTTGAGCCCACGGGTTCCAACCCAACAAACTACATTGGGGCCAGGGCTCGGGAGGCACCTCCATGGTGGCATGCAGATCTTTGTCAAGACCATAGATATATGAGATAAGATGAGGATCAGAAGACGGGGACCCTCGGCGGGATCCTAGCCGAGGAGATCCACAAGACCCCCGGCAAGCGCCTTGCCGGGGGCGACTGCGACGCCACGGCAAGGCCCTTGCCGAGAGGCGCTAGCAGGGCCACTGCCAGGCCCGCACCAACCAAGGCTCCACCACCGTTCGCATGCAGCTGCCAGCCCAACCAGCTGGGCAGGCACCTGCGTGGCAACACGCGGCTTCCAGACCAACTCAACAAGCACCTGCGTGGTGGCATGCAGATCTTCGTGAAGACCCTGCCACCGCGCCACCTCAGCAGTCCGCCTGCCTACATGGCACTACATGCATCGCTGGCCTGGGCGCGTGTCGAAGCAAGGAGGAGCGGCGACGGACGGGACGTGCCTCGTTCCCATCCCTGATAAAGCTAATGGACACCTAAGTAACACATTTAATGCACTTTGTCCCATAATGCTGTGCGATAAGCTCGTGCACTGTAGGCCTTTCCACCTCCTGTGTGCCACTGTGGCAACCCCTTTTCCCTATAAAAGGAGGCCCGAGGCGACCAGGAGAGGGATTAGGCTTTTCGAAGCTACACAACGACCGTAGCTAGTTGGAAAGCTCAAGAACACTCAATACACCCACCAAAGCAGGACTAGGGTTTTACGCATCCTCGCGGCCCGAACCTGGGTAAAAAATCCGTGTGCTTGCTCCTAAACCTGCTCTTCTCACGACCTCGCGCCCGCCGACCGTAGAAGGGATCCCTGTGATCATATAGGTGTCATTCCCACTGACATCTTTGGCGCGCCAGGTAGGGGGCGCAGTTGTGAGAATCTAGTCTAGTAGTTAGCCCAGCAGTTCTTCGTCGCCATGGACGAAGAACTGCTGGGCTAACTGCTAGACTAGATTCTCACAACTGCGCCCCCTACCTGGCGCGCCAAAGATGTAGGTGGGAACGACACCTATGGGATCACAGGGATCCCTTCTACGGTCGGCGAGCGCGGGGTCGTGAGAAAAGCAGGTCTAGGAGCAAGCACACGGATCGTTTAACCAGGTTCGGGTCGCGAGGATGTGTCAAACCCTAGTCCTGCCTAAGTGGATGTATTACGTGTTCTTGAGCTTTCCAACTAGCTACGGTCGCTGTGGAGCTTCAAAAAGCCGAATCCCTCTCCTGGTCGCCTCGGGCCTCCTTTTATAGGTAAAAGGGGTTGCCATAGTGCCACACAGGAGGTGGAAAGGCCTACAGTGCGCGAGCTTATCGCATGGCATTACGGGACAAAGTTCATTAAATGCATGACTTAGGTGTCCATTAGCTTTATCGGGGATGGGAACGAGGCCCGTCCCGTCTGTCACCGCTCCTCCTTGCTTCGACACGCGCCCAGTCCAGCGATGCATGCAGTGCCATGTAGGCAGGCAGACTGCTGAGGTGGCGCGGTGGTAGGGTCTTCACGAATATCTGCATGCCACCACGCAGGTGCTTGCTGAGTTGGTCTGGAAGCCACGTTTTGCCACGCAGGTGCCTGCCTAGCTGGTTGGGCTGGGAGCTGCATGCGAACGGTGGTGGAGCCTTGGTTGGTGCGGGCCTGGCAGTGGCCCTGCTGGTGCCTCTCGGCAAGGGCCTTGCCGGGTACCCGGCAAGGGTCTTGCCGTGGCGTCGCAGTCGCCCCCGGCAAGGCGCTTGCCGGGGGTCTTGTGGATCTCCTCGGCCAGGATCCCGCAGAGGGTCGCCGTCTTCTTATCCTCATCTGATCTCATATATCTATGGTCTTGACAAAGATCTGCATGCCACCACGGAGGTGCCTCCCGAGCCCTAGCCCCAACGTAGTTGGTTGTGTTGGAACCCGTGGGCTCAAGGGTGGCTCGGTCTGTTGGCGTTGGGCAAGTTGCCCCGGCAAGGCTCTTGCCGGGGCCGCGGAGGACGCCTCGGCAAGGCTCTTGCCGGGGCCGCAGAGGCCGCCCCGGCAAGGGTCCTGCCGGGGGAGTCCACCTTGCCCTCCTTTGCTCTTCGTGTTTTCTTGTCTTGGCGTGGCCTCTGATCGCCTTATGCCTATGGCTTCTTCCCGGCCTCCCTCTCCTGCCCTGCTTAGTGTGGCCGTGGGCGCGGCTCCGACTGTCCATGGACAAGTAAAGGGGTAAAAAGGAGCGCCCCTACTTTTGTACACCGACACACATCAAAGTTGCATTTGGTATTATGAAAATCAAACCACCCTTTTGATACATAAATTTGGTCCACATGCAAGTGTGTTCATGTTCTGACCCTCTCCCGCGTCATTTTTCGCCAAATTGATGAACATTAGATAAGTCGGATGACACAACACACACGGTTAACTCAAACTAACCATGTGCCGCGCCGGTGCACCTGTCACGCACACATCCGCACAGTACATTGGGCTCCACGAGGCTCCCCCTCTCAAAAATATCTGGCTGCTTTGAGGGTTTTTCTGTTTCATAACACACGGTTGTTATCTCCGGACCGTGTGCGATGTTTCTTGTTCCCAATCCCACCTGCATCGAAAATATCTGCCCGCCTCGAGGGTTTTTCTTTTTCATAACACACGGTTGTTATCTCCGTACCGTGTGCGATGCACTATCATCAAAATTTTCAATAGCCTGGCATTTCACTCCCGCGTTTGACTCCCGCATAGTAAAATTTTCAGTACCCGCGTCATTTCCTCAAACACCCCGCTTCGCCCCCTCCACACACACACACCAAAACCTCCTCGAGCGTGCGCGCGCACACAGACACACACCCCTCCCTCGCTCGAAACCCTAGCAAAGTCCCCGCCGCCGCCGCTGCAAGGCCTCCATTGTCAACATCTGCCGGTTTGCCCGTGCAGCTTACCCACCGATCTCCATACCCAGGCCGCCCTGAGTTTCTTAGATGACGCCTGGCAAACGCCCCCTTTCCCACAGATCCCCATCCCGCACTCTAGAGCGTCGCAGCCTAAGCCGGCTACACTTCCCGTGGAGCTCGAGAAGCGACTGGCCCAAAAGAGGTGTATAGCGGTCTCTTCGTCCGACGTCGCCGAGGAAGCTACCGACCATCACTGGCGGCAGGCACTCAAGCAGCGGGCTAGAGTATGCGGGCATGTCTCGTCCGCCGGCTATGACATCGAGGTCATCGATAGCGACGCCCTGAGGCGGGCTGTGTCACAGGTTAAGTGGCCCACCCCCAACCCCTCGGGTTCAACCGCCGTTGATCTCATCCATGGCCCCGCCGCTGATCTCCTCTGGCTCGTTGTCAACAATTTTCCATTCTACATCGCCATCGAGCCCCCTTGTCATTTCTCAAGGACACGTTCTGCGACGCTGGCTTGGGATCCACAGCTTCCAAGTCAAACCTCATCGATGGCGACCATGAGGAGGGCACCCTCTCTAGCTCTTCCAAGGGGAAAGAGCCCATCTGCTCTTCCAAGGGGAAAGCGCCCGTCTGCGACATCAGGGAGGGCACCCTACTGCCGTGCTCTTCCAAGGGGAAGGAGCCCATCTGCGACAACATGGAGCGCATCCATGGTCCGTGCTCTTCCCACGGGAACGAGCCCATCTGTGACAAGTGAGGAAACCCATGATTTGTTTATTTCAGTTGTTCACAATCTGATGCTCTATATGTGCAATTATTTACTGTGCAGTACATTTCATCAATCCAGTTTTAAACATACCGATAGGAATCCATATATTTGCTTGCTGTTAAGCCTGTTATAGCTAGCATGTGCCTCTTTTAAACTTTTTTGATTGTTCGGTTGTTTGTAGTTAGCATACGTTCAGTTTCAAATGCTATCTTTGGTTGTTCGTAGTATGCCTTGTTTATTCCAGTTATTAACAACGTGATGTTCTTTATGTGAAAGTATGAACTGTGCCGTTCAATTTCATCAGTACCAATTTAAACAATACCACTATGAATGACTACATTTGGTTGCTGGATCTTGTAGTTAACACGCCTTTCCATAACCATAACCAGTGTACTTAGACCGGCACAATACCAGTTTGAATGACCATGTTCGCTTGTTGTTAAATGTTAGGCCTGTTGCAGTTAGTACACCTTTCCACTTGTTTTGCTTTACTAGCATGCTTAAACCTGCACACTAAAGCTATCTTTTGGATATTATTTTGTCTGCCATGTTTAATTTTGGTTGATGTTTAGCCTGTTGTGCTTAACATGCTTCTTGATGTACCTACACAGGACAATTTTGGGAACGACTGATGTTTTCCATCGAGGTTAGTTTCATCCCATGGCTTATATCTACTCACTGTTCAGGATATCTGTAGCTGGTACCATATAGGTCGGCGCCTGATAAGGGACTAATCGGTAAATCAGACTTTTAACTGAATATATCTGTAACCCATTTTTCCTTAGGTTAACTAGGGCCATATGTAATATATCTGAGGCTACATAGCAACATGCACTATACTTAATGTCTAAATATGCAATCCTAGGCTACATAGCAATAAGGAAGAGTGTTACATTAATGTTTTAATGATGTCTAGATATACGTAGAAGAGCAGCAGCAGCAACATCAACAACACAGCCCTGTTTGATACTCAACTTAGCTAGAGGTTAGAGTTAGTTTCTAGCTCATTACTAACCCTGAACTAACTCCATCCAAAGAGTTGTTCTGATGGCAGGGTTAGATTGACAATAAATGCACTAGGAGAACTAGCTCCAATTAGCACCTCTTTGGTTGGATACTAGTTTTTTTGGGTGGGTTATAGATGCAACTAGCTCAAACTAGCCCTCATGTTTAGATATACTTTAGGGCTATTTGAGCCCGAACTAGCTCAAACTAACTGTAACCCGTGGATACAGCAACAGATAATTTTTAAGAATGAACTAAACTCCTTCCGGCCCATAATATAAGATGTTAATTCATCTAATATGTGAGTATATTGGATGTTATAAGATACTCCCTCCGTTCCTAAATATTTTTCTTTTTAGAGATTTCAAATGGACTACCACATACGGATGTATATAGACATATTATAAATGAGTGTTGTACTACATCATTGTGCCATTGCTGTTTAGCTTATAATATTAACTTGGTGCTTTTAGGTACATATGTCATTGGTAAAGATCCGCGTTTCGACCCTTTCTGCGTATGGGGCAATGAGATATCAATGAACCAGCATCAAGTGAGGAAGTTGATAAAGATTCTTAGTAAAATGGGTCCAAAGATGGCAATTAAACTATTTGTTTACACTTTATCCAAGACAACAGTGAACTGCAGGATGGTAAGTAAGAACTCTGCAGCCTTCTTTTTACTACCCATAATGAGTTGTGTTAGATGACAATGTCTGAAATCTTATTCCTTTGCAGTGGTTACCAAAGGAGTTTACTCAAGATTACCTCTCAAACTACATGATTGGTGGGCATGCAAATGTTAAAGTATTTCTACCAGAACACGATGATTATCTAGATATTTTCATGAAGACAGTGAAGGATGGGCGGTTAGCCATCACAAGGGGTTGGACTAGAGTCGTGCGTGCCTTCTATATTGAGGAGGGCACAATATGGGCATTCCGCTTCACCTTGTTCAGCAACCAGAATATATTTTGCCTCTTTCTTTACCGTATTTAATAGTACAAGTATACAATTGTGGTTCATCATTCTTTATTTGGTTCTTATGTAATTCTTGAACGTACCTATGAATCGAATAATGCATTGGTTGTTTGAACCTGATGGATATGAATAAAGCTATAGCATACATTCAAATTGAAATCCAAATCTGGTACAATTTGGAAAAGCAGCAATTAAATTACGGTGCAATTACGCTCTCCAGGTTTTTACAGCACACACGGTTGGTAAAACACAAACGTTTGCGATATGCACCATATTCCAAGATGGTTCACAGAAAGTAAACATGTGCAAGCATGCACACAGTTGCCGTTTGCAAAGCGTGTGCGATGTCAGACAATATCACAAACGGTGCGGGCAAACTTGGGTTAGTTGCCTCATCGTACATGATTCGCAACCATGAGCTGTTCCTGATGAAGTATGCATCGTAAACGTTGCACCACAGAATAGCGTGTGCGATAGTTGTCGTGTACGACGATGTTACGACGGTCCGACGTTTTGTAATCCTGTCCGACACTCGTATGACGATTAGCTAATCTTCTTAACGGTGAATCGTTTGTGATGGGCCGCGCATCATACATGTTCTATAATAGTGAACTGTGATGGGTCGTGCATCGTAAACGTAGCACCACATAATACCGACTGCGATGGCAATGCGAGCAGAAACGAGTAGGAGTACTATAGGGGCCCTATCACCGACGGTTTCTGGGTCGTGTGGGAAGGACCCCCCTATCGCCCACACTCACTTGGCGACGGTTCCAAATGCCGTCGCGAAAACGGGTTTTAAGCCGTTTGTTTAGCACCGACGCGCACCAGTGTGGGAAGGGGCGGGGAGACCTATCCCCCGCGCCAGACCGATCTCCTCCGTGTCCTCTCTGATGACGACGACGCCGGCGAACACCCAGTCAGGGAGTCTCCATGCTCCGCTGGGGTCACCATGAGGTCCTGGGGCACCCCTCCAAAGAAGCTGAAGCTGGGGGTCCCGAAGAAGGGTAGGTCGGCGCTGCTCTCCCGAGGTGACGCCTCTGCCTCATCGCCAGCCGCCACCATTTCAGAGTCGGCCGTGCGCCCGTCTGCCCCTGAGGGCATGACGGCTCCCATGCCTGCAAAGCCTGCATGCCTTGCGCTCCTGAAGAGGACGAGGGATTATGTCGCCACGGACCAGTAAGCGCGCCATCTTGTCTTTGCTTCCTGCTCTTGTTGTATTGTCTTGATGTGTGCCTCCTCAACGGCCAGGCCAACGCCGGCGGCGAAGAAGAAGGAGGAGGGGGCCAGGACCACCAAGGCGAAGCAGCTTGCCGCGGCCGCACCACCTCCAGCGCAGAAGGATGGGGCCGGCCCACGCGCTCTCGCGGCTGGGTCGTCCTCCTGAGGCTCGGAGGCCCATCCTCGGGAGGAGGCGATCTCTACAGCCCGGCCGGCTCCGGAGGCGCCCGCCCTCAGCTCGCCTGTCGAGGCTACGAAGGCTTCGGAGCCCCCGACCCTCTCTGTCGCTGCTGCCTCGCCGGTCCTGGCACTGGCGCCGTCTCCTCCCCTGTCCGTCACGCCACTGGGCCGTGATTCTTCCGCCGCACCCAACGTCCTGGAGGAGGCCCTCTCCGCGCTGGATTAGCTTCATGGCGACCTTCAGGGGCCTGGCCGACGTAGGCCGTCGGAGCGCCTAGAGCTGATCTCAGGATGGCTCCGGGCCAACGCGTTCGTGAGGGCGGCCTGGGGCCAGGCCATGGCAGCCTCAGAGGAGGGCGAGTGTCGGTGTCAAAACCGGCGGATCTCGGGTAGGGGTCCCGAACTGTTCGTCTAAGGCGGATGGTAACAGGAGGCGGGGGACACGATGTTTACCCAGGTTCGGGCCCTCTCGATGGAGGTAATACCCTACTTCCTGCTTGATTGATCTTGATGATATGAGTATTACAAGAGTTGATCTACCACGAGATCGTAGAGGCTAAACCCTAGAAGCTAGCCTATTGTATGATTGTTCTTGTCCTACGGACTAAACCCTCCGGTTTATATAGACACCGGAGGGGGCTAGGGTTACACAGAGTTGGTTACAAGGGAGGAGATCTACATATCCGTATTGCCAAGCTTGCCTTCCACGCCAAGGAGAGTCCCATCCGGACACGGGACGAAGTCTTCAATCTTGTATCTTCATAGTCCAACAGTCCGGCTGAAGTATATAGAACGGCCGTCCGAGGACCCCCTAATCCAGGACTCCCTCAGTAGCCCCTGAACCAGGCTTCAATGACGACGAGTCCGGCACGCAGATTTGTCTTCGACATTGCAAGGCGGGTTGTTTCTCCGAATACTCCATAGAAGATCTTGAACACAAGGATAGTGTCCGGCTCTGCAAAACGAATTCCACATACCATCATAGAGAGAATAATATTTCCACAAATCTAATCTGCTGACATGTTCGGCAGCATGACATCATACCACGGCCCAGTCATTATTCGAACTGTTTTTCTCAACCAGCTACTGCACATATTGCGAGGCAGTTTTCTTTGCACGTCTTGTCGAAGCAGAGATCGTGTCCCCTTATCACGGGATTCTCATCAATACGGGTGTGGGTAACCCAATAGTGCCTGTTGGTATGACTCCTCGATTTTAGGCAAGTTCCAAACGGCCACGCGGAGGACGCTTGATATTCACCCTCTTTATAAAGAGGCCAAGGCCTGTCCTTTTCTTCTCGCACTCAATCGAACCCTTCCCCCACCTCGAGTTCCAACACCCAAGGCTCAGGCTAGGCGCTTCGAACCTATAATCATGTCCGGATCCAACCTTCAAGGTTGGTGGATGCCCTCCTCTGTCACAGAGGAGGACATCAAGAAGCTAAGAGAAGCCAGGTATCTGACCACCGAAATCTCGCATAGGCTACCTGCTCGAGGGCAGGTCGTTCCCACTCCCGAACCCAGCGAGAGCGTCGTGTTCGTCTCCCACTTCCTCCGAGGGCTTGGCCTTAGTCTAGATCCATTTGTTAGGGGGCTCATGTTCTATTACGGGCTGGATTTCCATGACCTGGCCCCGGATTCCATCCTTCACATCTCGTTGTTCATCGTCGTGTGTGAGGCCTTCCTCCACGTCACCCCGCACTTCGTCTTGTTGCTCAAGACCTTTAATGTGGAGCCGAAGATGATTGATGGGCGACACGCAGAATGCGGAGGTGCCTTAATAAGCAAAGGCACTGATGTTCCATGGCCAGAGGGTTCCTTCCCGGAGGTCTCCAGCTTATGGCAACGGGAGTGGTTTTACATCACAGCTCCCCGCGGTACTAAGTGGGTAGCCGCCCCTGCCTTCCGCTCGGGCCCCCCGCCACAACTGATGTTGTGGATCAACAAGGGGCTGGACTGGGGGCCAGTAAATGATGTGCCGACATTGCAGAGTCGCATCCGAGATCTCCTCGAGAGAGATGTTAGCCTTGTCAAGGTAATGCAAGTCATGCTAGTTCGTCGAGTCCTACCTTGCAAGCGTCGACCTCTCCGTATGTGGGAGTTCAACCCGGAAGGACCGCGAGCTATTCAGCACTTCTTCGGCATGATGCTCGAAGAGATGTACAAATTGTTCTTCGGATCACAAATAAAGTGTCCGGACACCACCGAGGATGCGGGTCTGAGCTGCAATCGTCCAGATACCCAAGTAAGTAGTTCTTTGGCCGAACATGCTGTCTCTTTATTTATCACAACATAATTCTGACCAGGTGTTCGGCCCCCCTTTCCGAAGGCTCTCCGGACCGTGTATTAGCCAGGATGCTTGAGCTTGCGCCTTATCAAGCGCCCTCAGGGGAAGATAAAGGGGGGAATAAAGAGGCTGAAAGCGGGCCTCACTCATTATTCGTCCAAACCGGGGGAATTAGTGCCTCCGCAAAGGAGGATAACCGGGGAGAAAAATCTGAAATTCCCTCTCCTCGGGGAAGGAAGAGGACCGTCTCTGAAGTCTTGGAAACAATGGTTTCCAAACGAGGGAAGAAATCTTCGCCAGAGGGACCTGCCCCGGAGGGTGTCCTTACCGCACAGTGCCCGCAAGGGGACCAGCCCTCCACCGAGCTGTAAGTAAACAAAAGTACTCCATAGTAAAAATATCCTGCTTTATTTCTAAGGACAATAACCGAAGTGTATGTCTTGTAGTTCGGATCGTAGCCCTTCTCGACAGAGTTCGTCTTCGGGAGATATTCTTCCGGAGATGATGGAGAGCGAAACACCTCCCCATGCCTCCCCGCCTCATGAGGCGGGCGACCCTGAGGTGACGTCATGGAGGATTTCTCCTAATCCTCCAAGGCCAGAGGGTAACCCTTCGGCCACCCGAAGTCCGGAGTATTCGGCTCCTAAGGAGAGCAATAGAAAGAGGTCGGGACTGTCCGGTGCGCGACCCGACGCACTGATGAATCTTTTGGGGCAAGCGGCTATCTCAGAAGCGCATTGTACGCTAATGGGTACGGTGGTTGAGAGCATTTCATCCGCTGAAAGCGGGTTGCATGAAGCTTTTATGAGCCTGCTGAGAGGCTTTGAGGTACGCAATGTAATATATATTTTTGACGGTACCGCACACGCTAGGTGTGCCCTATGCAGATAGTAGCCCCTGAGACTCTGGTTGCTGTCGAAAACGGCGGCAAACAGAGGATCCTAGTCCCAGGTAATAATCATGCCGCCTTCATTTGCAGGTGGCTGAAGGTCCGGTGGCTAGCCGGACTGGTGAGTTTGCCGAACTGAAGCGGCAACTTGATGTGGCAGATGCCGACATCGTTCTTGTAAACAGACAGCTTGACGAAGCACATGCTATGTATTCTCCGATGGTCAACATAGATTTAAGAGGAGAATAATGCCAGTATCTATAGTATGCTATGACTGCAGATGGAGCTGCCGCCGTGGAGACCCTTCGGGCGGAACTTGCCCGAGCCAAGTAACAAGCCAGGATAAGTGATGCGGCCGCCCTAAAGGCGGTCGAAGAGTTAAGAGCCGAACAGGCTGCACATTGCGAGAGCAAAGAAAAAATAGCCAAGATGGCTATTGAGTTGAAAGATGCCGCCGACCGTTATGAGCTTCTTGAAAAGGGAAGCCAAATGACGACGGCGGACCTGGAGAAAGCCATGGTGGCAGCCAAGGAAGCCCGGTCGAAAATCAGAGCGGCGAAGGACGAGCTACGTCAAGCGGGAGATATTGCGGGTGGGAAGCACTTTTTGTTGCGGACGAAGTTCGGAGATCCTAAGTATGCCCCTCTTGATCAATTATGGAGTTCTGCAAACGCGTACATGGATTTGGCAGCGAGTGCTGCTGATGCGACCGAGTTTTTCAAGGATCAAAAAGATCATGAAGTGGAAAAGCTGTTCTGGTCGCAGTTCAATGTTCCGGTGCGTCCGCTGCTATTAAATGAGCGAATGGCCGAGTGGGCCGAGCTCCATAGATTGTCCGGGCTTGCCATGAGGTCTGTTGTGGATCACCTTTGGACGGAAGGACCAAGGCCAAATAGTTATTTTGGCTTAGTGCAACGATTCCTTGGTGCTGTGCCGCATATCGAAGCTATGAATAGGTCGGCGTGCATAGAGGGTGCGCGGATGGCTCTTGCTCGTATCAATACATACTGGGCGGAGATGGAGGCCACCGCTATTGCAACCCAGAGTTCGGCGGTAGGCCGAGTATCGGCCGAGCACTATTTTGAAGAAGTCCTCGTAGGCGCTTGTTTGATAGAGGCTCAGTGCTCGAAGAGTGTCATATTCTAGTGACATGTATCCCCATTGTAAGAACAATGTTATTTGAATTATAAACATTGTGTTTATACTTTTGCCTGAAAGTATTATTATGCCTCCTGTGCGGTCGTTTATGTATATATATATCCTGAAAGTTTGCAGTCGTCGGCTTCAGCCCCCACGAATATAATGTGGGGGTGTTCGCAAAAGCGCGTCTTCACACTTGATCCAACGTCTTGGTCCATTAAGGAGGTGGTAGCGCGGCGAACGAGGCAATCAGACTATATTGCTTTAACACTTTCACTTAACCATAGGAGTTTGACAGTGGGGCTACTATATAGCCCCTGGTATTTCCGTGGCTATCCGAAGACGGTCCGCGTACGTACATGACCGGGAAAACCGGTCCTTCGTTAATGCGGAGGAATCCCGAAGATTCTGATGAGTCTTCGAGTGGTTGACCAGTCTCACGCTTTATCATGACAGTCAGTTTTCGGCTTTCTCTACTGAGGTGCTCGTCCGGATGAACCAGGGCACAATCACAGTAGTTCTCCCGGTGCCACCTTAGCCGATAGAGCGGAACATAAGGTAGCAAAACACGGGAGCCGGGCAAACCCAACATTTGACCAAAGACATGATCCGGAGCTGATGCATATAAGGCCAAACTCGCGACGCCGAACACTCCCTAAGGTATTCGGTCTTTATAACATATACTGGGCTGAGCAATGCCCTTGATAATGAACCCCGAGTGTCCAGGTACGTGCAATATTCTGACTGGCGAAATGCCAATAACGTCAGCATCCTTCTCGGTTATACTGAGTATCCGGAGGATGTGAAGCAACAAAAGACAGTAAAAAGGTTTACACAGGGTCTTAATCTAAAAAGAAACCTTTGAGCGGGTCCCTGCTGCACGTCTGCGCCTGTGTCTCCATTGTGCCGTATCCTGGAAGGGTGTAGCACGATTATCATCTGTAAAAGAGAAGAACTTAGGTGAAAGTTGTCGTGCGAAAATTGGTTATTCTCAATAAACCATTAAAATTCAAGATAAGTAAAGTTGGGCCGAACTAGTCCTTTTTATACGCGGGAAGCCCCTGGTACCGCCTATGGGGGTATAATCATCAAACCAATCTCAGGTTTATCTAAGCTGTTACAGCTAGTAATGCGCCGGACTCGTCTAGCCGTGTCCGTGGTCTTGACGACCGATCATTTATTCTGGTTGGAGAGGTCGTTTAGTGTTCGGTTGTTAAAGCCGCCGCGCGTTCTTCCGCGCGTAAGGAACGCTCAATATTTCCACTAACTGTGATGATGCCACGTGGACCGGGCATCTTGAGCTTAAGAGAAGCGTAATGCGGTACTACATTAAAACGAGCGAAAGCTGTTATTCCGAGTAGTGCTTGATAGCTACTTCGGAATGGAGCGATGTCGAAGGTTAACTTTTCACTTCGGAAGTTGTCGGGGGAACCGAATACAACCTCTAGTACTAGAGAGCCCGTACAGCGGGCCTCTGGGCCTGGTATTACCCCTTTAAAGGTAGTAGTACTTTGGCAGATTCTTGTCGGGTCTATCCCCATTTTGCGGACTGTGTCCTGATATATCAGATTAAGACTACTGCCGCCGTCCATGAGGACTTGGGTGAGATGGTATCCGTCGATAATTGGGTCTAGCACCAAGGCAGCCAATCCTCCGTGCCGGATACTTGTCAGGTGATCCCTGCGATCAAAGGTGATTGGGCGGGCCGACCAAGGGTTGAACTTAGGGGTGACGGGCTCTACGGCGCATGTGTCTTGGAGTGCATGTTTGCTCCTTTCTTTCTGTTACGTGAATCATGTTCACTGTTTTGACCTCTGGTGGGAATTTTTTCTGTCCCCCAGTGCTTTGCTGACGAGGCTCATCCTCGTCTTCACTTGGTGTCTCCCTCCCCTTGTGTTCGGCGTTTAGCTTGCCGGCCTGCTTGAAGACCCAGCATTCTCTGTGGGTGTGATTCGCAGGTTTGTCGGAGGTGCCGTGAATCTAACATAATTTGTCTAGAATCTTGTTGAGGCTGGACGGTCCATCTCTGTTGCCTTTGAAAGGCTTCTTCCGCTGACCGGGTAGAGAGCCCCTGAATCCGGCGTTTACCGCCGTGTTGGCTGGGCTGTCTTCGTTATTTCGACGCTTGCTTTTACTGCGTCGTGGTTTTCCATTACCATCCCTGACTTCAGATGTGCCTGGGTCGCTGGTGCTACTACGAGCCAGCCAGCTATCTTCGCCCGCGCAAAAGCGGGTCATGAGGCTTGTTAGGGCTGCCATTGTCCTTGGTTTTTCTTGGCCGAGGTGTCTGGCGAGCCATTCGTCGCGAACGCTGTGTTTGAAAGCTGCTAAGGCTTCGGCGTCCGGGCAGTCGACGATTTGGTTCTTCTTAGTGAGAAATCTGTTCCAAAGCTTTCGGGCTGACTCTCCGGGTTGTTGAATTATATGACTTAAATCGTCTGCGTCTGGAGGTTGGACATAAGTCCCTTGAAAATTGGCCCTAAAAGCATCCTCAAGCTCCTCCCAACTTCCAACTGAAATTTCGGGGAGGCTCTTCAGCCAGTGCCGAGCTGGTCCTTTCAGCTTGAGGGGCAGGTATTTAATGGCGTGGAGATCGTCTCCGCGAGCCATATGGATATGGAGGATGAAGTCCTCAATCCAGACCCCAGGGTCTGTCGTTCCGTCGTACGCCTCTATGTTCACGGGCTTGAATCCCTCTGGAAATTCATGATCCAGTACCTCATCGGTGAAGCATAGGGGGTGTGCGGCACCCATGTATTTGGATGTATCGTGGCGTTCGGACGGTTGTAGTATTCAGTTTTTATTTTGTGCCGGAGCGCGCTTCTTAGATCCATAGATGGACCTGGTCATATCGGATTTTTGGCGCAAGTCCTCATGTAAATCGTGTGTTGACTTATGTGCGGCCTCGTTGGCCGCCCTATCGCGGCCATGAGGTTGTCGATCCGGTTGATCGGCCGTTTTATTCTTCGGCTGTGTAGGCTCTACGGCCTCATCATCGAACTCAGGCAATAGCTTGCGCTTTGGTTAGCTCTTTGTATGGCAACTACCACCATACTTTTCTTTAGTGTCGAGCACTTTGTTCCATCTACAGTTGAGTGTATTCTGTGCGGCCTTAAGCCTTTGCTTCTGCTTCTTCAGACTCCTCGTGGTGGCAATAAGCCTTCTATGGAGGTTCTCTTGTTCCAAGTGCCTTTCCGGGATGATGTGTGCGTCGTCGTCCGGACTGTTTTCCTCTCCGGAGAGAGGTTGATGAGCTTTATCCTCGGCGTCGACGTGTTCGGACAGCTGCTCCATACTATGTTTGCCGTTCGCTGGTTCATCCTGCTCTATCGCTGGGTCAATGTTGTCGTCTCCTCTGGAGTCGACCGGGGTGTTATTTTCTCTTGCGCTGTTATCGTTGTTTTTGCCGAGGCGGGAATTGGAGCGGCGCCTACGCCGTCGCTTTGGTTGCTTCTCGAGGGAGCTATCCTTCGCTGCATCCTTCCGTTCCTCGTCATTGTTTTCTTTAGGTGTATCCACCATGTATATATCGTGTGATGAGGTGGCTGTCCAGCGCCCTGTAGGCGGTGGTTCCTGCTCGTCTCCTGCATCGTCGTCCATACCGTTGATGTTTTCGGAGTCGAAATCGAGCATGTCGGTTAAATCGTCGACAGTGGCTACTAAGTGGGTGGTGGGTGGGGAGCGAATTTCTTCGCCGTCCGCATCCCATTCTAGCCGGACATAGTTCGGCCAAGGTTCTCCTGACAAGGAGAGAGACCTTAATGAATTTAGCACATCGCCGAAAGGCGAGTGCTGAAAGATATCCGCGGAGGTAAACTCCATGATCGGTGCCCGATCAGATTCGATAGGCACAGACGTAAGCGGCTCGGAGCCCGTGGCCGGGGACGATTTCAATGGTTCAGCAACGTGGCTCTCGTAGGATGTGAAGTCAGTATTCGGCTCAATCGCCACTAGGAGTGCAGCCTCCGTGGCGGGGTCTATCTACCCGTCCTCATATGGCGCAATTTGTTCCAGATTGAGGGCCAGAGTAGTTGCAGGTGTGATCTCCCGAACACTGTCCGACGGCAGAGTTAAGTCATGCTCGTCGTGATTGTCCGGCGCACTTGACATGGGCTCGGATCCGTCGAAGATCAAGTCTCCGCGGATGTCGGCAGTATAGTTCAAGTTTCCGAACCTGACCTAATGGCCAGGGGCGTAGCTCTCGATCTGCTCCAGATGGCCAAGCGAGTTGGCCCGCAGTACGAAGCCGCCGAATACGAAGATCTGTCCGGGGAGGAAAACCTCACCCTGGATCGCATCGTTGCCGATGATCGAAGGAGCCATCAAGCCTTACGGTGACGGCATAGTGGAACTCTCAATGAAAGCACCAATGTCGGTGTCAAAACCGGGGGATCTCGGGTAGGGGGTCCCGAACTTTGCGTCTAAGGCGGATGGTAACAGGAGGCGGGGGACACGATGTTTACCCAGGTTCGGTCCCTCTCGATGGAGGTAATACCCTACTTCCTGCTTGATTGATCTTTATGATATGAGTATTACAAGAGTTGATCTACCACGAGATCGTAGAGGCTAAACCCTAGAAGCTAGCCTATGGTATGATTGTTGTTGTCCTATGGACTAAACCCTCCGGTTTATATAGACACCGGAGGGGGCTAGGGTTACACAGAGTCGGTTACAAGGGAGAAGATCTACATATCCGTATTGCCAAGCTTGCCTTCCACACCAAGGAGAGTCCCATCCGGACACGGGACGAAGTCTTCAATCTTGTATCTTCATAGTCCAATAGTCCGGCTAAAGTATATAGTCCGGCCGTCCGAGGGCCCCCTAATCCAGGACTCCCTCAGCCAGCATGTAGTCGGCCTAGCCGCGGCCGCCTGTGACATGGCGGTGAAGGTCGCCAAGGCCACCGAGGAGCGCTGTTAAACAGTGGAGGCCGAGCTAAAAAGCCTTCGTGACATGCAGGCCACCAAGGCCCGCCAGCTCGAGGTGCGGGAGGGGGAGCTGAAGGCCCTCGAAGTTGGAGTCGCTGATCGGGACACCAAGCTGGAGCAGGCGGCCCAGAAACAGGCCGTGGAGCGCGGCCGCCTGGAGAAGTTGCAGGAGGAGGTGGAGGCGGAGAATGCCCAGCTGAAGACCAAGGCAAAACTTCTTGCCGAGGGGCGTGCCACCTTCGAATCCCTCGAGCAGAGGTCCCGCAAGGCACTGCGGGATCTCTACGGGAGGGGGTTGAAGGAGCCGTTGGTGACTACGGAGGAAGGCCCTGCTGAGCTGCTCCCCCAGCTTGTCATGATGCTCGAGGCGTTATCGTCGGTGTTGGCCACATGGTGGAAGGAGAAGCCCGCACGCTCTCCACCTCGGCTGTGACGCGCGTCTTCAGCCATCTTCATCTTTGCGACCCCAGCTTCGACTTTGGTACCTTGCTTGAGCCTGTGGACCCGGAGCGCTGTGCGGCCCCTACCGAAGCCGTGGAGGACCAGGTGGAGGCCCTGCTGCGAAAGTTCCTCGTTGTCGACCCCGCGACCACGGCTGATGGCGCCACCGACCACCAGACCACGGCGGACGGCACGGGCGACGGCGACATCGTCGATGACAAGGCTCCCCTCGCAGGCGGTGGCGGTACCCAAGGCTGAAAAAGAGCCTCGATGGTGGCACTCCCCTCCCTTTAACTCCTACAACATGATTCGTGCCTCGTGGAGGCGTAAAGACTTATGTTTGGTACACCTTAAGAGACAGTATGTTTTGTAATAATTTGCTAGGACTCTGTTATTTCCTTCTCGTTTGCTTTAATGTTCTGCGTCGGTAGGGCCCGGCCCCGCGCATGCCTCCACCGCCGTTGGGTCGTCTGGATCACTAGGACGAGACCAAGAGGTGAGGGGCTACATGACTAGTTAGGCTCCTAAGTCGCGATGCTCAGGAGTCCCCCTTGACGTAGGAACAACCCTCGGGAAGGAGATGTGAGAATGGGCCTTAGCGTTCTGCGTCGGTAGGGCCCGGCCCCCCGCATACCTCAGCTGCCGTTGGGTCGTCCGGATCACCAGGACGAGACCAAGGGGTGGGGCTACGTTACCAGTTAGGCTCCTGAGTCGTGATGCTCAGGAGTCCCCCTTGACGCACAAATAGACCTCCATACCTTTCCTCGCCGAGGTCCTGCTCGGGAGGGGCGCGCGAAGACCAGGTCTGAGGGACCTGGCAGGGTGGCATACACTAGGCATAACCTGAGCGTAGCCCCCCGTGCCCAACCCCCTCGCGCGACTCTCCTGAAGGGAAAGTGTTGCGGTGAGGCTCAACACTGAGCCTGGGGCTCCCTGAGGTTATTGCGGCCATTGGGCCGCCCTTAGTTGTTTATCACCAGCGCGGAGCATGGCGCTTCCGCACTTGCATGGCATAGCCGCTCCTCGACCGTGTCGACTGCCAGCGCGGAGCATGGTGCTTCCACTGGTGCGTTGGTGGGGGCTCCCTCTGAGTGGAGCCCCCGCGCCGTGTACAGCCCCGCCCAGACATGTGGCTTCCACGACAGGGCTAGAGGAGGTGTGTCTGGGCACTCGTGAGCTAGCGCGGGACGCACGAGGCCCTACCTCAAGGCAGGTTGTGCCTGAATTTGGTTCGGAACACTTTTGATGGCCCTGCTAGATGGTAAGGCGGCATGCGCCAATGAATCTCCTGAGGTTGTCACATGAGAAGGCCAAACACCAGCGATCCCAGGAGGTGACGTGAAAAGGACCGGCCTGCCAGACAGAGCTCAGTCACTGGTTTTATCGACGCTGCAGGGACGACCTGAGCACAGACGCCGTGCCATGTCTTCTCATGCGAAAATCCTGAAGAAAGACAACCGGCGCACAGCTCCCATGATGACGAGGCACCAGGTCGCGCACCCTAGCTCATCCGCCCGCGATTAGCTCATGCGAGAACAAGGCACCAAGGACCATGGGAGGTGGCGTGCACGGTAGCTAGCCCGCGCGCCAGAATTTAACCTCTTGGGTTTAGCGACGCTGCAGGGATGGACCCGAGCACAGACGCCGTGCCCGCCCTTAATCATGAGGCGGTCGTGGGTGGGTGTACAAGGTCATACGATGTTCATGGCAGCGAAGTGCCTGACAGGCAGATGATAATCATAAAGCAACTCATGGAAGGAGGTAAGCCAGCTGTAAATAGATGCGGAAAACGATACGTGCCACAGGGACAGACCCATGCGACCTGGGGATGATGCAGCCCGAGGGGCGCCCCCAACAGAGTGAATCAAAGACACAAAAGGATACATGCCGTAGGGACAGGCCCATGCGGTCTGGGGATAATGCAGCCCGAGGGGCACCCCCAACTGAACAAACCAACATATATCACCTAGCACCGTTGCTGAAGAGATGTTGAAGTAGCTGAAGACGCTGCTGAAGAAGTCGCTCCTCATGAGCCACCTGGGCCCTGAACCTCATGACGCTCCGGAGACCCGGGAGGCTCGTGAAGAACCGTCACCATCCCGGCCAGGACCGCCTGGTACCTGGCTTCCTGAGCCGCCAGGACGCTCCGCATGTGGTGCCGGGATGCAACAACCATGTTCGGCAAACCAAAAGGCATGCGAACTTAGCTATGGGGGGACCCTCGCACCGGCCGACGCGGGGCGGCCAGAAGCACTCCTGAGATGCGGCTCTGTTGAGCCCAGGGATGTTGACGCAGGCGCGCAGCTCGCTGTCATCACTAGGACAAGGAGTTGCGCCGGGTGGTGGGCGGCGGTTGCCACGCATGGCTCTCGCCTCTTGAAGCTCCTCGATTGCCTTGGTGATGAACTCCTGAGCACCTAGCACCCCATGCCCTGTGCCTTCCTAGCGGAAGCGCACGCTAAAGCACGCCTCCACATGGTGCCCGAGCGCCTTCCTCGTGACGTTGGCTAGGTCAGAGGCCCTCCAGAAGAGAGCCCCCAAGCCCAACCTGAGAGGGGCACCGGGCGCGCCTTCCTATGCAAGAGAGGGAGGCGCCCCATCGGTGGGCGGAGGTCCTAAGGTGGTGCCGCTGGACACCCCGCTCTCCTGACGTTCTTTACAGAGCAGTTGCTTCTTCTTCTTGTGAACAGCCTCAGGAGGGCGGATGGCGCCGTCATCGTATGGATTCTCGAGCGCCGCAGCCTAGTAGGCGTGCTCGAGAGAGCACACTGCGTCCTTCTCCTCACAGGCGACCATGATGACATCGCGGCTCCCTGGCAGCTTGAGGACATTGTAACCATGGTGAGTCACCGTCATGAACTTGGCCAGGGCCGGATATCCAAGGATGGCGTTGTAAGGAAGACAGAGTGGGCGACGTCAAAGTCGATGAGCTCTGTGTGGTAGTCACTACTACAGGATACTGCTAACGCGACACTACGATCAGAGACCCTTCGACGAAACTGTGTGCGATGCAATAATTGCAAATGGTGGTGTAAAATAACCGTCAAAAAAGGTGCAAACCGTTTGCAATGGCGAGCATATCAAACACGGTTCAGATTTTAGTTGCATGTGCGATGCTGAGCATACGGTTGATCCATATGAACTGTTTACGATTAGTTAGAACAGCAGAAATGGGCAGCCATATCAATGTGTTTGCAACATACAACTTGCTCTGATGAACTGTTTGCGATGATCGAGGTGAACAGAAATGATTCGGCGTAACAAGATGTGTGGGATACCCGGCAAATAGGTCGGTAATTAGAATTGTGTGCGATCATTATAGACAGCACATACGGTCTTTGTTTGTGAATTGTGTGCTCGTCAGGGCACACCGTTCAACAAACCAACCCATGGGCGATAATGTAGAAGATTTCTGCTGAATACTTATTACTAACCGTCTGCGATGAGGCTGATTGGATAAACAGAGATAACAAATTAATATGAGCGAACGGAAATAGATATATGTACAGTCTGCTTAATTTAGTCCTTCTTGTTGTTGTTGTTGTTGGATGGCCCCGCGACATCGTCTTGGCGAGGACGCTTCTTGCCGCTGACGGTTGGCTTTTCATCACCGCCACCGCCGTCATCATCGTCATTGTTGTCATCGTCGTCCTCCTCCTTGTTCGGCCATTCCCCCTCATCATCATCATTGTCCTCTTCTCCGTCCTCCGACGGCTCCTCGCCCGTCTGGTTGTCGTCTGACGACTCCGGAGGCGGCGTCCCTTCCATGATCCGGATATAGTCGAGGTCTCGGCTCGACGCCGGACTCATGGAAGATGATCGGGATGATTCCGATGTTGACCTATTACCGGCACCAAACTACTGGCCGAACTGTCGTCCTCGCTGTCGCTCGACATGGTTGCAGAGTGTGTGCCAGTGTGGAGCGCGGCCTGCCGGGGACGATGAAGATGGTGGACACTTAAGCGGGGTATGCAGAGAAGAGGAAATGCCAATTGAAGCGGGGGTTGATGTATTATCTAACGACTGATATAATCAACCACAATTATTTGTACCCAGTCGCTCCAAATTCCCGGGGTTGCGCGGGAATCCTATTGGCTAGTTTATTTTTTAGGACAGAAAGAAGGAACGAGTTTTGGGATTATGCACCGGTACCGGTACGAATGGAGTAGGACAGTTGGCAAGCAATACATTGAGCTCTTCTTATTGATAAAGCTAGTAATAATCAAACTACAAAGCAAAGGAAAAAAGACAAAGGAAAATATCTGCATGAATCTTCGCGTAACATCAATGGCATAGGACCTAAATGTGCATTACTTAGAGCACATCTAGATGTGCTTTAGCAATACTATCAAAAAAAACCCCTAATCATCATTGCAAACAGCGCATAGAACATGGCTAATGCGACAACCAGAACTACACATGCTAGTTCCTTCTTGTCTCTTGATTTCATCTGTTGCGTATGATTGATTCTTTCTTGCTTCATCATACTGATTGTACATTCCAGATCAGCCAGTTTCTTCTTCAGCTTTACGTTATCTTCTGCGAGCTTGGTGATAACACTCCGAGCCCTGCCATGCCATTTTTCATCCAGCCAGTTAACAAAGGCACAAGCCTCATATCCCTGCCAATGTTAAATAGTATTCAGGATGAGCGGTGGCATTAACTGAAGTAAAATGATGAACTTAGCACTAACCTCTAAGGGGGAACTGAGAAACCGCCTGAAAATGTCGAATCCATCCGTGCATACACGTCGAGCGGGAGTGTGCCTGTGCACACAACTCAGCTTTTGGTACTTCTCGGCGGCGCAAAACTCGGAGTCGAACTCGTGTTGCGGGAGTCTGGACTCATGCTTTGGATCTGGCGACAGATCGCTTTCCTTTGGGGAGGGGGTGTCATTCAGGACGGATTCACCAAGGAGCTATACTTTGGACATGCTAAAAAAGATCGAGATAGATTGGAACCTGACAGGACAATTCGGATCCGTAGTACACCTACCTTCTGATGACTTTAGGCAAGTGCTCGGCGGCGACCGCCGTCGTAGCGGTGATACGAGCAGGAGCAGCCGCACCGAAACCATCAGCACCACTCGTCCGCATTCCCCCAATGTCAGTGCCACGCGAGGGAATTTGGAGGCTATGTAGGGATCTGGGGGAAATGGGGAAATTGTGGGGATAAGCTAACGGTCGGGAACTACTTATGGCACTATATGTTGTATACGGCACACTGTTTATACATGTCGTTTGTGTTAGGTATTACAACGTCACACACGATTTCCACACCAAACCATGTGAGAAGACAACATAGGTTAGACACGGTTGTCGTTACATAACCGTATGTGATGTACTACCCTGTCCATATAATTGAGTTATAGTGATACCATGTAAACAGCCGCTTTGCATATAGAGATGGTGGCGGCGGCCTAGGCAGTGGCTACCGGAGAAGAGATCAATCCTCGATCGGTGGTCGGTGGCGGCGTCATAGGAGGTCAATCCTCGGTCTACGGCGGGAGATAGGAGGACCTCAACCATCGAGGTCGGCGGCGGGGTGATTCGAGCACATCCATCACGGTTGATGGTGGGATAGTGGAGGTCGAACTTCAGGTAGCAGCCTCACTAAGCTTTGCTCCTCGACCCTGCTGTCTCGGCGCGCCGCTGCATCGCGCTTCTCTGTCTGCTGGGTGGTGTTCGCCGCGCGGCTAATTAATTAAGGTATTCTTTTCATGAGTGGCTTAATTGAGGTATTCAATTCCTAAGGGTTGTGTTGTACTAGTACTCTACGTCTAAATTGACTGGCCATTAATTTTTGTCATTGCACGTCTGGATAACAAAATGGAGTGCCCTCAGTAATTATGAAAATAAAACCTTGTGATTTATGCACGCATCTTTGGGCAGCAGTTAATCCATGTATTAATGTTGTTGTTTTGTTTTTAATTACCATTTGTGTGGTGCAGATGGAACGATGTCGATGGATGAAGAATCGGAAAACCGCATATTTATCAGTGGCGTGACAGAGTTCATGAATTTGGCTGAAAGTACAAAGAGGAGAATTGGTGATGCGGATTACATCCTATGTCCATGTACTGATTGTGCCAATACAGAGTCACATGAAGTTGCAGATTTCCAGTTGCACTTAGTCTCTAGGGGATTCATGGATGGATATACACGTTGGACCAGACACGGTGAAGAGGAGGTCATGGATGAAGATACCCAGGGCAGCGAGATGCCAAACCCCGATCAGTGTCACATGGATGTTGAATCTAACATCGGGGCAGAGGCGTCAAGCTACCAATGGAACACCGGAAAGCCGAAACGCCCACTGGAAAACCAAGACGTCGACGCAGATGACGACGATCTTGATATGCCAGATTTTGCTGCTATGATTGCAGATTTCGAGGGCCCAAAAAAGGATATGATTGGGTACAAGGATCTGCCAACCATTGATGCGGACTCCAAGAAAGAATTGTATCCAGGTTGCAAAAAGAAATATTCCAAGTTGAGTGCCACCCTGGCGCTTCTCAGATTTAAAGCAGCAAATGGTCTATCAAACAAGGGCTTCACAGAGATGTTAGGTCTTTTCAAAGAAATTCTTCTGGAAGATAATGTGCTCCCCAGAAGCACGAATGAAGCGAAGAAAATTGTTTGCCCATTGGAACTTGAAGTACAGAAGATACACGCTTGTGTGAATGATTGTATATTGTACCGTGGTGAGTACAAAGATTTGCGTGCATGTCCCACATGCAAGCATGCATGATACAAACGTAGGAGAGCAAAGGACAAGTACAAATTGGAGGATGAGATCAAGACAGGAATCCCGTTCAAGGTTGTTTGGTACTTGCATTTAATTCCAAGGTTGAGGCGTTTGTTTGCAAACCCTAGAGAGACAAAGAGGTTGAGGTGGCATCATGATGAGCGAATTGCGGATAAGCTTATGAGGCACCTGAAAGATGGGGTTCAGTGAGAATTAATCGACAACAAGTATTTACACTTTGCCAAGGATCCTAGAAGTGTAAGGCTCGGGAAGTGTACTGATAGGATGAATCCTTTAGGCGATATGAGCACCAATCACAGCACATGGCCGGTGCTTCTGTGCATATATAACCTAGCTCCTTGGTTGTGTATGAAGAAAAAATACATTATGATGTCAATGATTATCCAAGGCCCGAAGCAACCTGGAAATGACATCAACATTTACTTTCAGATACTGATAGAAGAACTACTGACAGTGTGGATAGATGCGCCTGCTGTAAAATGTTATGATGCTTACAGAAAGGAGATTTTCGATCTACATGCGATGCTGGTGCACACCATTCAAGATATGCCGGCATTAGGCAACACATCGGGGAAGAAAACAAAGGGAGATGTAGGGTGTGTCACATGCATGGATAGGACAGCTAGCAGAAGACCTCCCAACTCGCACAAAACCGTGTATTTGCGTCATCGTAGGTTCTTACGGAAAACTCACCCATACCGAAAGATGAAAGCTGAATTTGATGGTACGGCAGAGGCAGGTGGGGGCTCAAGACCCTATGAAGGGGAGGTGGTCCACAACATGGCTAAAAAAATAATGTTGTGCTTGGCAAGAACCACCCTTTGACGGTGAAACAAACACCCAAGGGTCAAGTGTTTAAGAAGAAATCGGTGTTCTAGAAATTACCTTACTGGGAGATTCTACGTGTACGTCACTGCATCGATGTCATGCACGTAGAAAAGAACGTATGTGAAAGCATCCTTGGTACTCTGCTCAAGATTAAAGGTAAAAGAAAGGATGGTGACGGTTCACGGCTCGATATGCTTGCTGATCAATCAAAACGCAAGAGTGAAGCAGAAGATGATGACAAATTCATCAAAGCTCGCCAGAGTTACAATTTCAGTACAAAAGAAGCAACACAGTTCTTCACCTATTTGTTGTCAGTTAAGACACCCTCTTCCTACTGCGCAAACATCAGAAGTCTCGTGGATGTGAGCTCAGGTAAAATGAAGTTGGGACACATGAAGTCACATGATTGCCATGTAATGTTGACACAAATCCTCCCGGTGGCCATCAGGAATCTGATGGACAAAGATATAAGAAACACACTCATTGACCTCTGTGATTTCTTCAACCAACTATGGCAGAAAGTTGTAGATCCTGAAGAGTTGGATCATATGCAAGATGATATTGCAAGAATATTGTCCAACCTAGAGATGTTTTTCCACCGTCATTCTTTGATGTCATGGTCCATCTCACTGTGCACCTTGTCGACGAGATAAAGTATTGTGGTCCTGTGTTTCTTCGCAACATGTATCCCTTCGAGCGGTTCATGGGAATACTGAAGCGCTTTTGTCGAACCGAAACCATCCAGAGGCAAGCATCCTACAAGGTTATACCGCGGAGGAGGTGGTTGAGTTTTGCACCGAATACATGAAACAAAGACCTATAGGTTTGCCCCTCTCTCGCCACGAGGGAAGGTTGAAAGGTAAGCCGGTCCTTGCTGGCACGCAAATGGCTGCACCCGGAGAATTGGCAGAGAAAGCCCATTTGACGGTACTGCTTAACAGCCCGGTTCTCAGCGCTTATGCCGAAGAACACTTGGCAGAGATACGCAAAAGCTTCTTACCAATGGTGCCGTCATCAGATGTGGAGATGAAGGAGCACACTAAGAACTACGTCGAATGGCTGAAGAATCATTTGGCACAAGGATCCATCAATGACATTGCTTGTGGTTGGCAGAAAAGCCATCACCTACGGTGTTGACGTACCAAGCATATGACATAAATGGATACACGTTCTACACCGAGGAAGGTGATCAGAAGACCTCATATCAGAACAACTCTGTTCGAATAGAATGCATGACTATAAATGAAGCAGATAAAAGGGTATATATGGAACCATCAAAGAGATTTGGGAGCTTGACTATGTGAAAGTTAAGGTTGCATTATTCAGGTGCGCATGGATCCCTCTTGGTTAGGTAAGGATTGATGAGTACAGAAAGACCAGTGTTAACAGGATAACAATTGCATATCACGCGGACCCATTCATTCTTGCCAGCGATGCTACCCAGATTTTCTTTGTGGAAGACCCCTTGCATAAGAATTGCCAGGTAGTGATGCATGGGAAGAGAAGGGTACTGGGTGTCGATGATGTTGCCGATGAGGACGAGTACGATGAATTTGATGAGTTGCCAGCCAAGAGATCACGCATCCTGTCATAGACAAGCGTAAAATCATCAGAAAACTCAAGTACATTCGGGGTCAACGTAATGATCCTAGTTCCCACATGTACATGGGAATTAAGCCGTAAGACTAGTCTTTATGCCTACCCTACAACTTAATTCATTCAATTTAGAACTGTCGCGAGTACTGAATTTGTGAGTTATGCCCAGTTTTCTGTTGATGTAAGAACCGTTAATATCTTTGCCTTAATATGCTGTCAGCTCAGGCAATGAATATGAACTTATTATTATTATTAATATTATTATTATTATGATTATATCATAGAGCTAGCACACTCAATTGATCTCACTACAGTATGTGTGAACAAAAATATGCAATCTAGTTTGCGAATGGTACACGGTTCGTTGATGAAAGCCGTGTGCCGACCAAACCCCGCCCATGATCTGAGTCGTGCTTTCTGATTGTCCACAACCCAAACCCCATGGATCGTACGTCGGCACCATTGGACGCTCCCAGATCGAACGACGGTCCTCATCCCTTTTGACAGCACATGCAGTCCCGGTTGTAATTTTATTTTTATACACAAAATGCACGTAAATCCTAAAAATGTCTTAAATATAGCTAACGATACCTGAAATGCGCCAGAAAATCAAATCCGTGGTATAATGGTGATTGCGTACCGTGGAAATTTTTATGAGGCCAAACGATGAAGCGACCGGCCACAGGAATTTGAATTGACACATCTCCTTTTGGAAACCATGATCCTTCATGTGAGATGCTCCGGTTTGGAAGGAGCGGTCATCAAAACTTGTGCCAAACTTTACCATTTTTTTCCATGGGGTCATGAGAGCATGCCAGGGCACACATCAATTTTGATGATGTCCGAACTCCATCTGAATTTCCTGTAATTAAAATACCAACTAGGCCTACGCCAGTGGCCGCACCTCGCGGTCGAAATGTTTGAAACTTCTCCCCGGTTCTCGAACAAACGGATGAAAAGACACAAAGTGACGCACAAATGATCTGTACACCTTCTTTGCTAGGCTGATAGTAAGGGGGTATGATAGCTAGTATCATGCATGACAACTAGGCAATTTTGATGAGTTGTCATAGAATTAAATGAAAGAGAGGGTTAAGTATCATATCATGAAACTGTATCATAATAAATGCTATGCTACTATGTGTCATGCATGACAATAAATAAAGTACTACATATGATACTACTCTATGATACTATGCATTAAGACTAGCCATAGTGGGAGTAACTTCAGCAGTAACATCGAGTCCAGCTCAACAAATTTGCTTATGTGGGAATGAGTTAATGAGGAGAGAGGTAGTTTGAGTAACTTAGCTAGTTACTGTAACATCAAATGTCCCAATGCAATATGAGTCTACAACCTAATAAATGAGGCTTTGCATGTTACCATACTTATGTTACTACCCACTATGAAAGGTAGTAATATAGTCTAGGGATATGCGTATGTTACTAGTGTATGTTACTCTCCATTGTGGCTAGTCTTAGAGAAAGTACAATAGAGTGACATAAGCAGGCTATAAGGAATAGAATAATATATATGTGCTTATTAGTTGGAGGAAAGAGAAGAGTAGAGAGAAGAGAAGCGGGCTCTTGGTTAGTAGAGCCAGCTGGAACACGAGACCCAAGACACTTTGTGAGGATGTAATGTGGGCCAACTATTGAAAAACTAGTACGTATTTAAAACTTATTATTGTACATGCCGACTAAGAGGTTGGCTGTATATGACATGGCAACTTCTTATAGCCGACCGTTGGGTGTATTATTAACCATGCTCTTAGTGAGGTAGCTAGTATATCATAGACTAGCTAGTATCATACTCCCTCCTTTCCGGTTTATAGGGCTCAATTCAAAAATCTCACCAACCAAGGTAGATGGTGAGTGGTGGAATACTTGTTGTAGTTTGCAAAAACACCCAATTAATGCTTTTGTTCCTCAAAAACTTATGTTTACCAATGTATTAATTGCAATACATGCATGCATAAAGTACATGCATTGGTCAATTTTCTCTTAATAATTGCATGCAATGATTTAATGCACCTTGGAATCTGAACATGTGATGGGGAACAACCAAATTGAGCCTTATAAAATGGAAAAGCTAAAATTTTGAGATAAGCCTATAAACCGGAAAGGAGGGCGTATATATGCATGATACTAGTATACGACCGGTAATACCTCCGTAATGCGCGCATGCATAGTATCATAAGTATATCTTAGGTTGCCTTATTAATTGCCATGCATTACACAAAGTAGTACAACCTTTAATATGATACGGTATCATGATATGATACCACACCCTCTCTTTCCTCATTTAACTGTGTGCCACATCATCCAAAAAGTCTAGTTGGCATGCATGATACACCCTCCCATATTATGACCAGCCTAAGGGTGGCCATAGTGGGGGTATCATAGCCGGTATCATGCACTCGGGAATAGCAAATATGGTGATGTGGCAAAGAAGCAGTAACATAGGTAGATACCGTAACATATATAATAAATGCTATACTACTTTGTGTCATGCATGGCCATAAATACGGTCATCTCTGATATATACTACGTACTCTATGATACTATATATGCACTATGAAGGTACGTACGTAGTATCATACACTAGTATCATATGCATGATACTATATATAGTATATGATACTCCCCACTATATAAGGCTGGCCATAGTGGTGGTATCATGGCCGACGATATAATGCACTCGGAAATAGCATGTATGCTGATGTAGCAAAGAATTAAATATATATAGAGAGGGTTAGAGCAACATATAGGTAGATACCGTATCATGTTAAATGCGATGCTAATTTGTGTCATGCATGGCAATAAATATGATCTATGATACTATACTCTATGTATTATACTATGCGCTATAATTAATTAAAGGTAGTATCATACACTAGTATCATATATATATATATATGCATGATATATACTAGTATATGACACTCTCCACTATGAGTAGCCTAAGTATATATAGCCTAACTAAAACACCCACATGTAGTTGTAGTAGGGTTTTTGACTTTAATTAATTATATGCACTAAAATGCAATGCAAGGTAAGTGCAAAGAATGACTTAAACATAGCAGACGACCTGAAATGGCCGGCACGATGTAGCTAGTAACTAACGATTTGTAGTCCGAAGTGCCGCATCTCCTTTTGGAAACTATGATCCTTCTTGTGAGATGCTCCGGTATGGAAGGTTGATACGTATCCAACGTATATATAATTTTTTTATTGTTCCATCCTATTATATTATCCATCTTGGATGTTTTATATGCATTTATATGTTGTTTTATATAATTTTTGGGGCTAGCCTATTAACCTAGAGCCCAGTGCCAGTTTTGGTTTTTTTCCTTGTTTTTGAGTTTTACAAAAAAGGAATACCAAACGGAGTCCAATTGATGTGCCAATTTTTGATGATTTTTTATGGACCAAAAGAAGCCCCCGTAGTAAAAGGGCTGGGCCAGAAGAGTCCCGAGCCATCCACGAGGGTGGAGGGCGCGCCCTACCCCCCTGGGCGTGCCCCCTATCTCGTGGATGACTTGGAGACCCCCCCTGACATGAGACCGACGCCAAAATTCCAATAAATACAGAAACCCCCGAAAAGAAACCTAGATGGGGAATTTCGCCGCCGCAAGCCTCTGTAGCCACCAAAAACCAATCAAGACCTTGTTCTGGCACCCTTCCGGAGGGGGGAATCATCATCGGTGGCCATCTTCATCATCCCGGCGCTCTCCATGACGAGGAGGGAGTAGTTCACCCTCGGGGTTGAGGGTATGTACTAGTAGCTATGTGTTTGATCTCTCTCTCTCTCGTGTTCTTGATATGGCATGATCTTGATGTATCGCGAGCTTTGCTATTATAGTTGGATCTTATGATGTTTCTCCCCTCTACTCTCTTGTAATGGATTGAGTTTTCCCTTTGAAGTTATCTTATCGGATTGAGTCTTTAAGGATTTGAGAACACTTGATGTATATTTTGGTGATCAACTTGTGAGTTCCGCGACCTTGGGAATCTATGCATAGGGGTTGGCACACGTTTTCGCCTTGACTCTCCGGTAGAAACTTGGGGGCACTCCTTGAAGTTCTTTGTGTTGGTTGAATAGATGAATCTGAGATTGTGTGATGCATATCGTATAATCATACCCACAGATACTTGAGGTGACATTGGAATATCTAGGTGACATTAGGGTTTTGGTTGAATTGTGTCTTAAGGTGTTATTTTACTACGAACTCTAGGGCTGTTTGTGACACTTATAGGAATAGCCCAATGGATTGATCGGAAAGAATAACTTTGAGGTGGTTTCCTACCCTACAATAATCTCTTCGTTTGTTCTCCGCTATTATTGACTTTGGAGTGACTCTTTGTTGCATGTTGAGGGATTGTTATATGATATAATTATGTTATCATTGTTGAGAGAACTTGCACTAGTGAAAGTATGAACCCTAGGCCTTGTTTCCTAGCATTGCAATACTGTTTACGCTCACTTTTACCACTTGCTACCTTGCTGTTTTTATATTTTCAGATTACAAAAACCTATATCTACCATCCATATTGCACTTGTATCACCATCTCTTCGCCGAACTAGTGCACCTATACAATTTACCATTGTATGGTGTGTTGGGGACACAAGAGACTCTTTGTTATTTGGTTGCAGGGTTGCTTGAGAGAGACCATCTTCATCCTATGCCTCCCACGGATTGATAAACCTTAAGTCATCCACTTGATGGAAATTTGCTACTGTCCTACAAACCTCTGCACTTGGAGGCCCAACAACGTCTACAAGAAGAAGGTTGTGTAGTAGACATCAAAGGTGCGAGCACCAAAACTTGTTTCAAACTTTACCAAAAAATTTCCATGCGATCGTGAGAGCACGCGACAGTGACACAATGATTTTTGTTATTATCCGGACTCTATATGCATTTCTTGGAATTAAAATACCAACAAGGCCTACACCTCTAGCCGCACCCTGCAGCCAAACTGTTTGAAGTTTTTTCCCATTTCTCGCACAATGAATGAAAACTCGCAAAGCGACACATAGATGATCTTGCTAACACGCACGTGTAGTTGCAACTATATACATACATACATACATAAATAAATACATACATGCATGCATACATACATACAAACGAGATCTATTTTTTTGCATATTCAAAGTTTGAGATTACTAGCGAGGCATGCCGCCTGGTAAAATGTACAAGAAAATCAAACCATAGGGTACAATCGTGATTTCTTACCGTGGAAAATAATTGGAGGCGAAACGATGAACTCATGTTTTCATTCAAACAAAAATATGATGTTAGTTAATGTAAATGTTTTCAAATAGCACACGGTTCACTCACGAAATCCGTGTGTCCACTAAACCATGGCTCATGCCCCCCCTGCCACGTGCGCGATCTGAGTCGTGCGTTCTGATTGGCCAGAACCCAAACCCCACGGATCGTACGTCTGCACCGTTGGATTCTCCTGGATCGAACGGCGATCCTCATCCCTTTCGACACCACATGTAAATGTTTTCAAATAGCCCCTCACAAAAAAATGTTTTCAAATAGCACACGGTTAACTCACAAAAGCCATGTGCCTACGAAACCGTGGCCGATGCCCCCCCTTTGCTGCGCGCACGATCTGAGTCATGCGTTCTGATTGGCTAGAACCCAAACCCCACGGATCATATGTCTGCACAATTGGATGCTCCCAGATCGAACGGCAATCCTCATCCCTTTCGACAGGAAATACAGTCCGGCTAGGAATTGATTTATATGCCAAAATGCACAGTAAATGCCAAAAAATGTCTTACATATAGCACACGAGACCTGAAATGCACCAGCAAATCAAACCCGTGGTATAATTGTGATTGCTTTACGTGGGAAAAATTTAGAGGCGAAACGATGAACTCACGTCTTCATTTCAAAATTAGTATGTCTTCATTTCAAACGAAATTATTCTCTTTGTGCGCACGAGCGCTTAGAGGCAACCATTTGCATAGGCCTTTCCGCGCGGCGACCGAGGATATTTTTCGCCCTTTTCACCTAGGCCGCCAAAACACCCCCCACCATCCGCCCGCGTTTCACTCAACTAGTCCACCCAATCTCTATCGCTAGCTCCCGCCTCCCCCAGATCCACAGCAGAACCCTCTCCGGCGCCGCCGTGCTCACCCCGGCCGTGTGCCTGCTCTTCGGAGTCAAGCCTACCTCCACTTCCGTTCCCAACACGCGGTGGCCCGTGCCTCGCCGTCTTCGTTTGCTCGCCCGCCACCCTCGATCATATCGATGCAGTAACCCTCGCCTGTCCTCTGGTCCGGCTGGGTTTGCATTAAGAAGCCTATTAGTTACTGATCTCCATCGCGGTGAGGCATATTTCCTCGCAATCCCTCTTCCTATTTCATTCCGTATGTTCCCAAATTGGCTATAAAATAACGGAGAGTGTATATATGTTCATTATCTACCTTCCTTACTACATATAAGTTGTATTTGTTCCAATAAGTTACTGCCTATTTACAGATCACGGGCGCCCGAGTCACGCAAACTTAACAAATTAGCCGTACAATTTCTAAATTATTGCATGGCATGTTTAGAAAGCTTGATACCAAGTTGTTACTTTTATGCTTATCCTCCTTTCCTGAGTTTCGCATGTGTTCTCTGTGGATGCCGAGTTGCAGCGACCACACTCATGCTTCAGGCGATGTATCTTAATCTGATTCGGACAACCCTAGGTCTTCAGCAGATTGTGAGGGATCAAGTAATCTTGAACGGGAAAGAGCTACAGCAATTACCCTTCCGGTCAGGACACGGAGGAACGCTCCAAGGAAGCCCACACACCAGCCTAATGGTGTATATGAAGTAACCGAGATTGATTTAAAGTCTTGCGCTCCAACTAAACCAGATAAAGCACGCACGAGGTTCAGGAGTGTGTGTGGATTTGTTGGCTGGGAAAGGCTCAACATTAATCTGCCGGGGTTTCGGAAGGCTGACACATAAACACGGCGAAGGATAGTCCAGGAGATCATGGATCACATCAACGTTCCAGAGCAGTGGAGAATGCAGGTCGAACACACTGCACTGAAGAAGGCTAGGGATGCTTGGAGAAACTGGAAGCACGTGTTGTACAAGGAGTACTTGAGTGAAGGCAAGGACCCAATCCCCGCATACCCCCAAATTAAAGGTAGACTGGGCAGAATTCCAAAGGGTCAGGGCAACTAAAGAGTTTGTTGAGAAGAGTTTCAAGCAATCAGAACATCAGAATAAGAACATACACCCCCACTGTATGGGTGTGGCAGGATACTACGGCATGAAACTGATATGGGACCAGGAGGACAAAGAAGCAGTAGCGGCGGGTGGGAATCCGGCCTTTAGTGAAATCAGGGGTGTCGGTGGGAACGACACCTATGGGATCACAGGGATCCCTTCTACGGTCAGCGGGCGCGCGGTCGTGAGAAGAGCAGGTTTAGGAGCAAGCACGCGGATTGTATACCCAGGTTCGGGCTGCGAGGATGCGTCAAACCCTAGTCCTGCTTTGATGGATGTATTGAGTGTTCTTGAGCTTTCCAACTAGCTACGGTCACTGTGTAGCTTCAAAAAGCCGAATCCCTCTCCTGGTCACCTCGGGCCTCCTTTTATAGGGAAAAGGGGTTGCCACAGTGGCACACAAGAGGTGGAAAGGCCTACAGTGCGTGAGCTTATCGCACGACATTATGGGACAAAGTGCATTAAATGCATGACTTAGGTGTCCATTAGCTTTATCGGGGACGGGAACGAGGCCCGTCTCGTCCGTCGCCGCTCCTCCTTGCTTCGACACGCGCCCAGGCCAGTAATGCATGCAGCGGCATGTAGGCAGGCAGACTGCTAAGGTGGCGCGGTGGCAAGGTCTTCACGAAGATCTGCATGCCACCACGCAGGTTCTTGCTGAGTTGGTCTAGAAGCCGCGTGTTGCCACAGAGGTGCCTGCCCACTTGGTTGGGCTGGCAGCTGCATGCGAACGGTGGTGGAGCCTTGGTTGGTGCGGGCCTGGCAGTGGCCCTGCTGGCGCCTCTCGGCAAGGGCCTTGCCCGGGGCCCGGCAAGGGTCTTGCCGTGGCGTCGCAGTCTCCCCTGGCAAGGCGCTTGCCGGGGGTCTTGTGGATCTCCTCGGCTAGGATCCCGCCGAGGATCGCCGTCTTCTGATCCTCATATGATCTCATATATCTATGGTCTTGACAAAGATCTGCATGCCACCACGGAGGTGCCTCCCGAGCCCTGGCCCCAACGTCGTTAGTTGGATTGGAACCCGTGGGCTCAAGGGTGGCTCGGTGTGTTGGCGTTGGGCAAGTTGCCCCGGCAAGGCTCTTGCCGGGGCCGTGGAGGCCGCCCCGGCAAGGGTCCTGCCAGGGTAGTCCACCTTGCCTTCCTTTGCTCTTCATGTTTTCTGTTCTTGGCGTGGCCTCTGATCGCCTTATGCCATTGGCTTCTTCCCGGCCTCCCTCTCCTGCCCTGCTTAGTGTGGCTGTGGGCGCGGCTCCGACTGTCCGTGCACAAGTAAAGGGGTAAAAAGGAGCGCCCCTACTTTTGTACACTGACAGGAGCCCCCGGGCCTGGGCCACACATAAGCGCGACACGTTGTTGGGCCAGGCCCAAAACGATGCGCGGGCAGTCGGGGCGGGATTTTACCGCAGTAATTTTTCGTCCGCTATGCTTCCCCACGACCTGCGCGCAACGTGGAGGGTCGTGCGTGACGTGGGGGTCATGCGTGGGGCGGTTTCCGCATGCATGCATCACATCGTGGTAAAGAGGCGGCTCGCGCCTTCCCCATAAAAAGAGGGAGGCATGGATGTCGGTGTCAAAACCGGCGGATCTCGGGTAGGGGGTCCCGAACTATGCGTCTAGGGTCGAGGGTTACAGGAGACAGGGGACATGATGTTTACCCAGGTTCGGGCCCTCTCTATGGTGCTAATACCCTACTTCCTGCTTGATTGATCTTGATGAATATGAGTATTACAAGAGTTGATCTACCACGAGATCGTAATTGCTAAACCCTAGAAGTCTAGCCTGTATGACTATGGTAATGAGTATCTGCCATCCGGACTACGCCCTCCGGTTTATATAGACACCGGAGGGATCTAGGGTTCCATAGAGTCAGTTACATAAGAAGGAATCTTCACGGCTGGTCGCCAAGCTTGCCTTCCACGCCAAGGAGAGTCCAATCCGGACACGGGTACAGTCTTCGGCCTTCATGTCTTCACAGCCCATCAGTCCGGCCCATGGATAACAGGCCGGACGCCCGAGGACCCCTTAGTCCAGGACTCCCTCAGTAGCCCCTGAACCTTGCTTCAATGACAAGGAGTCCGGCGCGCAGATTGTCTTCGGCATTGCAAGGCGGGTTCCCTTCTTTCCGAACTCCAAGATAGTCTTCAGATGTAATGATTGTATCCGGACTTGTATACACAACTACAGAGGATATAATATTTCATGAGTTCAATCCGCTGACAACTTTTTGGTAATATAACATCACGCCTGCTCGGCCATTATTTTCGAACCGTTAGCTGGCCCGTCGTCCCACGTCTCAAGATGTGGTTTTATTGGCACGTCTTATCCAAGCGGAGATCGTGTCTCCCATTTTTGAAGGGATTCTTGTCAACCCGGACATGGGTAACCCAACCGTCGTTTGGGTACAACTCCTTCGGAATAGGCAAGTTTTGACGCCCATGAGGAGACGTTTGATATTCGCACCATTTATATAGGGGTACAGACCCGACTTTTTCTTTCACGCTTGCTTCCTCCTCAACCCTTACTCCCCTGAGTTCCAACACCCGGGTCTCAGTTGCCACAAACCCCAATCATGTCCGGATCCAGCGGTCAAGGCCGGTGGGTAGCTTCTTCTGTCTCGGAGGGAGATATTGCAAAGCTTCGGGCGGCGAGGTATCTGACCGAAGAAATCCATCATCGGCTTCCTGCCGAGGGGCAGGTTATTCCCACCCCCAGATTCGGCGAGAGGGTCGTGTTCGTGTCCCACTTCCTCCGCGGGTTAGGCTTTGCACTTAACCCCTTCGTCTGAGGGCTCATGTTCTATTACGGGCTAGATTTTCACGATCTGGCCCCGGACTCTATTCTTCTTATCTCAGCGTTTATTGTCACGTGCGAAGCCTTCCTCCGAACTCCTCCGCACTTCGGCTTGTGGCTCAAGACCTTCGATGAGAAGCCGCAAGTGATAGAGGGGGAGCAAGCTGAGTGCGGTGGTGCTACAGTGAGAAAGCTTGCTAGCGCTGTTTGGCTGAAAGGATCCTTCGCCAAATCTTCCGATTTGTGCCAGCAGGGGTGGTTCTATATCACCACGCCCCGTGGCTACAAGTGGGCAGCTGCGCCTTCATTTCGATCCAGTCCCCCAATTTAGCTTGCATCATGGATTAATAAGGGGCTGGACAGGGGATCAACGGACGAGGTGCGAACTCTGCAAAGTCGCATCCGAAGCCTCATTGAGAGGAACATCAATATCGTCAATGTTGTTCAAGTAATGCTAGTTCGTCGGACCCTGCCGTGCCAGCGACGGCCTCTCCGTCTGTGGGAGTTCAATCCAGAAGGGACGCGAACTCTTCAGCACTTCTTCGGCATTACACACGAAGGAATGTGGAGATTATTCTTCGGGAAACGAAGGCAATGGCCGGACACCACCGAAGATGTCGGCCTAGACTGTAACCATCCGGATACCCTGGTAAGTACCCGTTTGCCGAATACCTCATAATCAGATACCCAGTGGCAAGATACTGACAGAATCATCCTTTTCAGGGCTGGATAAAGAAGGTAGAACGGATTAGGTGTCCGGCTCCCCTTCCCGAAGACTCAACTATTCCTGTGCTAACAAGGATGCTGGCCTCGGCACCATATCAGGCGCTGGTAAGGGAGGGCAAAGAGGAGAGCGAGAAGACCCGGGTTGACCTTTGTTCCGGAAGTAAGTCGGATATTGAGTCTGGAGAAAGCGACCTTTCCTCGCCAGAAGATAGAGGCGAAAGAGGAGCCAGCATCCCTTCTTCGAGTAGGAGGAAAAGGGCTGCCTCCAAAGGTTGGGAGGGGCGATCCCCCAAAAGGGGCAAGATGCCACCGTTGAGCGGCTTGGGTTTGGAGAGCGACGCTGTTGAACAGCTCCGACAAGGGGACAAGCCCTCAACCAAACCGTAAGTGAATCCGGAATACTTTGATAGCATCCCGCTCCTTTGCAATTACCGAAAATATACGTAACACGTCCACGAATTTTTACAGGTCGGCGCAGAGTGTTTCTGGGCAATCCTCTTCTTCGGGAGGTCTCCTCCCCGAGATGATGGAGAGCGAGACGCCTCCCCCAACCTCCTCACCCAATAAGGCGGACGACTCTGAAGTCTCGTCGCGGAGGGTTCTTCTTGATCAACAAGCTACGCAGGGGATAAAAGAGATAGTACCCGAAGGTGGATCTCTGACCGTCCGAGATTCTGGGGCTGATAATAAAGGCCCCGAACTGTCTGGCTCGCAGCCGACGGTGATTTTGGGGACGGGTGAACAGATTCATTCAAAGGATGGTGGTGCTCCTAGAGCTGCTTCCGGAGATCCGGAGGCTCCGGATATATTGCGGGACATGTTGCGAAAAGCATCTATCTCGGGGGAACAGCGTACCTTGATGGGTATAGTGGTTGATAAGATTTTTTCCGCGAAGAGCGGATTGAATGAAGCCTTCTTGAGCCTGCTAAAAGGCTTCGAGGTTTGTGATATAGTATTTTTAGCTATGTTTTATTTGCAAATATGCACCTGTGTATAGGTAGTAGCCCCTGAGACTCGGGTTGGCTTCCACTGGGAAGCGAATCGGAGGATCAAAAAGGATTACTCAAGGACTGATCTGATGAACTTGAACGCAGGCTGTTTCCCCCTCAGCTACTTCCCAGACTATGGATATTGCCGAGCTGCAGCGGAAGCTTGATGTAGCAGGGGATGACCTTGTGTTAATCAATATGCGTCTTGACGAGTCGCAAGGTATGTAATTGGGGCAATCCCCATACATTTTTTGTGGTATAAGCATGATACTAAAATCTGTATGCTGGAATATGCGTGGCTGCAGATAGTGTTGCCGCCGTTGAAGTTCTTCGAGCGGAGCTGGCCCGGGCCAAGGAGCTGGCCCGGTGTAGCGATGTGTCTGCCGAAAAGGCATCGGCTGAGTTAAAATCCGAACAAGCTGCACGGCACCAAGACAAGAAGAAGATATCCACGATGATGCTCGAACTGGAGAATGCTACTGGCCGCTGTGAATTTCTAGAGAAGAAGAATAAAGCCTTAACGGCTGAACTGGACAAGACCTTACAAGAGGCGAGAGAAGCGCAGTCGGAATCCAGAGTAGCCCGTGAGGAGGTTCGGCAGGTGAGGGAGATTGCGGCTGGAAAGCCCTTTCTGCTGCAAACTAAGTTCGGTGACCCGAACTATGCTCAGCTTAACCAAGTGTGGAGTCCTCCAGACGAGTTCTTGGACTTGCCAAAGAGTTCTTCCGATGTGGCGCGGTATTACCAGGCGCGAGATGGGTATGCAACGGAGAAGCTTTTTTGGTCGCAGTTTGGCGCATCAAAGCGCCCTCTGTTGCTCAACGAACAGATGTCCCAATGGGCCGAACTTCATAGGATATGCGGCACTGCCATGAAGGATGTCATAATCCGGTTGTGGCCAACCCAGCCTGTTCCGAATAGCTATTTCGTTTTGGTGCAGAGGCTTGTTGACGCGGTGCCGCGTATCGATGCTGTGAAGTGGTTAGCGTGCATTGAGGGTGCACGGATGGCTTTTGCCCGAGTCAAGACATTCTGGGGGAAGATGAAGGCCATCGATGTTGCGACGAAGAGTCCACCCAAAGGCAAGGATCTTCCAGAACAGGGGCATTATTTTGAAGACGTCCTAGCAGCCGCCCGCTTGATAGAGGGTCAGTGCTCGAAAGACATAATGTTCAAGTGAGGTGTATGAGAATTGTAAAAGACAATTTTATAGTTAATCTATTTTTATGTTTTGCTCGAAAGCTTGAATTCCTCCTGTGCGGCCGTTTTAATATAATCTGAAAGTTTTCCAGTCGTCGGCTTCAGCCCCCTCGTAGGAAGTACGGGGGTGTTCGGAAAAGCATTTAATCACTCTTTATCCAACGTCTTGGTCCATGAAGGAGGTGATAATGCGGCGAACCAGGCAATCGGACTATAGGACGTTAACACTTTCACTTAGCCATAGGAGTTTTATGGTGGGACTACGACATAGCCCCTGGTATGTATGCGGCGTATGGTGCCTTGCATATTTGATCTGAAAAAGATCCCTCGTGTGACACGGAGAATCGCTAAAGATTCCAGTAAGTCGTCAAGTGGTTGACCAGCTCACGCCGCATCATGACAGTCAATTTTCGGCTTTCTCTACCGAGGTACTTGACCAGATGAACAGGAAGCACAATCGCAGTAGTTCTCCCTTTACTACCCTAGCCGATAAAGCGGAACGTAGGGTAGCAAGCACAGGAGCCAGGCAACCCAACTATTGACCCAAGACAATGATTCGGAGCTGATGCATATAAGGCCAAACATGCGACGCCGAAGTACGCTGTAGAGCTGTTCGGGCTTTTGCTGGCAACTCATTTGTTCCCATACCGAGCCCTTGGCAGGTTATGCCAAGGTATATCTGTGAAACAACCATGGGAGCCGTTTTTAATGGCGAAACAACACGGATGATTAATTCAGATATTGTTTACTGGGAGCTGAGCGATATGCCAATGATTACTTATTATATATAAAAGCCGCCCTCCCAGCTATTTGACATGCTCGGGGTCGAGGGCGGAGGAACAGGCATAGTACAGGCTCAAAATAGAGAGTGCCGTCTACAAAAAGTTATTTTCGACCTCCTGTCACACGTCTGCGCCGCCAGTCCTCGGCGGGGGGAATCCTTGATGGAAATAGCCCCTTAGGTGAGTGTACGGATCCAAACTCCGATAGAGCCAGTTTCAGATGTTTGTCCTGTTCGTCACCTATTTCTAAGGGATAGTGAAGGAAGAAATAAAAAGAAAATGGATAAAAAAATGTTACGGGGATGCTTGCAGGTTTGTCCATAGTGTGCTTCCGCCAATGCCCATGGTATTTTGAGTGCGTAGTGATGTATGCGCGGCACAAATTTTGCAGGTGTACGAGGTGGGCGGCGGAAGCCGGACTGCTATTTTCGCTCCGGGAGTAGTTGATCCTTGGGTGGAAATTGCTTCTGACCCCCGGTATTTCGTTGGTGAATCTCTCCGTCATCCATGTCGCCTGGCAGCTTCCTCCCCTTGTGTTCGGCGTTGAGCTTGCCGGCCTGTTTAAAGACCCAGCAGTTTCTGTTAGTATGATTAGCTGGTTTATTGGGGTGGCCGTGAATCTGACAGGGTCGGTCCAATATCCTGTCTAGGTTGGATGGTTCGTCTCGTTTCGCCATGAATGGCTTCTTCCGTTGGCCGGGCTTGAGATTGCTGAATCCGGCGTTGATCGCTGTGTCGCGTGATCTTTCATTATCATTGCGACTGTTGTATTTGCTTCGTCGTGGCTTGTCGTTGTCGTCTCGGATTTCGGAAGTGCCCGGGTCGCTGGCGCTGTTGGTTCTACGAGCGAGCCAGCTCTCTTCTCCCGCGCAAAAGTGGGTCATCAGAGCAGTGAGGGTTGTCATGGATTTAGGTCCTTCTTGGCCAAGGTGGCGTGCAAGCCATTCGTCCCGGACACTGTGTCTGAAAGCCGCAAGGGCTTCCGCGTCCGGACAGTCGACGATTTGGTTCTTTTTGACTAAGAACCGAGTCTAGAGCTTCCTGGCTGACTCTCCGGGCTGCTGGACAATGTGACTTAGGTCATCGGCATCTGGTGGCCGGACATATGTTCCTCGGAAGTTATCGAGGAAGGACTCTTCCAAGTCCTCCCAGCTGCCTATGGAATTTTCAGGCAGGCTGTTTAACCAGTGCCGAGCTGGCCCTTTTAGCTTTAGTGGGAGGTATTTAATGGCGTGGAGGTCGTCCCCATGGGCCATATGGATTTGGTGGATAAAATCTTCTATCCATACCGCGGTATCGGTTGTTCCGTCGTATGATTCAATATTGACGGGTTTGAATCCTTCGGGGAATTCATGATCCATTACTTCATCGGTGAAGCAAAGCGGGTGTGCGGTGCCTCTATGTTGGGCCACACTGCGACGTAACTCCGAAGGAGCCCATTTGCAGTTTTCGGCTCGGGCGTGGCTAGGTTTGTCACGTCCGAATAGGTAGCCATCGTCGCGTGTCGAGGCATGCCTTCGCGATCTGTAGATCGATCTTGCGTGTCCTGCTCTATTGTCCAAGTCCCGCTTCAGGTCATCTGGACAATCGTGAGTTGTGTTATTCTTGCCTTTACGGCGAGGTGGGGTGGTCTGGTGTTCGGCTTGAGTTGCCTCTTTATCCGGACAGAGTTGTCGGCGACCTGCCGCATTGTGTGATGATGGTATGGGCTCCAACGCCTCGTCGTCGAACTGATGTAGCAATCTATGCTTCAGGTAGCTTTTGGCTAAGCCGCTAAGGCTGTATTCTTCGGCGACCATGACTTCGTTCCATCTATCGTTGAGTAGGTCTTGGTCAGCTTGAAGCTGCTGCTGCTTCTTTTTCAGGATCCTTGTAGTAGCTATTAGCCTTCGCTTGAAGCGCTCCTGCTCGAGGGCCTCTTCGGGTATGATGAAGTCTTCGTCGCCGAGGCTTACCTCATCTTCGGAGAGCGGAAGGTAGTTGTCGTCCTCCGAATTGTCGCTGGGCAGGGCCTGTTCATCGGGGCTGGCTTGCCCGTTTTCCTGTTCCTCCTGTTCGGATCTTGCTCCAACAGGGTCTTCATTGTTTTCGGCGTCGTCCGGAGTACTATTTTCTCCGGTGCCAGCGTTGCTGCTATGTGACTTGGAGCGGTGTTTAGGACGCCGGTACTTAGATTGTGTCTCAGGAGGTTTATTCTCAACCGGATCTCCTTTGTCATCGTCGCGAGCTTTTTTAAGCGTATCGACCATGTACACGTCGTCCGAATGGGTGGCCGTCCCACGTCCGGTGACTGGCGGGTCTTGGCCTTGCTCCTTGTCAGCATCGTCGTCTATACCGTCAATGTCTTCGGAGCCATAACCAGGCATGTCGGTTAAGTCCTCAATAGTGGCTATGAAGTGGGTGGCGAGTGGGAAGCGAAATTCTCCATTATCAGCCTCTAGCCCGAACCGGACATAGTTCGGCTGTGAGTCTAGGCCCGTACTTCTCTGCTTGTCCGGCTGCGAGTCCCTCGCCAGGGACAGGTTTTTTTAATGAATTTAGCACATCGTCGAAGGGGGAGAGTTGGAAGATATCTGCGGCGCTGAACTCGAAGATCGATAACCGATCCAACTCGATGTCCGCGGGCGTGCGCGGTTTGGAACTTATAGCCGGAGACGAGTCCGGAATTCTGTTGACGCTGATCTTGCGAGGTGCTGAGTCCGTGTGCGGCTCCAACGCCGCAGATTCTGTGGTTTCGGATGGTGCGATCTGCCCCGGATCTAAGGCCGTGGCAGTTACAGAAACCATCTCCTGAATCAGGTCCGATGAATGATTTACGTCATGTTCATCGGTGTCACATCCCTAGCTTCTCGTATTCCACTAGGCTAGCCTCATGTGTGCATCATGTTTGAATTTTGCAGAAAATTGAAATGGGGATTGCCTAAACCCTAGCATCAAAGGAATTCACTAGGTTCAACTAAAATATTCTCGGTGTTTCCAAATGGCTTTTAAAAATGTTCATCCTTTCTGGAAAATGCTGGAAACAATAACCAGAGGTGCTGCACATTTTTCCATGACATATTTGGGCTCTGAATTAAATCATATAGTATTTGAATTTGGGCATTTAAATGCTCAAATAATCATAAACTAAAATGTTTACTGTTGGATATATTCTAAACAGTAGCCATGATTAGTTTCATGATTTTTGGAAATGCCCTGGCATTTTTAATAAAGCCCAGAACAAAATAACAAAATAGAAAACAGGAATTAAAAGAGAACAAAAAAAGCGAGGACTTACCTGCACCCACCTGTGGCCTGCTACTCTAGCCACCTGGCTGGCCCAAGAGCTGGCCCAGCCCACCACAGCCAGCCCACCGCAGCCGCCACCGTCTTCAACCTCCTGCCAGTAGGCAGGAGGGTGTGTGCCCGACCCACGCGTGCATGCGTCGGCCACCTCCTGCTTGCCTGCTCGCCCTGGATCTCTCCCTCGTTGCCACGCACCCCCCTGGACCGCTCTCACTCTCTCCCGTGCTTCTCCCCTCCTCTGCTCTCTCTCCCTCTCGCCACCGAACGCGCCCGTCGCCGCCGCTCGCCACCACCGCGGCCACCGCCATCCCGACGACACCCCGAGCAGTCTACGTGCTCCGCCCCGATGCCCTCTTCCTCCTCACCAATCCTCACGACGCCGGAAGCCCCTGGACGCCGCCAACACCGCCGTTTCCCTCGTCGGCCACCGGAGATCGCCGGCGACCTCCCGTCGTCACCAGCCCCTCCCCGACCACGCCGAGGCCTCCGTTCAACTTGTTGTGAGCTCCTCTACCCAACCCCTCTCTCCCCGCCGTCGATTTCTTCCTCTAGCCCCACTAACCACCGCGGCTGAAGCTCGCCGCCGCCGTGCCTCATCGCCGACGTGGCTAGAGCCACAGTGGCTCGAAGCCAAGCTCACCACTATGCTCAACGCAGCACCAGGAGCCCCGTAGCCACCACCATGTCCTCCTCCCGTGCACCGTAGTGCCGAACCCAACCCCGTCCGAACTCCAGCCGCCGCCATGAGCTCGACTCCGGCAAGCTCGCTCCACCCCAGCCCCTCCCGCTTGCCCTACCAGATGCGCGCGAGCCCCAGATACGCATAGGACCAAACCACGGTCGATTTGGTCGACCGTGGGCAAAACCCGAGCGCCTCCGCCGTCCCTGGCCTCGCCGGCGACGAGCCGCGGGTCAACTCCGGTGAGTTGGACCCGGGGTTGACCACAGTTTGACCGCCTGAGTCACTGACGTGTGGGGGCCACCTCTTTAACTAATCTGGCTTAGTGCTAATTAACTCGGTTAACTAGTGTTGTCACTGACCAAAGGGTCCCCCAGGTCAGGTTTGACCTGGCCGACCCAGTTGACCTGCTACAGCCCGGATTCCCGGAGTCCTGTTAGCCCAGTGCTACAGCCCGGATTCACACGCTGCTGACCGACATGCTCGATGTTGATTCATGTATGCCTGTCCCCGTAAGTTAGTGCCACTTTGGGTTCACGACTAGCCATGTCGGCCCGGGTTCTCTATCATATGGATGCTAGTGACACTATCATATACGTGAGCCAAAAGGCGCAAACGGTCTCGGGCCATGGTAAGGCGACACCCGTGGGAATACCGTGCGTGAGGCCGCAAAGTGATATGAGGTGTTACAGGCTAGATCGGTGTGACTTAGAATCGGGGTCCTGACAGCGTTGGTATCACAGCCTGACTGCCTGTAGGATTACCAAGCCAAACTGGTCGAAGTTGTGTCTAGAAATGCTTTAGTTATATAAGGGAATTGATTGCGGGAGGGAACGTAGGGCTCTTTTTACTCCTTATACCTCATGCCCTCTGATCCGAGTCATCTTATCTTTCCTACGAGGATTTAGAACTAGGCCTTCTCATCTATCTATCAGGATGACGTGTTACTAATCCCGAGGCTTAGAAGATTGTTGGATTTAAGCTCCAGTTCAGTTTCTACTACTTCTATGTGTTCATAGTTGGTCTCGGAACCTTGATATTGTGCTTCTGAGTGGTTATGCCACCATTTCTTGCAGGATGTCTCAAATCCATGAGCATTTACAGCCGTTATGCTGTCTGAGTCATCCCAGGTTTCTAAATAGTCTGATGCATTTGCAAATCCCTTCTTTCCATTTCCGATGTTCCTTTGGGCCAGATTAACCACACTAATCGCTGAGTTGAGGTACTCCATTGCCTCGACATATATGTTGGAGCTAGTATTATGACCCTAGGTGTCTTAGAAGATTACCTAGTAATATAGCCATGTCTTGTGTTTCCAGTGTGATGATTCTGGCCACCATTCTTGAAAGCATCCCGTGATGCCATTTAGTAGTAGGTATTCTATTCCTGGGTTCTTGACCCAAGATTCGTTCTACTTAACTCGTGTAGCTAGTGTTTGCTCGTTCCTTTAGGATATTAGTGACCTTTGTGATAGTCTTCGAGGTCCGTGGTATATCACTCTTCCAAATACCATGAACCATCCTTGGCAGAAGTTCCTCGTTGAACTAAAGGATCACAATAAGAGTGCTCTTAATGGGTTCTCCCTTGAAGAATTGTGAATGTGCCGGTCCTTCCTCTTCTGCATGGGTTATCCGGAAGAAACATGTTGAACTTGGTTCGAAATACTAATCCATGCATCCACAACTCAAAATTTTATATGTTCCTTGAGTTTACCCTCCTCAGTTGTATTCTGACCCCAGTCTATCAATTGATAGTCAGGAATAGTTGGCATTCATGTTCATCGATGCGTATTATTCTTGTGGTCCGTCAAGCCGTTCTATTCAGAATGACTAGGAGAAACAAACTCCAGTACCTCGTCCATCTATGGGATTGGGTCAAAGTAGTTGTATTCCGCAGATCAAATGCCTAACCAGCTTTTGTTCTGTTCTAGAATTGCACCACCTTTTGTGAATTCTTGACGCGGTGATACTCCTCGCCATCATCATTCATTTCTCGGTCCCGTGTTATTGTAACCGGAACACCGACAGGTGATCTATGATGTGTGAAATCTATACTCCTAGCAAATCTGTTGCTTGGTAGTTAAAGGACAATAATTTCATCCTTAGCATGTTGGTTACTGAATCACATCCTATGGTTGATCGTGCTACCTAGTCCTTATTTCTGGTGCACTCTTCGATCAATGAGTTAGGATTATTCAATCCCTTGCTTATTTGATCATATCGTCTTGCCCTGAAAAGCAAGATTGTTCTCGAGCTTAGCAACATATCGGTGGTACGTGATTTTCCGAATATCTTCTCGGAAGTATCACCAGGTTGTCACCTGACCGCTATGTTGAATTCGTGATCAAGTTGGTTTCCAATAAACCACTCTTTCTCCAAGAATCTGTCTTGGATACCCCTGAGCTAGTTGGTTAAGCCAAACGACAACTTGGAGAGTTGGAAGATAAAAGCTTGCCTGGCTTAGTTCATTTTAAGGGATATCTTTTGTGTGTGTGTGTGTTGAAGAAAGATGATATCTCCATCGATTGGTCCTCGTGATCAGTTGTTGGATCTATTGCCTTTTCAAAACTTTGACTTGAGTATGGGCTATCGTCAAGTCAAATCAGAACCAACGATATTCGTAATGTTGTCTTACTCGTGGTTGAACCCTCGAGCATACACCATTACATCTTTTGGTCTGACCAGTGCTATCACCGTGTTCACATGATGGTGGAAGTCCAGTGATATGAAAATTCCGTTGAGTTGTTGTTGAGCCCATCAGCAGCATTTTGTCTCCCCCATGTTTCATGTGGAACATTAAAGCTAGCATTGGAAACTTTGTAAGCATTGCCTTCATGTTCCGATCATGAGGTATACGTTTGGATGAAAGAAGTGACTTCCTCTAACTCACGTGCATTTGATGTAAGTTGTCGCCGTGGATCCGAGAAAGTTTGTTTTTGCTTCCTCTGGAATCATCCCAAGCCATTCATGCATATGTGCGAAGTATCATGTGGTTTGGAGACTTGCAACCTTCATTCCATATGTTCCCTAGCACCCTAAGCCACTGATTGACTTGTTCAAGGAAAAGAAGTCTAGCGCGCGTAAAGACTTCGAAATCCTTGATGATGGATCCTAACCTGAACTCGATAGTGTTTTATTATAAGACTACTATGTGGTCATTCTTGTCTTGGACAACATGTTCACATGTATGTAGCAGAACCAGCTCATATTTTGGAGCTTGATATCGTAGTTCACTCCCCGAGAATCTCGCAACATCATCTCGTCGATTTGTGTTGCAAACTTTCATTTTTCTTTCTAGACTTGATGAGTCTGGAATATCCTGACACCAACCAGATCTGAATCTCAGGCAGATATGATGGTTGGAACATTCCCGACATTTGCATTTTGTTCCTAGCTTGCACCGCCTTGTGCCAATTTCCCATGGGCTGCCCTTCTCAGCCATTGCTGCTCAGGATCTTCTTCAAAAGTGGTCCTACCATGGGTCCCATCCATTTCTGATGATAAGCAAAAATCATTCCTTACGTTGTCTTCAACAAGGTAGTCCACATCATCCATTTTAATCCGGATATGCCATTCCATTGGACTCCACCAAACGATCGATTGTGATTGCCTTAGGCTGGTATAAAGAGTTTCAATGATCTTTGTATCAAAAGTAATTCTTTTTGCCACTTAAGGGAAGAATTCTACGAGTCACCTTTCCTAAGGTGCCCCGTTATGGAGTCATGGCAATTAACTCCTCGCTGCTTTGGAACCCATGCACCATATTATCTAAGCGTGGGATTGTTGCCCACCAAATCAAACCTCATCGTTTGTTCTTCCATCCCTCTCGATGTGTTTTGTGTCTCAACTCGAGATGTTTCAACATCTCATTCCGTGAGTTGATCGTGAGTTGCTCGATCTTTAAGAAGATCGATTCCTATAGAGTTTCTTCTGTCGTCATCATGTTGGATGAAGATCCCGAAAGCAAAGACGACAAGATCAATTTGAAGCAATGAGTCAACATCTTCGATGAGGGTATTGGATCGAGAAGATTGTGTTAGATTTTGTGTCCCCCTTTCCTCTTACCCTACGCTTGAATCTCGGGACGAGATTCTTGTTTAGTGGGGGCGAGTTGTCACATCCCTAGCTTCTCGTATTGCACTAGGCTAGCCTCATGTGTGCATCATGTTTGAATTTTGCAGAAAATTGAAATGGGGATTGCCTAAACCCTAGCATCAAAGGAATTCACTAGGTTCAACTAAAATATTCTCGGTGTTTCCAAATGGCTTTTAAAAATGTTCATCCTTTCTGGAAAATGCTGGAAACAATAACCAGAGGTGCTGCACATTTTTCCATGACATATCTGGGCTCTGAATTAAATCATATAGTATTTGCATTTGGGCATTTAAATGCTATTAAATATTTTAAATGCTCAACTAATCATAAACTAAAATGTTTACAGTTGGATATATTCTAAACAGTAGCCATGATTAGTTTCATGATTTTTGGAAATACCCTGGCATTTTTAATAAAGCCCAGAACAAAATAACAAAATAGAAAACAGGAATTAAAAGAGAAGAAAAAAAGCGAGGACTTACCTGCACCCACCTGTGGCCTGCTACTGTAGCCACCTGGCTGGCCCAGGAGCTGGCCCGGCCCACCAGAGCCAGCCCACCGCAGCCGCCACCGTCTTCAACCTCCTGCGAGTAGGCAGGAGGGCGTGTGCCCGACCCGCGCGTGCACGCGCCGGCCACCTCCTGCTTGCCTGCTCGCCCTGGATCTCTCCCTCGTCGCCACACACCCCCTGGACCGCTCTCACTCTCTCCCGTGCTTCTCTCCTCCTCTGCTCTCTCTCCCTCTCGCCACCGAATGCGCCCGTCGCCGCCGCTCGCCACCACCGCGGCCACCGCCGTCCCGATGACACCCCGAGCAGTCTACGAGCTCCGCCCCGATGCCCTCTTCCTCCTCACCAATCCTCACGATGCCGAAAGCCCCTGGACGCCGCCAACACCACCGTTTCCCTCGTCGGCCACCGGAGATCGCCGGCGACCTCCCGTCGTCACCAGCCCCTCCCCGAGCACGCCGAGGCCTCCGTTCAACTCGTTGTGAGCTCCTCTACCCAACCCCTCTCTCCCCGCCCTCGATTTCATCCTCTAGCCCCACTAACCACCGCGGCCGAAGCTCGCCGCCGCCGTGCCTCGTCGCCGACGTGGCTAGAGCCACAGTGGCTCAAAGCCAAGCTCACCGCTGTGCTCAACGCAGCACCAGGAGCCCCGTAGCCACCACCATGTCCTCCTCCCGTGCACCGTAGTGCCGAACCCAACCCCGTCCGAACTCCGGCCGCCGCCACGAGCTCGACTCCGGCGAGCTCGCTCCACCCCAGCCCCTCCCGCTTGCCCTACCAAATGCGTGCGAGCCCCAGATACGCGTAGGACCAAACCACGGTCGACCGTGGGCAAAACCCGAGCGCCTCCGCCGTCCCTGGCCTCGCCGGCGACGAGCCGCGGGTCAACTCCGGTGAGTTGGACCCGGAGTTGACCACAGTTTGACCGCCTGAGTCACTGACGTGTGGGGGCCACCTCGCTAACTAATCTGGCTTAGTGCTAATTAACTCAGTTAACTAGTGTTGTCACTGACCAGTGGGTCCCCCAGGTCAGGTTTGACCTGGCCGACCCAGTTGACCTGCTGACATCATACCGATGTCATGCTGACGCAGTAAATAGTTTATGTATTTAAAACAATTCAGAAAATCCAGAAAAAGGCTTAAACTTCTAAAAAATCATATAAATTCAACCGTAGCTCCAAATGAAACAAATTATATATGAAAAATGATCAGAAAAATCCAATCTATCCATCTGCACTGGTTTCATGCATGATAAAGCAACTTAAACCTTCTGTTTATATCAAAACATGTTAATGCACTTTATAAACCCTTAACTTGAGTTTGTATTTGAATCTTTGATTCAAATGAGCTCAAACCACCCTGGTTGTAGATGCATTATCCCAACACACTCATCTCGCCATGTAATATTCATGCATCATATTGTTGCATTGCATTGATTGTGTTTTCTCTCTGTTGCCGGTAATTGTCCCCTCCCGATAGACGTGATTCCGACGATGAGTTCGATGACACCGATGAAGAACTATAATATCTTCAGAAGTGCCAGGCAAGCAAAAACCCCTTGTTCATTCCGATACAATCCCATTCTCTCGCTCCTTCTCTCTTCTACTGCATTAGGACAACATCGATTCAACTGTTACATGTTGTGGTAGTTGAACCCCTTTTCCTCTGCATGACCTGTCATTGCCACAGTAAATAGATGAAACCCACTAGCATGAGTAGGAGTTGTTTGAGCCCTGATGTGCCTACTCATTCATGCTTGTTTGTCATGCCTGCTACTGCTTAGAGTTGAGTCGGGTCTGATTCATCAGGGATGAATTGGAATGGTGATGAACATGTCCTACTGTGTGTGTGAGCTAAGTGTGTGAACACGATTTGGTAAAGGTAGCGGTGAGAGGCCATGTAGGAGTACATGGTGGGTTGTCTCATTGCAGCCGTCCTCAGGAACTGAGTTCTGTGTTTGTGATCCATGAAACAGTTACTACCACGCATTGGGCCCGAAACCAATGGACCCTCTCGGCTTCTTAATCACCCGTGTCCTCTGTCCAGGAGTTGCAAGTAGTTTCTGGTGTTTGTAGTATGCTGGAGGCCGTGGACAGCGCTGACCCGAGGGGTGGGCTGTGATGCGGTAGGCACGTGGCACGGTGTACCGGGCGCCCGTTTGGTGTCTTGGGAACCCTGCACACATCGTTCGGAGCCGTATGTGGAAACCTCGGCCGGACTCCCTGCGGATGGAACCTGAATAGGCGATAAACCTGGACTAGAGACTTGAGTATTTAGGTAGGCTGTGGCCGACACCCTCGCTGGGCTTCCGCTTGAAGGTTGCCGAGTACATGCTGTGTAAACGGCGGTAAGTGGTGAGAGCGTGTGTGATGAAGTACACCCCTGCAGGGTTAATATGATCTATTCGAATAGCCGTGTCCGCGGTAAAGGACTTCTGGGTTGCCTATAACAGTTCATAGTCAAGTGAAAGTGGATACTCTAAAATACGCGAGATAAGCGTGAGTGCTATGGATGGCGTTCTCGTAGGGAAACGGGAGCGAATCCATAGTGGTGTATTGGTATGGTGAAAATGTGGACTCGTGTGCGCCACCTCAAAAGAGCTACTTGCAGTCGTAGTTAGGATAGCCACCAAGTCAAAGCTGGCTTGCTGTAGTTAAACTCCACCACCCCCTTTGTTGATACCGATGCATATGTAGATAGTTCTGATGTAAGTCTTGCTGGGTACATTTGTACTCACGTTTGCTTATTTTATGTTTTGCAGAGAGACGTCAGTCTCGCTAGTAGTTCCGTGTGGACTTCGATGTTTAGCTTGATACCTCAGCTACGATCTTGTGCCCTCGGCAGGATCTAGTAAATAGTCAGGCTTCTCAGCCTTTTTTATTTGTAGATGTCTGTACTCAGACATGTTAAGCTTCCGCATGTGTTTGACTTGTATGCTCTGAATGTTGGGTCATGAGACCTATGTTTGTAATATCTCGCTCCTCGGAGCCTAATGAATAAATACTTGAGTCGTAGAGTTATGTTGTGATGCCATGTTGTATTTACACATATCGGGCATATTGTGTGTATGATTGAAATGCTTGGTATGTGTGGGATCCGACAACCTAGTTGTTTATCCTTGGTAGCCTCTCTTATGGGGAAATGTAGTCTTGTGCTTCCATGAGCCATAGTAGTCCGCTACTGCCCGGTTCACCGGAGTCCTGCTAGCCCAGCACTACTGCTCCGGAAGACTTGACTGGCCGGCATGTGTTTCACTTCGCTCCTGTGTCTGTCCCTTCGGGGAAATGTCACACGGTGACATCCGGAGTCCTGCCTAGCCTGCTACAGCCCGGATTTCCCGGAGTCCTGTTAGCCCAGTGCTACAGCCCGGATTCACACGCTGCTGACCGACATGCTCGATGTTGATTCATGTATGCCTGTCCCCGTAAGTTAATGCCACTTTGGGTTCACGACTAGCCATGTCGGCCCGGGTTCTCTGTCATATGGATGCTAGCGACACTATCATATACGTGAGCCAAAAGGCACAAACGGTCCCGGGCCATGGTAAGGCGACACCCGTGGGAATACCGTGCGTGAGGCCGCAAAGTGATATGAGGTGTTACAGGCTAGATCGGTGTGACTTAGAATCGGGGTCCTGACAATCGGAGTGAGGGGAGCGATCGCCGCGGTCTCAAATCCATTGAAGATCAAGTCTCCACGGATATCCGCGACATAGTTCAAGCTTCCAAATCTAACCTGGTGGCCAGGGGCGTAGCTATCGATCTGCTCTTGATGGCCAAGCGAGTTGGCCTGCAGTACGAAGCCGCCGAACACGAAGATCTATCCGGGGAGGAAGGTTTCTCCTTGGACAGCGTCATTATAGACGATTGAAGGGGCCATCGAACCTTTCGTCGACGACACAGTGGAACTTTCAATGAAAGCACCAATGTCAGTGTCAAAACTGGGGGATCTCGGGTAGGGGGCCCCGAACTGTGTGTCTAGGATCGATGGGTACAGGAGACAGGGGACATGATGTTTACCCAGGTTCGGGCCCTCTCTATGGAGGTAATACCCTATTTTCTGCTTGATTGATCTTGATGAATATGAGTATTAAAAGTGTTGATGTACCACGAGATCGTAATGGCTAAACCCTAGAAGTCTAGCCTGTATGACTATGGTAATGAGTATCTGCCATCCGGACTACGCCCTCCTGTTTATATAGACACCGGAGGGATCTAGGGTTACATAGAGTCGGTTAAATAAGAAGGAATCTTCACGGCTGGTCGCCAAGCTTTCCTTCCACGCCAAGGAGAGTCCAATCCGGACACGGGTACAGACTTCGGCCTTCATGTCTTCATAGCCCATCAATCCGGCCCATGGATAACAGGTCGGACGCCTAAGGACCCCTTAGTCCAGGACTCCCTCAGTGGAGGCGCGACTCATTTACTGGGTGGACTCGGGTCGCGGTCTTCAAGGCGCCCACGCCCCACGATCACAGGGCGGGGAACAGTCCTCCATGCAAGTGGCGGGCGGTAGAGGTGGGAAACCGGGCCATCGCTGATTGGGGCAGCGGTTCGGTCCTGATTCCCTGCGCCTCCGATGGCTGGATTGGCTGAGTGGGGCGGCTGAGCCTCGACCCCGCCCCTTTATATGGAGGGGGAGGGGGGCGTCATCCCACATTCCTTCAGTCTCCATCCTCCTCCACCTTCGCTCCTTTCTTTCACCTGCCATGGCGAGAGGAGGTGCTGGGCCTTCGACGGTGGCGGCAAGGGTTGCTGCTCGTCAGCGCGTCCTTCCTTCCCACTAGCCCAAGGCGGTGGAGCCGGCCGCGAGAGGAAGGGGGAGGGGGCGTGCCCGAGGTCGCCGCGGCGGTCGGGGGAGAGGGGGACGAGGCGGCGCGATGGCCGTGCCTCCGCCAGCGGTGCCTCCCGCGACGGAGGGTCACGTCGGGAACCAGCCCCGCGAGTTCTTCATCAGGGTGCGCCGGCCACCGTGTCGTCGTCTCCGTCTCCCCACCCCCCTTCGCTCAGGAGGCGGAGCTCAATCCGCCCCAGACCCTCAGGTTGCACATGAGGGGATGCGGGACCGGCGGCACGCGGGTTGACATCGACTTCCCCGCTCTGCATGTCATGTACCTCCGTCGCGGATGGAAGACATTTGCTCGCATCCATAGCCTGATGGTGGGGCTAGTCCTCTACTTCAAATTAATGGAGGGCGGCCTGCTCTCCGTCAAGGTCTTTGGACATCTTGGAACTCGCCTGAAGTGCTGCATGGAGAGCTCCTCCGATGATGAAGATTCCTCCGCAAGCGGGAGTGACGAGGAGGACGCGACAGCGACGATGAGGGAGTCGAGCTGGAGGATGCCGACTCCGACTGACCGTGCCGCCCCTTCCTTGGCCACGCGCCCCGCCGAGGGCCTTCCTTGCCAAGCTCTCCATCGGGGCACTCCCTGTCGACTCCTTCGGCGGCTGGCATAGGAGGGCCGGAGAAGGCGAAGAAGGCGGGCGGCGGCCGTCAAATCGGAGTACGCGGGTACCGACGCCTTCATCGCGTATTGTCGGTCCGCTGCCTCGTCTTCCAGGTCTGCTCCCGGCACCAAGATGTTCTGTTTGTGCCTTCTGCTCCTCGTACCTTGCCTAGGCGCTCTTTTTGCCCTCCCGTTGCCTTGTTCCACCATCTGTGGAGAGGGACAAGAAAGGGATTATGGGCACCTTATCTTTTTTTAGTCTGTAAGCCTACGGGCACTTGTTAATTTTAAGACTTGTAATCCCCTTGCTCATGTTTTTAATTCCGTATGAACTGTACCTGTATGGGATGTTTTTAATGAAAAAGGGTGCTAGCCGGGTTCTTTGTGCATGAGCGAGGCCCATGCCAAGGATGAATCCTTGTTATTTTTTAAAATAAACATCGTCGCACGGTAACTGGCCTTGCCGTCTCCCCACTTCAGTCGACCATTCTCGCGCTCTTGGTGGAGGCGGGAGCGAAGTAGAGTTAGGCCTCTCGTTCATCTCCTCACCACCGCGACTACTACCAAATTCTGACCCAGGAGGTAGCTCTTGGGTACAGGAAAGGGGGAGCACGGTGGTTTTAAGGACATGGACGAGGTTTCACATGTCCCAGTTCTACACAGAAACGCATAACAGGGGGATGAAAGACTTCTCTGAATCCGCAGCCCTCGGCAACCTTGGCTTGCCGTGGTTGGATCCTTGTACCTTCAGCCCCCGGCAGTCTTGGCCTGCCGGGGCCGGAGCGTTGGTTCGTTCTCTTTTTCCCAAGCGGCTCAGCAGAAGTGTCCGCGTGCCCTGTGAACCAAAGAGAACAGAAAGACACACACTCGACCTGTAGGCTAGGGGTTAGTCGCCGCTAAGCACTATCAACCATAACCGAGGGAGAGACTTAACCTAGCATGCATGCTATAACTTAGGGCGCCAGCACTTCGTTTATTTATGCTCAGGGTCTGCGCCTGGCTTTGTATAGAGGGTTACATGCCTTGTCGGCAAAGCTTGTACAAAAGGTGGCTTGCCGGGAAGCCTGGCAAGCCGCGCCTCACGGGTAAAATTTGCGAAGATGCTCGATGTTCCAGGAGTTTCTCACTGGGACAGCATCCTCGGTCTCCCGACGGACTGCGCCGGGCCTGGTGACTCATATTACCCAATAAGGGCCTTCCCACTTCGGCGTCAACTTGTTGGAATTCTTGGCCGACTGAGCGCACGGAATAACAAGGTCACCTTCCTCAAAGCTTCGGGCATGAACCTTGCGGCTATGGTAGCGGCGCAAGGCTTGCTGGTAGCATGCTGCTCTCATAGCCGCCCGAAGACGATCTTCCTCAAGGAGCGTTGCGTCATCTTGCCGCAATTGCTCTTGCTCAAGCTCGTCATATGCGAGCACTCGAGGTGACCCGTATGTGAGTTCTATGGGGAGAACTGCTTCTGCCCCGTAAACCAGGGCAAAGGGTGTCTGGCCGGTGGCTCGATTTGGCGTCGTTCTGATCGACCAAAGAACCACCGGAAACTCATCAATCCAGCACCTTCCGCTCTTGTGCATCCTGTCAAAAGTCTTCGTTCTCAGGCCTCACAATACTTCAACATTTGCCCTCTCCGCCTGGCCATTGCTCCGGGGGTGTGCCACGGAAGCGAAACAGACCTTGCTGCCGAGGTCTTGGATGTATTGGATAAAGGTGTGGCTTGTGAACTGCGTGCCCCTTGAAGAACTTAACGGCTGACTGTGCTGTAACCTTCCTCACTGCCTCCACCTCCGGCCACTTTGTGAACTTGTCGATTGCAACGTACAAGTACTCAAAGCCCCTGACAGCGCGAGGGAAAGGGCCAAGTATGTCGAGCCCCCAGGCCAAAAACGGCCAGGAGAGAGGGATTATTTGAAGGGCTTCAGCTGGTTGATGAAGCTTCTTCGAATGGAACAGGCACGCTTCGCACCTGGTTACTAGCACCGTCGCATCATGGAGGGCGGTGGGCCAGAAGAAGCCTTGCCCGAATGCCTTGCCGGCAAGGGCCCTCGACCCTATGTGGGAGCCACATATGCCTCCATGTATCTCTGCCAACAGCTCCAGTCCTTCCTCCCGGGGGATGCACTTCAATTTCACACCGTTCGGTCTTTTTCTGTACAGGACGTCATCGACGAACTGGTACAAGGCAGACCGACGGGCTACTTTTGCCGCTTCTTCCTGCTCCTTAGGAAGTTCCCCTGTCTGGAGGAAACGGATGGTATGTTGTGCCCATGCCGGAGCCTGGGGCTAGACGGCAAGGACCAAAGGCATCTCTTCCACCATGGGGGCAGCCGTCTCTACGGCCAGGGCTTGGCGCCCTGCCGGGGTCAGCTACCCCTCGGCAGGCTCGGAATCCGTGGCAACACCCTTGCCGGCGGCCCCTGGGGGCTCGGCGGGAAAGTACTTGCCGGGACCAGATTTCCTCCGCTTGTTCTGCTCCGTTGATGGTTCGGCGGATGGTTGAGTTAACTGAAGCAAGAAGGTACCTGGTTCCACAGGTAGCTTGAGTGCAGCGCGCTTTGACAGGTAGTCAACGATGTCGTTCTCCGCTCGGGGAACATGCTCCGCTTGTATACCGTCGAAGCGCTCCTCCAGATTCCTCACCTCATCTACGTAGGCCTCCATCAACGTACTCTGGTAATCTTTGTTGGCTTGCTTGACGACAAGCTGCAAATCACCCCTGACGATGAGCTTCTTCACCCCGAGGTCTGCCGCGATCCTGAGACCGGCAAGCAGCCCCTCGTACTCAGCAGTGTTGTTTGTGGACATCTCCCTGGGAAAGTGCATCTGGATCACATACTTGAGGTGCTCTCCGGTGGGTGCGAAAAGCAACACACCGGCACCGGCGCCTTGCAGCGAGAAAGCCCCATCGAACTACATGATCCAGTCGCGACTCGCTTCCTTGCCGGGGAGAGTGATCTCCTAGATTTCTTCGTCGGGTGTTGAGGTCCATTCTACAATGAACTCCTCCAAGACTCTGCTCTGGATTGTCGAAGTACTTTCAAACTTCAACCCAAAGCTCGACAACTCCAAGCCCCACTCCACAATCCTTCCGGTTGCATCTGGGTTGTGCAGTATCCATTGCAACGGGAGGCGGGTGACGACAGTGATCTTGTGGTCTTGGAAGTAATGACGCAGCTTCCTCGAGGCCATAAGGAGGCCGAAGAGCAATTTTTGCACACCGGAGTACCTTGACCTAGCCCCCTGCAAGAGGGAGCTGACAAAGTAAACCGGGTGCTGCATCATCTTCTTCCTCTGCACCACTTCACTTGGCTGCGAGGGCCGGATCCCGATGGCGTCAGACTCTGCCGGGGGCCTTGCCTGGCTGGCACCAGGCCCTGCCGGGGGAATTTCTGACTTGCCATCCGCCGGTCCTGCTGTTGCCACTGCGTCTTCGTCGACCTTCCTCTGTGCCACTAGTGCGGCGCTGACCACTTGATTCGTTGCCGCCAGGTATAGCAGCAGTGGCTCTTCTGGTTTAGGCGCAACAAGTATTGGCGTAGAGGAAAGGTATTTCTTCAAATCCTGCAACGCTGCCTCGGCCTCTGGGGTCCACTCCATTGGGCCTACCTTCTTCAAGATTTTGAAAAAGGGAAGGGCGCGTTCAGCGGACTTGGAGATGAATCTGCTCATGGCGGCAACGCAGCCAGTGAGCCAGCGCACATCCTTGATCCGCTTGGGTGCCTCAATCTTCCCAATAGCCTTGATCTTGTCCAGGTTTGCCTCAATCCATGCTGCGACACAAATAACCCGAGAAGTTTTCCAGATGGAATGCCAAAGACACACTTCTCAGGGTTCAGCTTGAGGTTGATCTTGCTTAGGTTGGCAAACGTCTCTTCTAAGTCTTGTACAAGGGTCGCCTTGTCCTTGGTTTTGACCACTATGTCATCCATATAAGCTTCCATATTTCTATGTAGCTGGGGCTCAAAACCAATCTAGACCGTCCTTGCGAATGTTGAGCCAGCACTCTTCAACCCGAAAGGCATCCGTAAAAAGAAATACGTACCACATGGGGTGATAAATGTTCTCTTCTCTTCATCTTGTCTTGTCATCAAGATCTGGTGGTTGCCCGAGTAGGCATCGAGGAATGACAACAGATCACACCCGGCCGTGGAATCAACAATCTGGTCGATGCGCGGCAACGGGAAGGGGTCCTTAGGACAAGCCTTATTGATATCTGTGTAGTCAATACACGGCCTCCACTTCCCAGTTTCCTTGCGCACCACCACCGGATTGGCCAACCATGTCGGATGAAGCAGTCCTCTCACCAAACCTGCCGCTTCCAATTTTCTGATCTCCTTTGTGATGAACTCCTACCGTTCCAAAGCTTGCTTCCTGACCTTCTGCTTGACGGGTCGCGCATGGGGACAGACGGCAAGGTGGTGCTCAATCACTTCCCTGGGAAAGCCGGGGATGTCGGATGCTTGCCACGCAAACACATCGACATTCGCCCGCAGCAAAGTGACGAGCGTGCTTTCCTATTTGCTGTCGAGGGTGGAGCTTATGGTGAAAACCCCTCCCGTGCCATCCTCCTTGACGGACACCCTCTTGGTATCTGGTGGTGCAGCTCTGGATTTCTTGCTCTTGCCGGTGGAGCTCTCTGGCACGTCCTCGACGGTAGCACAGCACTCCGAAGAGGTGCGCTTGCCAGAGTGGGTGCGAGAGGCCTTGCCGGGCTTCTTCTTCCCTCCCGGGGCTTCAGCGGAGGAGCAAGTGCCTTGGCGGTAGCCGCTGCAACTCCTTCTCGGTAGAGTAGGTCGGCGCAGATCAGCGCATCTTTCTTGTCGCAGGGGATGGTGATGACGGTCATCGGCCCAGGCATCTTCAACGTGTTGTAGGCGTAATGCGACGCCGCCATGAACTTGGCTAGTGCCGGGCGGTCGAGGATCCCGTTGTAGGGCAAGGGGATCTCGGCTACATCAAAGACAATCCTCTCCGTTCTGTAGTTCAACTCGCCTCCGAACGTCACAGGCAAAGTGATCTTCCCCTTCGGCTGGCTTCTTCCCGGGTTGACCCCTTGAAACGTGCCCGTCTCCTCGAGGTCTCCGTCAAGAATTTGCAGCCTTTTGATCACGATGGGTGAGATCAAGTTCAGGCCGGCCCCGCCGTCAACCAGCATCTTGTTCACCTTGAGGTTGTCTATCGTTGGCGAGACCAACAACGTTAAACACCCGACCGCAGTTGTGCGGTCAGGGTGGTCCTCAGCGTCAAAGATGAGGGGCGTGCTGGACCACTTCAGTGGCTTCTGAGCATCAAACGATGGCTCTGCTGTTGTAATCTCACGCGCCCACTGCTTGAGCTGGCGGTGAGAAGTGTGCAGCGAGGCGCCGCCATCGATGCACATGGCCTCCGTAGCCTTTTGAAACTCTTGCCCGCCGGACTCGTCATCCTCATCATGATCATCGTCTTCCTGCTTCTTGTCGCGGCCCCGAGCGGGCATCTCTTGCTGGTTATCCTTGCCGCCGTGGCATCCTTGCCTGCCATGCTTCTTGCCAGATCCTTCGGCACCATCTTGACCCTTCTCCTTGTCCCGCCTCTCATACTCGGCCTTTTGCTTTTCGGCAAGCAGCTCGACCTGTCGGCAGTTCAGCATGTCATGGCCCTTGGTGGGATGGATCTTGCAATACTGCTTGTCGGAGCCCCCTGGCTTGTCGACAGCCGCCAAGGCTCGGCAGGCGGCGCACCCGTCAATTTCCTTGCCGGGGTCGTCTGCCTTGGCCTTCTTGGCGGCGCCGGTGTCGTCGGATCCCTCGACAGAAAGCACGGTCTTGCCCTTGCGTTTCCTGTTGCGACGCCGGCCCTTCTTCGTCGGGGCGGCGGTGTCTTCATTAGTAGAGTCGGTTTCCACGCTGGCGTCCTCGCCGGGGTACATCCTTCCCTCTTCAGCCCGAGCGCACCTATCAGCCAGAACATAAAGTTCGGCCACATCCTTAACCTTGTTCATCGCCAGCTCTTCGCGCATCTTGCGGATGCGCATGTTCTGATGGAACGCGCTAATCACGACGGCGGGATGAACATCGGGGATGTTGTATTGCACCCGGCTGAACCTCTGGATGTACTTGCGCAGGGTTTCCCCTTCCTTTTGGGGAATGATATGCAAATCATTGGCCTGGCCATGAGCTTGGTGGCCTCCTGTGAAGGCACCAACGAACTCGTGGCACAGATCTGACCAAGAGGAAATGGAATCTGCCGGCAAGTGCATCAACCAAGACATGACGTTTGCCTTCAGTGCCAACGGGAAGTAATTGGCGAGCACCTTGTCGTCGCGAGCTCCAGAAGCTTGCATCACGATGGTGTAGATGCTGAGGAACTCTGACAGATGGGTCTTGCCATTGTACTTCTCGCCGACGTCGGGCTTGAACGTGCGGTGGGACGGCCACTGGAACTGCCGCAGCTCACGGGTAAAGGCTGGGCAACCCACCTCGTAAGGTAGGCCGCCGGAGCCCCCCGTGCCGGGTGGTCCATAGCGGGTCCCGCCCGCTTATCCGACTGGTGGCATGTATCGCGCCGGCGCTCGATAGTGGTTCGAGCATCTTCATGGGCTCGTTCTCGAAGAACTTGGCGCTGGTCGCGGTGGGTCCGTGGGTCTGACGACGCTATGGAAATGTTATCACATGGATCGTCACGACGGACCGGCACCGGCGGCAACTGGTGCGGGGGGGGGAGAGTGTACTGTGGCTGCACCTCCCCCGGTTCTCCCACTGCTGACATGTGGTGGCTCGACGGAGCGCCGGCCCAAGGGCCGCACCGGTTGCGGATCATCTTTATTGCCGACGGTGACGAGGCTCCGGATGGTGGCTCTCCACTCGTCGAGCTTCTCCGCAGCAGGAGGAAAGTCGAGGAGCAGCTGCGCGCGCGCCAAAGCTTCTGCTTGCGTGGGTGGTGGCGACAGCTGCGTGGACCGTGGCGCGCTTCGACTTCTAACCATGTTAAAAGGAGCTCTATCATGGCCCAGCGGCTGCGTGCCATTTTCGCGAGCACTTCGGCGGGCATGCTGGACTCCTTCGTCCCGCGGATGATGCACAGGGCTCTTCTCACGGCTGTGTCCAGGGTCACCAGCGTGGTGACGCTGCTCGTCTCCCACACCATGGGAAAAGCGCACTGTGGGCGCCGGGGTGGGCGTCTTGGAGGTCGCTGCACCGCCCATAGGGGGTACAGCGACGCCCCTGGAGGGCCGCGCGCCACCCGCGGGGGGCCCAACCCCTTCTTTGGACCTGGCGGCGTGCGGCTCATCGTCTGGCGCTCAAACGATACCGCTCGCCAGGCTCTGACTGTCGGGGCGATGCTGGTGCTCGCGGGACACGGCTCGGGTTCTATCCGCGACCGGCCCGCTGTTCGCCCGCACTGGCGCGAGCCGATCGCCGTGATCGTCTTATTCTTGGGAGCCATGGCGACGAAGAACTACTGGGCTAACTGCTAGACCAGATTCTCACAACCCAGCCCCTACCTGGCGCGCCAAAGATGTCGGTGGGAACGGCACCTATGGGATCTCAGGGATCCCTTCTACGGTCGGCGGGCGCGGGGTCGTCAGAAGAGCAGGTTTGGGAGCAAGCATGCGGATCGTTTACCCAGGTTCAGGCTGCGAGGATGCATAAAACCCTATTCCCGCTTTGGTGGATGTATTGAGTGTTCTTGAGCTTTCCAACTAGCTACGGTCGCTGTGTAGCTTCAAAAATCCGAATCCCTCTCCTGGTCGCCTCGGGCCTCCTTTTATAGGGAAAAGGGGTTGCCACAGTGGCACACAGGAGGTGGAAAGGCCTACAGTGCGCAAGCTTATCGCACGGCATTACGGGACAAAGTGCATTAAATGTGTGACTTAGGTGTCCATTAGCTTTATCGGGGATGGGAACGAGGCATGTCCCATCCGTCACCGCTCCTCCTTGCTTCGACATGCGCCCAGGCTAGTAATGCATGTAGTGCCATGTAGGCAGGCAGACTGCTGAGGTGGCGCGGCGGAAGGGTCTTCACGAAGATCTGCATGCCACCACGCAGGTGCTTGCTGAGTTGGTCTGGAAGCCGCGTGTTGCCACGCAGGTGCCTGCCCAGCTGGTTGGGCTGGCAGCTGCATGCGAACGGTGGTGGAGCCTTGGTTGGTGCGGGCCTGGTAGTGGCCCTACTGGCGCCTCTCATCAAGGGCCTTGCCGGGGGCCGGGCAAGGGTCTTGCCGTGGCGTCGCAGTCGCCCCCGGCAAGGCGCTTGTCGGGGGTCTTGTGGATCTCCTCGGCTAGGATCCCGCCTAGGATCGCCGTCTTCTGATCCTCATCTGATCTCATATATCTATGGTCTTGACAAAGATCTGCATGCCACCATGGAGGTGCCTCCCGAGCCCTGTTCCCAATGTAGTTGGTTGGGTTGGAACCCGTGGGCTCAAGGGTGGCTCGCTCTGTTGGCGTTGGGTAAGTTGCCCCAGCAAGGCTCTTGCCGGGGCTGTGGAGGCCACCCCGGCAAGGGTCCTGCCAGGGGAGTCCACCTTGCCCTCCTTTGCTCTTCGTGTTTTCTGGTCTTGGCGTGGCCTCTGATCACCTTATGCCTTGGCTTCTTCCCGGCCTCCCTCTCCTTCCCTGCTTAGTGTGGCTGTGGGCGCGGCTCCGACTATCCGTGCACAAGTAAAGGGGTAAAAAGGAGCGCCCCTACTTTTGTACATCGACAAGGGGCCAACTCCCTAGAGACTACTTGTGGGCACGTGCAAAGAGGTGTGATGACGAAACTTATTACTTTGAAAACTCACGTGACACTGAACTGTATCAAGTGATGTTAGAGGCTTCCAAGATCCCTGGAAGGTTCTACAAGAACTCAGTGCCATGTGACATTCTGTTTGTTGCTCTAGAAACAAAATAGCCCCCTGGTCGTGCAAGTGGTATAGGTGTTAATGTCCCGCACAAGAGGGCTTTCACACTCAGCAAATAAGAGAGGTTCGGCATGAAAAAAGTGAGGAGTGAAATGAAGCAGAATGCATTGTATGAAAGGTTGAGGAAGGAGATTTATCCGGCTATTCGAAAGGATGTTGAGGAGTCAATCATGATGCAGAAGACTCTAACACTAACAGATAGCCAGCTGATGGGAGGGGAGGCAGGCATGGAGGATGCTGCTTATTGTGCAACAACACTGCACAAGAGTAGCTGTGCATCAGCTAACCCCAGCGACACTGAGACTGCAGCTGCTCGTGATGATGCTATATCTGATCTATCTGGAATGAAAAATAGACTAAAGGGCATGCTTACACATTATGAAGGTACATTAAAATGTGCAATAGCTTGGGTTTGCCCACCCTTCTTGAAAGATGGCCTCTTGTTGGACAATGTGCCATTGAAGCCGGGCTATGTGAAGTGCTACGTGATTGAAGTAAAGCCCGGATTCAATGAATTTGCCCTGAAAAATGTCCTAGGAGACTTCGATGAGCAAAGGACCTTGGGAGAAACACTGTTACATCACATCCGGTGGCCATGAAAGGAAATAGAGTTCATCGATGAGATCCCTGAAGCCCCACAAAGACCAACCACTGTCGCCCCTCAACCAGTGACGCTCTCCTTGCCACAGCAGCTCTCGCGGGGTGATGCATCAACCTGTGATTAGCCGTCCCGACTTTGTGGCGTACAGGCCATGTCATCCTCCACCCCAAAGCAGCCGGTGACAAGGCCTACAGCTGGTAAGGATGCACCACCGGTTCAGATGCCGGCCGTTGAAGCAGCGGGGGGAGACCCTGCTGCAGCACATGCTCAGCAGACCAACCTGGTGGAACGGACTGCTAAGCCGTCTGATGCTTCGGAACCGCCTGCTAAGCAGTCTGTAGGTCCAGAACCGACTGCTCATCAGTCCATCGGTCCGTAGTCGCGTGATCAGCATACCAATACGTCAGCACTTCCTGCTCAGCAAACCAACGCGTTGGCACGATCTCCTCAGCACACCGACAAGTTGGCACCACCTGCGCAGAAACCCGACATAACTTCAATGCATGGTCAGCAGTCTGGTGCCTCTGCTCCTACAGCCCAGTTGTCCGTCACAGTAGCACCGCCAGCTCAGCGGTCCGGCATAGATAAACCCTCTGCTAAGCAGTCCGTCCAAGCTTCACCGTCTACTCGGCAGTCTACCTTGCAGGCAACCAGACGTTCTGCCAGAAATGCTTCAAGTACCAAGAACTAAGTGGCCAAAGAGGCTTCACCACCGAGGAAGCGCAGCGGGAAAGTGAAGAGGAAAGAGAACGATTGCCTCTTACTTAAAGCACACATTGCCCAGAACCAAATTAATAGTAGGTTGTTCGAATCTGGGAGTAATATTATTTCTGACGGCATGGATGATGAAGAAGTACGTTTGTTGCTTGCTAAAAGTAAAGCAGGCGTACTTGAAGCACGCAATTACGTCCATGGCTAGCCATTTCTTGTTGGCGATTACTTTAATGAGTGCAGCTCCAGTTGACGCGAGTTACATGAATATTGCATGGATCAAATGTCAGCAGGTCTTCATGGTTTGCTAGTCCACTACAATAGAGATCATTTCCAACATGATGCTGGTCCCATCAATGTGAGTTTCGAGGACTTACATCTCTTCTTCAACTTCAACATGCTCGATGCCACTCTTGTTAGATGCCTGATTTTGTAAGTACTTAACAAACTCCGATCAACTTCTCCATACAAGGTTGTAAATGATAAACAGCTAACTGCATTTTATTCCTATCAGGGGATTGAACAAGCAGAGAAGAAGAAGGGAGAGTGTGTATTTCATAGATCCTGAATTAGCAAATGGCACAACAATACATGGTAAGGACCTACGGGACTGGGCCGTTAACACGGTCGTCCGTCTCTTCAAAAACACGTCCCGTGCGGAATCATTTCTCTGGGCATATCATGAATGGTAAGTCAAGTAAGCAACCACGCATACACTGATTGTCTTTCATATTTTGACATAATTCATAAGTTCATAGATTTCTTAATACGTAGCAATCACTGGATATTGGTATTCATTGTTCCAAACAAGAACATAGTTTACTACATCGATTCTCTTAGAGAGTCAACAAACGCTCAGGATCTGACGCATCTAAAGCAATTCATGGATATGTATTGAATTCTATTATGTTGAAATTAATTTGCATTCATATTTGGGTCAATAATTGACGTTGTCAAAATTCATCATCATTCGCAGTGTACTCGCATTGTGGAAAACTAAACCAGGGAACCTGTTCAAGAGGGAACTACCTCTGCAGCACGAGATCGTTTCTCCGATAACACACCGAAATCCGTTATTTTCAAAAAATTTATCCAACAGTCTGCAAATACCTTTTCTTACGCTAGTCAAATGTTCAAGCTTCTTAATAAACCTCTTTCTATTTTTTCCAATGAAAAAAAATACATCTAACACCGGTTAGGTTGTTCCTAACAGGACAAATACATGACTAATTCTATACAAAAAAAATTAGTGCCTCAGCAAGAAGCAGGGACCAACCTTTGCGGATACTATGTTTGCAGACACATGATCTCCATCTGCAAATCTGCTGATAGTTGTGACGATCCTCGCGAGTTAGTACTAGTAAGTCTATCTTAATTAATATCTTCTACTTCACTCATATGGCACATTTTGATCTTAAAAATACTGCAGCTCATCTTAAAACTGAGGACCCCTGAACGACTCCCGGCTGGTAAATTGCTGATGGTTTGGAGATTTATCAGCGACTTCTTCCTGGATCACTAGATCTATCCCACTGGTGATAATGTAGATTTTAGCATGCCTTCTCCTGAAACATTGATTAAGAGTTAGCCGCTAAACATATACGCATGGAACCATTGTTTTCCATCTGATGAGGTCTTCGTATTTCGTACACTTTGATTAATTATGTAATGCATATATGTGTGGACAAATCATTGGAATTTAACTACCATATGTTCAATTGCAAATGTTGCGAAATCTGATGAACGTTCTTCCTGTGGACACTATTTGTTCAATTGAATATTGTGGCGAATTTGCTTTTGCGTGTTGATTCAAAATGGGATATTTGTGTTTATTTGTTCAATTGAATATTGTGGCGAATTTGCTTTTTGCGTGCCCAGTCAAAATGTGATATTTTTTTTATTTGTTCAATTGAATATTGTGGTGAATTTGCTTTTTGCATGCCGATTCAAAATGGGATATTTTTGTTTTAACCTGGCAATTGCTCCGCACACGGTTCAACTAAATGAGTGTGTGCGATCCACATCGGAAAGCATACGTTAATCGTAGCAGAACCGTCGGTGATACACAGTAGATCGCAAACAATTTGCAGCGCTACTACGTGTGCGTAGGGTCTCCGGAATCATTTGTGATATCGCGTTATCGCACACGAGAACTCAGAGTAAACCGTGCCCAAGGTAAAATACAATCCTAGTCGTAATTTTTCAGGAAACGTGCAGGATCCCAAAAGAAAAGCACATGTCACTCTTGCGGCAACCGTCGGTGATACCCAACAAATTACAAACGGTCTGCAGCACTTGTATGTGTGTGAAGGGGCTCCTGACCCGTTTGTGATAGAACATTATCGCAGACAGTAATTGTTGGGAAACGTGTGTGATGGAGTCTTGCATGGCAAACGGGTTATGCAGAAAACTCGTGTGCGATGGGGCACAAATCGCACATAGTTCATATGTTGGCCCGTGTGCCTTACATAGTGTTTCCCAAACGGTTCATTGCGGCAGACCGTATGGTTTCACTTCATCATTAGGAACATTTAATCACCGATACCACACGTGCGAAAGAATTTAGTGTGTGCTGCATCGCACACGATTACATTTTGGAAGGCCTCTGGATCATTGCTCCATATCCCCGACGGTTTCTGGGTCGTGTGGGACGGACACCCTATCGCCCACTCACTTGGCGACGGTCCCAAATGCCATCGCGGAAAGTGGTTAAAAACCGTTTGTATAGCACCGACGCGTACCAGTGAGTTGTCGCACTAGCCGAAGGTGACAGGGAGGCGGATCTACCCTATCGGCGTGGTGGAGCCGTCGGTCACTCCTGAGAAGGGCTTGGTGGGCTACAGCTGGTCATAGGGCACTTGGAGGTGGTCGAACGTCTCGATGGACAGAACATTGAGCCCCGCACCGCCATCGATGAGGGTCTTGGTGACGAGGACGTTGCTGACGATGGGTGAGCATAGCATGGGGACGGCACCGGCAGTTTCCACGCACTTGAGCTGGTCGGATGAGCTGAAGGTGATGGTGCACTTGGACCACCTGAGTGGACGCGTGGCCCCGAGCTTGGGGAGGGCCGCGTTCACCTCGCGGGAAAATTGCTTGAAGATGCAATAAGAGGCCGGGGCCTGAGCACCGCCCAGGATGCAGGCAATGGCCCGAGGCTCCTGGAAGCCCGCAGCCCCCTCGTCCTGGTGGTGGTCGTCGTTCCTTGGTGGTGGTGGTGGCAGCGGAGGGAGGCCGGCATTGCCCTGAGGACGATCCTCACGAGGCTGGTCCCTCCAGGGGCCCTCGCGACGCTGGCCCAACAAGCGCTCCTCACGAGGCTGATCGCGCCAGACGGTTATGGCAGACTGGTTTCCCAGAGCCCCCGGCGGCGCTGACAAGCTCGGTGATGCGGTCCAGCCAGTCTTTGTAGAGGTCGTCGACGGTCGGTAGTGCAGGCCATGAGCAGCGCAGCCTGCGCGTCCACCGGGCCTTGACGAGCGTGGGAGGATGAACCAGCCAGAGTTAGCGATGGGGTGGCGGTGCGCCCATCACGCCGCACGGAGGGGTGCAGCGACGGAGCTTGCTGCTCGTGCCCCGCCGGGCCGGTGCAGCGTTGGCGACATGCGATAGGGAACGATGGGGAGGCCCACCAGCAGGCGTCGTCTGGGCGCCGCGAGCGGCGAGGGCGGCCCGACGCTCAGCACGGGCTCGACGGGCGTCAGCCATGGAAGCGGTGGAGCGGTGGCGAGTCATCCAGCGGAAGAGAGGCTCTGACGCACCCCTACCCGGTGTGCCAAATGTGGGATCTCAGGTTCCGCAAACCCCTGAGAGGTTCGAACTCTAGGGTGCGTGTGAAGAACTCGTCCTCCCCAGTCTGCCTGCTTGCTAATCTCACGGCCTAGCTCGATGAACCGAATGGAAGAGAGACACAACAGTTTACCCTGGTTCGGGCCACCTTGCGGTGTAAAACCCTACTCCTGCTTTGTGGTGGATTGGCCTCAGTGGGCTGAGGATGAACTAGTACAGGGGGAGAATAACCTCAAGAGGAGGAGTGTTCTTGTGCTCGATGAGGTGGTGGGTGTGAGGATGATGTAAATGATCCCCCTACTACGGTGGTGGTCCAGCTCTATTTATAGTGGCCTTGGCCTACTCCCAAACATAGGCGGGAAGGGATCCCACAACGACCAAATTTGAAGGGAGACAACTATTACATACTCCCTCCGTTCCAAATTAGTCGTCGTGGTTTTAGTTCTTGAACTAAAACCACGACGAGTAATTTGGAACAGAGGGAGTACTATCCTGACAAAAGTAGTCTTCGCCTGCAAAAGCCTCTAGTGGTGATGCCGTGGTGGGCTCGGCGATGACCTCCGTCCTACTGTCCTGGCGGTCTTGGTCTTGTTGCATCGTAACGACAACCTTTGGTTGATTCCTCTAGACCCCGTGCCTGCGCTTGCCTCCTTAGCACCAAAGAGGAAACTACTACACTGCGCCCGCTGGCGCCCTCCTGCCTTGGTCGTCATGGCTCATGCTACCTCTTGAGCACTGCGTTGGTTTTCCCTTGAAGAGGAATGGGTGATGCAGCAAAGTAGCGTAAGTATTTCCCTCAGTTTTGAGAACCAAGGTATCAATCCAGTAGGAGACTACACGCAAATCACCTCGTACCCACACAAACAAATAAGAACCTTGCAACCAACGCGATAAAGGGGTTGTCAATCCCTTCAAGGTCATTTGCAAAAGTGAGATCTGATAGAGATAATAAGATAAATATTTTTGGTATTTTTATGATATAGATTTAAAGTAGAGATTGCAAAATAATAGAAGGCAGAAATAGCACGTTGGCGGGAGATTAATATAATGGAAAATAGACCCGGGGCCATAGGTTTCACTAGTGACTTCTCTCAAGATAGCATAAGTATTACGTTGGGTGAACGAATTATTGTTGAGCAATTGATAGAAAAGTGCATAATTATGATAATATCTAGGCATGATCATGTATATAGGCATCATGTCCGCGACAAGTAGACCGAAACGATTCTGCATCTACTACTATTACTCCACACATCGACCGCTATCCAGCATGCATCTAAAGTATTAAGTTCATAAGAACGGAGTAACGCATTAAGCAAGATGACATGATGTAGAGGGATAAACTCAAGCAATATGATATAAACCCCATATTTTTATCCTCGATGGCAACAATACAATACGTGCCTTGATGCCCCTGATGTCACTGGGAAAAGACACCGCAAGATTGAACCCAAAGCTAAGCACTTCTCCCATTGCAAGAAAGATCAATCTAGTAGGCCAAACCAAACTGATAATTCGAAGAGACTTGCAAAGATAACCAATCATACATAAAAGAATTCAGAGGAGATTGAAATATCGTTCATAGATAATCTTGATCATAAACCCACAATTCATCGGATCTCGACAAACACACCGCAAATAGAATTACATCGAATAGATCTCCAAGAAGATCGAGGAGAACTTTGTATTGAGATCCAAAGAGAGAGAAGAAGCCATCTAGCTAATAACTATGGACCCGAAGGTCTGTGGTAAACTACTCACACATCATCGGAGAGGCTATGGTGTTGATGTAGAAGCCCTCCATGATCGATTCCCCCTCCGGCGGAGCGCCGGAGCTCCAAGATTGGATCTCACGGGTACGGAAGGTTCCAGCGGTGGAAATAGGGTTTCGTGGTGCTCCTGGATGTTTTCGGGGTATATGGGTATATATAGGAGGAAGGAGTAGGTCGGTGGAGCTGTGGGGGGCCCACGAGGGTGGGGGCGCGCCCAAGGGGGGCAGGCGCGCCTCCCAGCCTCGCGGCCTCCTCGCTTCTTTCTTGACGTCCACTCCAAGTCCTCTGGATCACGTTTGTTCCAAAAATAACTGTCCCGAAGGTTTCATTCCGTTTGGACTCCGTTTGATATTCCTTTTCTGCGAAACACTGAAATAGGCAAAAAAAATAGCAATTTGCACTGGGCCTTCGGTTAGTAGGTTATTCCCAAAAATAATATAAAAGTGGTTAGTAAAGCCCATTAAACATCCAAAACAGATAATATAATAGCAAGGAACAATCAAAAATTATAGATACGTTGGAGACGTATCAAGCATCCCCAAGCTTAATTCCTGCTCGTCCTCGAGTAGGTAAATGATAAAAACCGAATTTTTGATGTGGAATGCTACCTAGCATATTTCTCAATGTAATTTCCTTTATTGTGGCATGAATGTTCAGATCCAAAAGATTCAAGACAAAAGTTTAATATTGACATGAAAATAATAATACTTCAAGCATACTAACATGGCAATCATGTCTTCTCAAAATAACATGGCCAAAGAAAGTTATCCCTACAAAATCATATAGTCTGGCTATGCTCTATCTTCATGACACAAAGTATTTAATCATGACAACCCTGATGACAAGCCAAGCAATTGTTTCATACTTTTGATGTTCTCAAACTTTTTCAGTCTTCACGCAATACATGAGCGTGAGCCATGGACATAGCACTATATGTGGAATAGAATGGTTGTTGTGGAGAAGACAAAAAGGAGAAGATAGTCTCACGTCAACTAGGCATATCAACGGGCTATGGAGATGCCCATTAATAGATATCAATGTGAGTGAGTAGGTATTGCCATGCAACAGATGCACTAGAGCTATAAGTGTATGAAAGCTCAACAAAAGAAACTAAGTGGGTGTGCATCCAACTCGCTTGCTCACGAAGACCTAGGGCATTTTGAGGAAGCCCATCATTGGAATATACAAGCCAAGTTCTATAATGTAAAATTCCCACTAGTATATGAAAGTGACAACATAGGAGACTCTCTATCATGAAGATCATGGTGCTACTTTGAAGCACAAGTGTGGTAAAAGGATAGTAACATTGTCCCTTCTCTCTTTTTCTCTCATTTTTTTATTTGGGCCTTTTTCTCTCTCTTTTTTATGGCCTCTTTTTCTTCTTCTTTTTTTCTTTTCGTCCGGAGTCTCATCCCGACTTGTGGGGGAATCATAGTCTCCATCATCCTTTCCACACTTGGGACAATGCTCTAATAATGATGATCATCACACTTTTATTTACTTACAACTCAAAAATTACAACTCAATACTTAGAACAAAATATGACTCTATGTGAATTCCTTCGGCGGTGTACCGGGATATGCAATGAATCAAGAGTGACATGTATGGAAGAATTATAAAGGTGGCTTTGCCACAAATACGATGTCAACTACATGATCATGCAAAGCAATATGACAATGATGAAGTGTGTCATAATAAACGGAACGGTGGTAAGTTGTATGGCAATATATCTCGGAATGGCTATGGAAATGCCATAATAGGTAGGTATGGTGGCTGTTTTGAGGAAGGTATATGGTGGGTGTATGATACGGGCGAAAGGTGCGCGGTATTAGAGAGGCTAGCAATGGTGGAAGGGTGAGAGTGCGTATAATCCATGGTCTCAACATTAGTCATAAAGAACTCACATACTTATTGCAAAAATCTATTAGTTATCGAAAGAAGTACTACGCGCATGCTCCTATCGGGATAGATTGGTAGGAAAATACCATCGCTCGTCCCCGACCACCACTCATAAGGAAGACAATGAATAAATAAATCATGCTCTGACTTCATCACATAACGGTTCACCATACGTGTATGCTACGGGAATCACAAACTTTAGAACAAGTATTTCTCAAATTCACAACTACTGAACTAGCATGACTCTAATATCACCATCTTCATATCTCAAAACAATTATCAAGTATCAAACTTCTCATAGTATTCGATGCACTTTATATGATAGTTTTTATTATACCCATCTTGGATGCTCATCATATTAGGACTAATTTTATAGCCAAAGAAAACTACCATGCTGTTCTAAAAGACTCTCAAAATAATATAAGTGGATCATGATAGATCGATAATTTCTATAAAATAAAACCACCACCGTGCTCTAAAAGATATAAGTGAAGCACTAGAGCAAAAATATCTAACTCAAATGATATAAGTGAAGCACTTAGAGTATTCTAATAAATTCCAATTCATGTGTGCCTCTCCCAAAAGGTTTGTACAGCAAGGATGATTGTGGTAAAGTAAAAGCAAAATACTCAAATCATACAAGACGCTCCAAGCAAACACATATCATGTGGTGAATAAAAATATAGCCTCAAGTAAAGTTACCGATAGACGAAGACGAAAGAGGGGATGCCTTCTGGGGCATCCCCAAGCTTAGGCTTTTGGTTGTCCTTGAATTTTAACCTGGGGTGCCTTGGGCATCCCCAAGCTTAGGCTCTTGCCACTCCTTATTCCATAATCCATCAAATCTTTACCCAAAACTTGAAAACTTCACAACACAAAACATAACAGAAAAATCTCATGAGCTCCGTTAGCGAATGAAAACAAACCACCACTTCAAGGTACTGTAATGAACTCATTATTTATTTATATTGGTGTTAAACTTACTGTATTCCAACTTCTCTATGGTTCATACCCTCCGATACTAGTCATGGATTCATCAAAATAAGCAAACAACACACGAAAAACAGAATCTGTCAAAAACAGAACAGTCTGTAGCAATCAGATTTGTTCGAATACTTACGAGACTCCAAAAATTCTGAAATAAATTGGTGGACGTGAGGAATTTATCTATTAATCATCTGCAAAAATAATCAACTAAATAGAACTCTCCAGTAAAAAATGGAAGCTAATCTCGTGAGCGCCTAAGTTTCTGTTTTTTACAGCAAGATGAAAAAGACTTCACCCAAGTCTTCCCAAAGGTTCTACTTGGCACAAACACTAATTAAAACATGAAAACACATCTAAACAGAGGCTAGATGAATTATTTATTACTAAACAGAACCAAAAAGCAAGAAACAAAAATAAAACTGGGTTGTCTCCCAGCAAGCGCTGTCGTTTAACGCCCCTAGCTAGGCATAAAGGCAAGAATAGATCTAGGTATTGTCATCTTTGGTAGGCAATTCTTCAATTGAACACTTATAACCCTTAGGAGTTTCCTTATTTCTATTAATAATCAAACTCCTAGGAAAGAAATCAAGAAAATCATTTGTAGCAAAAGGTTCCTTAATGATAGCGAGAAAGTTGGGGTGAACACTTACGGATTTGAGATCCGCATTTCCCCTACTAGAAGTTTCACCCTTATTCTTAGGAACATACATAAATTTGGTTATTTTAGCATGAAGAGGTTTTGGAGTATTTTTCACGGAAGAAAAGGCAGACCCTAAGTTGGTAATAATATCCTCAATTTTATCAATTCTTGTGGAATCTTGATCTATCTTTTCGTTAACTATGGGTTCCTTTTCTTTAAAAAATTTAAGAGCAACTCCTACCTTAGATCCGTATTGGGTGATTGGTTATGGATCTTTTTATCCTAATTTTCAATCAACTCTACGGTAGCAACTTTATTTTCAATAATTTCAAGTCTTTGCATCACATGTTCCAAAGTTAAAATAGTTCCATTAACCAAAAGAGGTGGTGGGCCAAACAAATCTATCATAGCATTATAAGAATCAAAGGTATGGCTACCCAAGAAATTCCCTCCGGTAATGGTATCAAGAATATATCTATTCCAAGGAGTGATGCCTACATAAAAATTGCAAAGAAGAACAGAAGTAGATTGCTTCCTAGTAGGTCTATTTTGAGCATTGCAAATTCTATGCCAAGCATCTTTTAGATATTCTCCCTCCCTTTGTTTGAAATTAAGAACTTCATGATCGGGAGTACTGACAATGATAGAAGGACTAGCCATGACGACACACGGTGACACAGGAAGCAAGCGGAGAAGAGGCGAACGAAAGAGAGGGCGAATAAAACGGCAAGGGTGAAGTGTGGGAGAGGAAAACGAGAGGCAAATGGCAAATAATGTAATGCGAGGGATAAGAGTTGTCATGGGTACTTGGTATGTCTTGACTTGGCGTAGATCTCCCTGGCAACGGCGAAAGAAATCCTTCTTGCTACCTCTTGAGCATTGCGTTGGTTTTCCCTTGAAGAAGAAAGGGTGATGCAGCAAAGTAGCGTAAGTATTTCCCTCAGTTTTGAGAACCAAGGTATCAATCCAGTAGGAGACTACACGCAAGTCACCTCGTACCTACACAAACAAATAAGAACCTTGCAACCAACGCGATAAAGGGGTTGTCAATCCCTTCACGGCCGCTCGCAAAAGTGAGATCTGATAGAGATAATAAGATAAATATTTTTGCTATTTTTATGATATAGATTGAAAGTAAAGATTGCAAAATAAAAGAAGGCAGAAATAGCATGTTTGCGGAAGATTAATATAATGGAAAATAGACCCGGGGCCCATAGGTTTCACTAGTGGCTTCTCTCAAGATAGCATAAGTATTACGGTGGGTGAACGAATTACTGTCGAGCAATTGATAGAAAAGTGCATAATTATGAGAATATCTAGGCATGATCATGTATATAGGCATCACGTCTGCGACAAGTAGACCGAAATGATTCTGCATCTACTACTATTACTCCACACATAGACCGCTATCTAGCATGCATCTAGAGTATTATGTCTATAAGACCGGAGTAACGCATTAAGCAAGATGACATGATGTAGAGGGATAAACTCAAGCAATATGATATAAACCCCATATTTTATCCTCGATGGCAACAATACAATACGTGCCTTGCTGCCCCTGCTGTCACTGGGAAAGGACACCGCAAGATTGAACCCACAGCTAAGCACTTCTCCCATTGCAAGAAAGATCAATCTAGTAGGCCAAACCAAACTGATTTTCGAAGAGACTTGCAAACATAACCAATCATACATAAAAGAATTCAGAGGAGATTCAAATATTGTTCATAGATAATCTTGATCATAAACCCAAAATTCATGGGATCTCAACAAACACACCGCAAAAAGAATTACATCGAATAGATCTCCAAGAAGACCGAGAACTTTGTATTGAGATCCAAAGAGAGAGAAGAAGCGATCTAGCTAATAACTATGGACCCGAAGGTCTGTGGTAAACTACTCACACATCATCAGAGAGGCTATGGTGTTGATGTAGAAGCCCTCTGTGATCGATTCCCCCTCCAGCGGAGCTCCGGAAAAGGCTCCAATATGGGATCTCACGGGTACAGAAGGTTGCGGAAGTGGAAATAGGGTTTCGTGGTGCTCCTGGATGTTTTCGGGGTATATGGGTATATATAGGAGGAAGAAGTAGGTCGGTGGAGCTGCGAGGGGCCCACGAGGGTGGGGGGCGCGCCCAGGGGGGCAGGGGCGCCTCCCTGCCTCGTGGCCTCCTTGCTTCTTTCTTGACGTCCACTCCAAGTCCTCTGGATCACGTTTGTTCCAAAAATAACTCTCTCGAAGGTTTCATTCCGTTTGGACTCCGTTTGATATTCCTTTTCTGCGAAACACTAAAATAGGCAAAAAAACAGCAATTTGCACTGGCCCTTCGGTTAGTAGGTTAGTCCCAAAAATAATATAAAAGTGCTTAGTAAAGCCCATTAAACATCGCAAATAGATAATATAATAGCATGGAACAATCAAAAATTATAGATACATTGGAGACGTATCAGCTCACGTCATCCGATTCTCGCGAGGTGAGCCTTGCATAGATATCTCCGCTCCTCGGGAGTCAGCCTGAGGATGCCGCCCCATGCGGAGGTCTTGGTGTCGTCCACCTCGCGAGGCTTGGCCCCTCGCGAGGGTCTTGGGTTGTTGATGTTGAAGCTGGGTCGTACCAGGCCGTTGATGGGGCCACGCCGTGGGTCGCAGGCATGCAAGTCTTGGTACCCCCATTCCCAGAACACCGACAAAAATTATCATCACGGAAGTGTCCACTTCCATGATAATAAATGGCCCGTCATGGAAGTGTTTTCGTCAAGGGTAACCGACACGTGGCATCCACCGTAATGGGTCGCCGTTAAGCTATCGGGTCCGGTTTTGGATCCGATAACCCGTTAACACCCCGGACCAATGAGGATTTTCCACGTGAAAAATTCTCATTGGTCGGAGGAAACACGTGTTGGCTCACCGTTGGGACAGATGTCATCCACTCATTGGACAGGAGGCGCCTATGATACGTCGACACGTGGCATGGCCCAAGGGAGACCCATTCTGGTGAAAAGGCCAGCCCATTTGACTTGGTGAAAAGGTAACGGGCCGGCCCACGGAAAGCCTGTTAACGGCATGTTCGTGTATAGCCCATCTATGGCCCGCTAACTCACGGCCCGTTATGTCCTATCAAAATAAAGCCTAGTAGCTTTATCTAGGCCGTCCAATATGATTCCACCCCGTTGTAACTTCCGGCCCATGTATGGCCCATGATGTCTTTCGGCCCATATGAAGCCCTTTGTAACTCTTGGCCCATTAACGGCCCGTGGTGAATCTGGCCCGTAATGAATAGTGTACCGCTTTATACCCATTAACGGCCCATTATTCCATTGGGCCATTTCCAACCCGTGTTATCTTTCGGCCTTCTCAGGGCCCATTTACTCTTGGGCTCATTTCCAGCATTCGGTTACTTACGGCCCATTACTGGCTTTTTCTGCTTGTGGGCCAAATTCAGCCCGTGGTTACAATTGGCCCGTTTGCGGCCCATTAATCCGTTGGGCCATTTTCATAGCATCATCAAATATGGTCGATTAACGATGGCCCGTTATGGTCGACCCATGAATGGATGATTCAAATCTAGCTTGTTTATGGCCCATAATGCGGTTTGTTATTGGCCCATGTTTGGCCGATCGATCATACGGCCCGTAGAAGGCCCATTGATGCTACAGCCCGTAGAAGGCCCATTGATTCTACGGCCCGTAGAAGGCCCAGTGTTTCTATGGCCCTTAGAAGGCCCATTGTTTCTATGGCCCGTAGGAGGCCCATGGTAACTACAGTAAATATGTAGCCCATGGTTATTGTGGCCTAGTTTAAAAAAATAGGTTATTGCGGCCACTAGCAAACCACGGAAAAAGAACTGCACTGACTACAAGCAAACAAATAAACAAGACAACAAGGAAATAAATAAGCAAGCAACTTGCGCTAGGCTATCACAACTATTACACATATTACATTGATTGGGCATCAAAGTTCGCCACCAGTGCAAATATAGGGAACAAAGCAGCATATCATATACACTGGTTGTCAAAGTTGGCGACCAGTGCAAATAAACGCCGCAGCAAAACAAGTCCCGAACTGAAACCACTTCAGAAGAGCTCAAGAAACAATATCCTGGGTACCCATAATGCTGGCAAGATGCTTAGCAAGCTTATTAACTTTCTCTTGTTTGGCGCTTAAATTCTCCAGCGCTTGTTGTTGCACCAGAAATATGCATCTAAATTCTGCAGGGACTTCCTTAGTCCTTCAACTTCCTGTCGCAGCACATCTGATTGATGTCTTTCAACATGAAGTTGAGACTCAAGAAGATGAACTGATTTAGGCAGCAAGTTCGAAGAGCTTGTGCTAGCAGTTGTGGCCAGTAACTCGAACACTACATCAAGACAGGACTTTTGGGTTCTCTATCTGTCGTCAAGATAGTTTTTATCAGCTTTCTTGGAGACCAAAAGGGATGTCTCACTATCTTGAACCTTATCTGCATTACTTCCTTTACCATTGCATAACGGGGTACTGTTCTCCAATATTTTGTCCGCATTCTAAAAGAGAAACAAGCAGACACATCACATGTTTACCATGTTGTATATGAAACTCATTTTGGTAAATCAATTCAGTAGTAAAGTGGACAGGATAACAGCACGAAACAAACATATATCTATGTACCGTGGTCACTTTATGGTCTATATCATTCTAGTTTTTGTTGCCAAATCAAGATAGAAACACAGTTCAAATAATATTTGTTCAAGACAAAGCAGAATAGACAGAATATAAGTGTGGGAAACTACAGAGCAGTAATAACACTTGTAATATGCATGACATGAGAACATAACTGTTTATTCAGTTGAAACTAAAATCAACATAGAGCAAGTTACAACAGCAAACCAGTTAAAGAAACAGGTTCAAAACATACCTGTTGCACCATTGGAGTTTCAATTCCATCCTTCAAATTTGAAAATAGTTGGTATGAGTAAATACAGTGATGCAAGAGCAAAGGAGTATGAACCATAGCGACATAACCTGACCTAAGAACAATTCTTCTTCTGCTTTAAGCGTTGAGTTGGGATTCGGAGTGGTGGTCCTCATGCTTTGTGCACTGCAGTTCCCTTACTAACTGCTCATGTTTGGATGCTCTGCGGTGGAGACAGTGATGTGTCAACTGGAGCTAGGTTACTATCTGTTGGGGTTAGTGTTAGAAGGGGTGTAGCTGGTTCTTTGTCCAACTGGGTAGGGGTACAATCTGCGAGAGTCTGGGTTATCTGTGGTGGGGCTGGTTCTTGGGCAAGTACAACCGTGGTTCTATCTGCATCAACTGGTAGCACTATCTTTTCTGAAGACCGTGTTGTTACTCCCTTAGATACTGCCATCACCCTCTCTAATTCAAATGGCTGATAAACAAGAAAAGTAATTGAATGTACAGACATTGTATGATAGACAGGTGCAATGGATAGTGGGGAATAAAAGAGGCCATGAAATAATTCACATTTATGTTGTCTAACCAAACAGGATAGCATGACACAGTTTCACGCATATGATGGCTAGCTAAACAGGATAGCATGACACAATTTCACATATATGATGGCTAACTAAAAAAGATGGAAAGACATAGTTCAAAATATGATGACTATGTAAACTGGATGACATGATATAACTATATAATGTGTTTGTTAAATAGGTTAGCATGCCATAATTCACATACATGTCACCTATGGAAACATGATAGCATGATATAATTCACGAATAGTTGGCATAATTCAAAATATGATGACTGTAAACACTAAACAAGATGAGATGATATAACTATATGATGTCTTTATTAAATGGGTTGGCATGCCATAATTCAGATAGATGTTGTGTATGTAAACATGATGGCATGATATAATTCAAATATATGATTTATATAGTAAGCAACTAAGCAGATGGTAATCGCATATATGATGTAAAAACTAAGCAATGCAAGACAACATGCATGACATGAGTAATATAACCCTGGCAAGTTTGAGCATAGACCTCGGGGGGAATAGGAATGGTCATCAGTCTCTGAATCCTCCTCTGAGGAGCTCTTTGTAACCAGCAAGATGTCTGCTTCAGCAGGTAACATTGTCTGCTCTGAATACCTTGTTTTCACTCTAGATACTTCCATCACCGCTTCAAATGGATGATGCACAGGAAGCGTAGTTGAATATACAAACGTTGTCGACAAATGGAACACGTAATACAAAAAAAGGATAGCATGATATAATTCACATACATGATGATTGGCTAAACAGCATGGCATTGCATAATTCACATATATAATGCCTTCCAACAAGATAGCATTGCATAATTCACATATATAATGTCTTGCAACAAGATGGCTTTGCATTATTCACATATATGGTAATTAGACACTAAACAGGTGGCATTCACACAAAGCATGTCTAAACTAATCAAATGACATAGCAATGCAAGACACCATATGCATTATATGAGCAACATAACCCTGCAAAGTTAGAGCATACACCTCGAGGGGGAAATAGGACTGGTCATCTGTCTCTGAATCCACCTCTGAGGACCTATCTGTAACCAGCGAGATATGCGTTTCGTCAGATAGCATAGTATGCTCTGAAGACCTTGTTTTCACTCCAGAATTTTCCATCACCATGTCAAATGGCTGATGCACACGAAGAGTAGTTGAATGTACTAACATTGTTGACAAATGTAATATGTAATAAAAAAAGGATGGCCTGATATAATTCACACATAAGATTACTGGCTAAGCATGATGGTATTGAAAAATTCATGATGTAGGGTGAGACCCTAAACGGCCGATCTTTCACGAAAGGAGCGGATCCCATCCAAGAACATGAAGAACACGAGGGGGAAACGAGGGAAAACACAAGAGAAATCACTAAACCAACAAGATATAGTCACACATATGCTAGATCCTCGAAATACAAGTGCGGATACACGATCTGAAGTCAACACCGGACGATACAAAGGGTAACCAGTTCCTCTCCGTAAGGAGGTCTTGATGAGGCCACCCAAGAGGGGGGGTCTTGAATCCAAGGGGATCTTCTCTGTAGAGGGACCGCGGTCTCTCTCGGGGAGATGATCCGTATGGATGAGCAAAAGATATCCTCACATATGAGCTAAACCAATGCTAACCCTAGAAAGAGTTGGAGGAGTCATATATATAGAGTTTGGGGTGTGAAGGGGTACATGGGCCTCGGCCCAACATCATGCACGCAGGCACTGTCCGGATGATCCGGATGTTGGTCCGGATGATCCGGCCTTCGGGAGTCCGGAATGATCCGGGTCGGCGTCTGGATGGTCCGGCCGTGTCGTGGTCGCCGCGGGAGGTCCAGATGTCCAGGTCCTGGTCCGGACGTCCGGGTGTGGCCAGATGATCCGGGGCTGGGTCCGGATGATCCGGCTTCGGGGTGAAGCTTCGGGTGTCCCTGGGCGTGGTAGCCGGATCGTCCGGGCCGGGGTCTGGATCATCCGTGCTGGGGCCGGATCATCCGGACGGTGGTCCGGATCATCCGGCTTCTGCTGACTTTGCCCTTCTTCTTCTGCGTCTTCACGTCCATCTTCCTCTTCGGATTCTCCTTGCTCCTTAGCGTCTCCATAGCTAACTCCTTGATACCTGAGCATGCACAACGTCTCCATTTGAGGTAGTAGCCACGTCTCATGTTCATCGAAGTGGAATTGTGAGAGGAGAGATGTCACCTCGGTTTCGAGAGCTCTTGCACGTGCTCGATTCATGGGTCCATTAGGCACTTGGTGAGACGATGGTAGGTCCATGGGGATGACCTTGGGATGCTCCGCATCATCTCCCCTCCCTTGGGAAAGATCCGAACTCGGATCAAAATCTTCATCACCATGGTAGGGCGAGAGATCCTTGACGTTGAAGATGTCGCTCACGGCATACTTGTCGCGTGGGATGTCGATCTTGTAGGCGTTGTTGTTGTAGCGTGCAAGCACCTTGAAGGGTCCATCGGCTCGTGGTAGAAGTTTGGATTTGCATTCGTGGCGGAAGCGGTCCTTGCGAAGGTGTAGCCACACAAGATCTCCAATGTTGAATATCATGGGTCGCTTGTTGACGTTGAGCTTTGTCTCGAGCCGTTGTACTTGGCGCTCGATGGTGTGCCTTGTATCTTCATGCATCTTCTTGAGGTGGTTGACTCTGGCACTCGCGTCCATGTTTGTGCGCTCTTGTAGTGGTAGAGGTAGAATATCCAATGGAGACAATGGGTTGAAGTCGTAGACGACCTCGAAGGGGGACTTGCCGGTAGTCTTATGTCTGGCACGGTTGTAGGCGTACTCTACGATAGGTAGGCACTCCTCCCACTCCTTGATGTTCTTCTTTATCAACACGCGTATTAGAGTGGAGAGCGTACGATTTGTCACCTCTGTTTGGCCGTCGGTTTGTGGATGATATGCCGTGGAGAATAGTAGCTTGATTCCGAGCTTGGCGCATAAGGTCTTCCAAAAGTAACTCAAGAACTTGACGTCGCGGTCCGAGACAATCGTCTTTGGCACTCCATGTGGATGCAATATTTCCCTACAAAAGAGGTTGGCAACATGTGAAGCATCGTCTATCTTGTTGCAAGGAATGAAATGAGCCATTTTGGAGAATCGGTCCATAACAACAAAAATGGAATCCTTGCCATTTCTAGTTCTAGGCAAACCAAGCACAAAATCCATGCTAATATCTTCCCATGGTTGATACGGAATTGGAAGAGGCATATATAGTCCATGAGATTGAGCTTTAGACTTAGCTTTGCGACATGTAGAGCATCGGTTGGTGAAGCGGTTGACGTCGCAGAACATCTTAGGCCAAAAGTAGTTCTTGGAGAGCGTAGCAAGGGTCTTGTCGCGTCCAAAATGTCCCATTAGTCCTCCTCCATGAGATTCTTGCAAAAGCAACAAACGTAGACAAGACTCGGGAATGCAAAGTTTGTTAGCTCTCATAAGATATCCATCTTTGTTGTAATAGCGTTCCCAAGATGTGTGCATCAAACATTTGGCATAAGGGATGGCAGAAGTAGGATCATGCTCATACAAGTCTTTTATGTGCTCAAAGCCAATGACATTCAATTCAAGTTGAGTGACAAGCATGCATATACAGGAAAGCACATCTGCGACAACATTTTCCTTACCTTTAATATACTTGATGACATAAGGAAAAGACTCAATAAATTCACTCCACTTAGCATGACGCTTGTTCAACTTAGTTTGACCCTTAAGATATTTAAGTGTTTCATGATCGGTGTGGATGATGAATTCATGAGGGCGGAGGTAATGTTCCCATTCATGCAAAACTCGCACTAAAGCATATAGCTCGTTGTCATAGATGGGGTAATTGAGTTGCGCGCCGGAAAGTTTCTCACTAAAATATGCTATGGGGCGCTTCTCTTGCGTTAACACACCTCCTATGCCATTACCACTAGCATCGCAATGAATTTCAAAAGGTTTGTCAAAGTTGGGTAATGCAAGCACGGGAGCATGAGTAAGAAAATTCTTAAGCTCATTGAATGCGCTATCTTGAGATGGTCCCCAAACAAAGGGTGCATTCTTCTTGCTCAAAGCATGTAAAGGTGGAGAAATGGTGCTAAAATTCTTCACAAATCTACGGTAGAAACCGGCTAAACCAAGAAAACTACGCACTTGTTGCAAAAAATTTGGTTGGGGCCAAGTTTTAATAGCATTGATCTTAGATTCATCAACATGAACACCCTTAGAAGATACTACAAAACCCAAGAAAACAAGCTTATCAACACCAAAAAGGCATTTTTCCATATTAGCATAAAGTTTCTCTTTTCGAAGAGTTTGTAGCATGGTGCGAAGGTGGGTGACATGCTCTTTGAGGGATTTGCTAAAAACAAGGATATCGTCGAAGTAGACAACAACAAATTCACCAATATAAGGGCGAAACACATAATGCATAAGACGCATGAAAGTACCGGGTGCTTCCGATAAACCCATAGGCATGACTAACCACTCATACAAACCAAACTTTGTTTTGAAAGCGGTTTTCCATTCATCACCCTCTTGTATGCGTATTTGATAGTAACCACTCTTAAGATCATTTTCGGAGAAGATAGTGGCACCGCTAAGTTCATCTAGCATATCGTCAAGGCATGGAATGGGGTACCTATAGCAAACGGTGATAGCATTGATGGGTCTACAATCGTAACACATGCGAAAACTACCATCTCTTTTTGGCACAAGAATGACCGGTACGGCACAAGAACTCAAACTTTCGCGCACATGTCCATGGTCTATGAGATGCTTTACTTGCCTTTGTATTTCTTTAGTTTCTTCGGGGTTGACTCGGTAGGGAGCCTTGTTTGGAAGTGGCGCTCCGGGGATGAGGTCGATGCGGTGCTCGATGCCTCATTGTGGAGGTAGACCCGGAGGTAGCTCGTCGGGGAAAACATCTTGGAATTCATGGAATAAAGAACATAACACCAAAGGTATATTGTGAGAGGTGTTAGATTTTGGTGCCTCGTCCCTGCACAATAGGACATAGTGTAGGACACTTGATGGGTTCTCACACACTTCTCTCATCTCACATTTGGTGGCAAATAGAACTAAGTTTTTCTTTTCGCTCATCATGGAGGCACTCAATTTGGGCTTGTGGCGCTCACTCTCTTTTTGGTGGCTCACTCTCTCACTATTCTCTCCACGATGGGTTTCTTGCTTGTCGGCGATCACTTGGCTTCGAGACATAGGTCGTAGCACATACTCCTTTCCTTTCATCTTGAAGCTATAGTGGTTTGTACGCCCGTTGTGGATGACACCTCGGTCAAATTGCCATGGCCGTCCAAGAAAGAGGTGGCAAACGGTCATCGGGATGACATCACACTCCAAAGTGTCTTTGTAAGCTCCAATCTTAAAAGAAACTTGTACTCTATGCTCGACTTGGATTGTGCCGGTGTTGCTTAGCCATTGAACCTTGTATGGGTGCGGGTGCTTCATCTTGACCAATTGGAGCTTGGAGCATACTTCTTCACTCGCGAGGTTATGGCAACTCCCTCCATCGATGATGACCTTGACGGACCTTCCATTGATGCCGGCCTTTGTGTGGAAGATATGGCATCTTTGGTCTTCGTCTTGTTGATGTTGAAGAGTCAAGACCTTGGAGACAACAAGAGATTTGAGAGCGGGGCTTGAATCTTCGTCACAAAAGATTTGATCATCTTCATCTTCTTTGTTCACGTGCCGGTGCATGGCCACTTGCTCAAGGGCTTCCATTTCTCCTTCACTCATGGAGTCATAGGTTCCGTCTTCGTTGAGGATCATGGTGCGCTTGTTGGTGCACTCAAAGGACTTGTGGCCTCGGCCGCTGCATGTGAAGCATTTGAAGGAACTTGTCTTGATGGTCTCATTGGTTGGGGTAGAGGATGATGAAGCTCTCGGCTTGAAGGTTCTTGTAGTAGGAGGACGACTTAAGGTTGTCAAAGTTTTCTTGTAACTTGACTTGTTGCCGTTGCTTGTAGATGGCTTGGTTGAGGTAGAAGTTGTTGGAGTCGTTGAATCTTGGGTGGTTGAGAAGCCGTAGGACTTGGATGAGAACTTGGCATATTTGAAGTTGTCTTGTACTTGCCGTTCCACTTAGGTTGCTTGATGCACTAGCTCGATGAGGTTCGAGTATGGTTGGAAGTCGGCAATCTTCTTGATAGGGTGATTGAGTCCATTCAAGAAACGTGACATAGTTTGCTCATCATCTTCCGTGACATTGGCTCTTATGATGGCAATCTCCATTTCCTTGTAGTACTCTTCAACGCTCTTGGTTCCTTGCTTGAGGAGTTGGAGTTTCTTGAAGAGGTCGTGGTTGTAGTAGTTTGGCACGAATCATGCTCTCATGACATCTTTCATTTGCGCCCAAGTAGTGATGGGTGGTTCACCTCTTGCCTCTCGGCGCTCAATGACTTGTTCCCACCAAATGAGGACGTAGTCTTGGAATTCAAGGGATGCCATTGCGATCTTCTTCTCTTCTTCATAGTGGTGCAAGCGGAAGATTTTGTCAACCTTCAATGCCCATGATATGTACTCTTTGGGGTCATTGCTTCCGGTGAACTTGGGCATGGTGAAGTTTAGCTTGCCGTATCGTTGCTCTTCATTGTGTTGGGGTCGAGGATGATGACTCCCATGTCGCTGAGGATTGACAAACTCATGTTGCTCTAGGCGAGGAGGGTTGTCGACCTCAAGTTGCTCTTGGAGGAGGGCCATTGTCTTCATTCTCTCGATGAACTTGATGTTATTGTCTAGCTTGTGGAGGAGCTTGTCGAGCTTGAGGAGGAGCTTGTCGATGCACACGTTCTTGGAAAATCCTCTCTTGAGTTTCATTGCGAAGCGCTTCTTGGTGGAGACGAGCTTGTCGGCCTCGGTTGGCTACGGCATAACTTGAATCTAGAAGGGCACGTTGTGCCTCAAGTGCTTGAGCTTCACAGAGTTGTTGTTCTTGTCGTTGTGCCTCGGCATCTTGTGCATCTTGGTGTTGTCGCGCTCGTTCCTCTTGTTCTTGTTGTCGTTGGCGTTGCCGTTCTCGTGCTTGTGCGAATGTAGCTTGGTTTTGACGATGCCGATGCTCTTGAGAGTCGGTGTCGTGTAGAGGATTGCAGTTGGCTTGACGATCTTGATGCGCGGCACGACAAAGAGTATTCGATGTCAGGGTACTTGAGCCGGAGATGGTGTCGTCGGAGTGTCGACTCGAGCGGCTCCTTCTTGTGTAGTACGAAGTGGTAGAAGAGCGGTTGACCAACAAGGCACGAATCTCGTCCATTCTTGCGTCATTCGCGTGCTTGTGCTCGTCGAGCTTGTTGTCGAAGTAGTCCCTTGTGCGTTGCTCGGAGAGTCGCAAGTCGGTGGCGAGGTTGTCGATGCGGTCGCTCATTGCTAGTTGCTCTTCATGCAAAGCTCTTTGCGTTCCAAATAGGTGTAGCTTGGTGACGTAGTTGTTTGGATCGTTGTCTTGCTCGAGGAAGAGTGGGTTGGTAGAAGTACTTGGCCTATCCATCAATGCAACAAAATATGTGAGTGGGAGAAAGAGAAGAACTTATACCAAATGTACCTTGACCGATGTTGAAGATGGATCAATGATCACTCAATGTGTAACAAGGAAATAGCACAATTGTTACCAATTCTTGTCGGTTTCTCACACCTACACAAGTAAAAGCTTATGGTGGAGCTTGGTTAGGAAGGTGGCACAAATTTTTTGATGTGATAGTAAGCAAGACTCAATAATGTTGGAAAAGATTCGCAAGTTGTAAATGCAACAAGTAGACCAATAGCAAGATATGGTACACGGAAACACACACGCAAATAGATAAATAGGGTCGTGCAACCAAGGGTGAGCCAAAATGTGGAATCCACGAAAATGCTCTTGTTGCACAACACCAGAGAGATGCTAGCACGATTGCACAATAGGCGGATACGAACTTGTGCACAACCTACTAAGCAAAAATGCAACGACTTCTATCCCAAGTATGCTCTATGTATGATGTTCCGATGATATGATCCAAGATGATCGAGTATGACAATCTTAATGTTGTATGACGCTATGGTTCTTGCTTATAAGCTCTTTGCTTATCTTTCCCTTTTGCTTAAAAGCTTGTTTGGCTCTTTGTTGTTTGAGGTCTTTTCTCATGCAATGCTTGACGAACCAAGATAGCAATTGTGTATGCGATGACAACTTTGTGACACAAGAGATGATACCAAGATATGCAACACGATGATATTGTATGTATGCTATGGGAAGTATGATCACTAATGTGCACAAGTCACGTTGCCGGCAATACTCAAAGGCTAGTCTCGATAGGTAAGTGACGCGAAAGTAAGGCTATGGGGTTATGAATGCAAATGAAAGAAAGTATGGTGATATCACGATACCAAGATGATACCAATGTGAGGTTGATACCACAATGGTGTAGTCGTTTGTAGTAGTCCTTAGCGGAGATGAGCGGTGGTGATGTTGATGTCGAACCATCCCTAAGTAGCCGAAACACGTTAGGAAACGGTGAGCCACAACTCAAATTCTCAAAACCAAATGCGACAAAAAGTGTTGGAGTAGGTAGCGGTCAAGTGGTGGTAGGGTTTGGGTTTGCGGAAGTTAGGTGTAGGGATGGCAATGGGGACAATCCCCTATGGGGATACCTACAACATCCCCATCCCCATCTACTCCCTATCATCCCATCCCCATCCCCGTTTACATGACTGGGGATGAAATTTCCCCATACCCATTCCCCACTGGGGAACGGGGCGCCATTAGGGTCCCCATCCCCATAAACAAATACTCATATATATAATATGACACCCTATAATCAACATACATAAATGGTGTTGTCCTTCTCCTGCTAATGCATATCTAGGTCATACTGACTTCGTGGTCATGGTGGCAGCTGAGGTGGGGACGTGAGATAGGTTTAAGGTTTTTTTAGAAAAAAATTCTGTCTTCGCAAGTTTGTTTGTGAATATTTTAAGGTTGACCGCAGTGTCACAGTTACTAACCAGGTCCCCGATGGGTATTGGGTCTGGGGAATAGGATATCGTCCCCATCCCCATTGTAGCCTATGGGGAATAAATTAGTTTGGTAAATATCCCCATGGGGATGTTTTTCGCCCATCCCCACCCCCTAATAGATGAAATCCCCATGGTTTTGGCGGGTATGGGGCCCTGTTGCCCTCCCTAGTTAGGTGATGGTGGTCAAAGGGGGGTATGTGGAGGCGTGGGTAGCGATCGGTAAAAATTGCAGAAAATGCAGTTTCGTCAGAGGAAGCCGGATGATCCGGGCCAGGAGCTGGATGATCCGGGTGAGAAGCCAGATAATCCGGGCGGGTCCACTGCGCTTGGGGATGGCTCGGGATGAACTCAAAAACGGGGTCAAATTCGACGATTTCGCGGATTTTGGATGGATGGCGAGGTGGAGATGGTGGGGGAAGCTAAGATCCACTTGCAACACAACAAATTCACGGATCAAAACCAACAAAACATCATCAAAACTCACAAATCAAAAGAAATTTTTTTGGGGCTATTCTTGTGGGGATTTTCGGATTAGGACGAAAAACAACAAAATCAAGCTAGAAAACTAAGAGGGGAGGCTCCGAAATCGTAATCAACGTGGCTCATGATACCAAGATGATGTAGGGTGAGACCCTAAACGGCCGATCTTTCACGAAAGGAGCGGATCCCGTCCAAGAACACGAAGAACACGAGGGGGAAACGAGGGAAAACACAAGAGAAATCACTAAACCAACAAGATATAGTCACACATATGCTAGATCCTCAAAACACAAGTGCAGATACACAATACAAAGTCAACAACGGACGATACAAAGGGTAACCGGTTCTTCTCCGTAAGGAGGTCTTGATGGGGCCACCCAAGAGGGGGATCTTCTCCGTAGAGGGGCCGCGATCTCTCTCGAGGAGATGATCCGTATGGATGAGCAAAAGCTATCCTCACATATGGGCTAAAGCAATGCTAATCCTAGAAAGAGGTGGAGGAGTCATACATATAGAGTTTGGGGGGCAAAGGGGTACATGGGCCTCGGCCCAACATCATGCACGCAGGCACTGTCCGGATGATCCGGATGTTGGTCCGGATGATCCGGCCTTCGGGAGACCGAAATGATCCGGTCGGCGACCGGATGATCCGACCGTGCCGTGGTCGCCGCGGGAGGTCCGGATGTCCGGGTCTTGGTCCGGACGTCCGGGTGTGGCCGGTTGATCCGGGGCTGGGTCCGGATGATCCGGCTTCGGGGTGAAGCTTCGGGTGTCCCTGGGCATGGTAGCCGGATCATCCGCGCCGGGGTCCGGATCATCCGGGCTGGGGCCGGATCGTCCGAACGGCGGTCCGGATCGTCCGGGCTTCTGCTGACTTTGCCCTTCTTCTTCTCCGTCTTCACGTCCATCTTCCTCTTCGAATTCTCCTTGCTCCTTAGCGTCTCCATGGCTTACTCCTTGATACTTGAGCATGCACAACGTCTCCGTTTGAGGTAGTAGCCATGTCTCATGTTCATCGAAGTGGAATTGTGAGAGGAGAGATGTCACCGCGGTTTCAAGAGCTCTTGCACGTGCTCGACTCATGGGTCCATTAGGCACTTGGTGAGACGATGGTAGGACCATGGGGATGACCTTGGGATGCTCCGCATCAATTTACATATATGATGCCTCGCTAAACAAGATGGCATTGCATAATTCACATATACGATGAAGAAACTAAACAGATGGCATTCACACAAAGCATGTCTAAACTAAGAAGATGACATATTTGATGTATAAAGTAAGCAATGCAAGGCACCATATGCATGATATTACCAACATCAGCATGCCATGTTAGAGCGAAGACCTCAGGGGGTAAATAGGAGTGGTCTTCTCCTTCTGAATCCCCATGAGAAGAGTTATCTTCCTGTTGATTACAATCTGAAATGGGTGGAGGGGGCTGCCTTTTGCCTACCATGGAGCGACGTATGCATGAAATTTTGTTGCCACGCAAGGCTCGTCTCTTTTGCTCTACATGTTCAGTTCCAATGTGTACAATAACTGACATGCATAGGAATAAAACATAGTGAGATTATGTAAGGAGTGAATGCAGAAATCCAGAGTGATGGTAGCAACCTGTGGATAGACCCAAAACCAATGATAGTAGGCAAATAATGGCTTCAGTTAGAAAATATAGATAATGGCTTCTTTACTGTTTGTTTCGCACCCAACATGCAACTCATAGTAGACACCCGAGATTAACCAGATAGTAGATAGATATTATTGATTGCGGCCCCGATATGTACCCCACAACCATTTAAAAACGCAAGTTTGACCATTAGTTTGGACCTGACTCAGAGCCTAATCGGTGAACATGACGATAAAGTAGCATGTAATAGTAAGCGATGCATAATCTAAGCAGACACGAAAGAGTGCGACCTCTCTTGTGGACTCGTGTAGTCCTCGAGGTCATCGCTTGGTTGATGATGGTAATGCAGTTGTCATGGCTGCCGGCGACGGGGAAGAAGATCTGAGGCGGCGAAAGACAGTCTGGAGGCCGGACCCCTGTTGTGCTGGACCGTTCTATCATTGGAGCAGCTGAGCTGGGGTGGACAAGAGCGCAGCAGGAGCGGGACAAACCACACAAGGTTTTCTTTGACTACTATCTGTAAGAAAAGTAATTCTGTAAGGGCTCATTTGAATTGGAGGATTCTAACAATGCAGGGATAGGAAATACACAGTAATAGGATAGGAATGCACTAGCAAAATAGAGAATTTAAAAACACAGGATTTCTGCCAATCTGGGTGTTTGGTTCACAAGAATTAGAAGATCACAGGATGCAAAGAAGCATGGTGAGATTAAGTCAAACCACAAGAAAATGTATGGTTATAATGCTATTATGCTACTATCTCTTAGTCTTGTGCTTCATGAATAGGAATTTGAAAAGGAGGACAAGTGGATATTAAAATTCCTATGGTTTTTATTTCAAGGAGACACTAAAGGAACAAATCCTACAGTCTTCCTTTGCTCCATTCCTTTGAACCAAATGCATGGATAGTAGTACCATAGGAAACTTTCCAATTCCTATGTTTTTCCTTCAGTTTTCCTGTCAGGACCCCGATTCTAAGTCACACCGATCTAGCATGTAACACATCCTATCACTTTGCGGCCTCACGCACGGTATTCCCACGGGTGCCACCTTACCTGGCCCGGGACCATTTCGCCTTTTGGCTCACGTATATGATAGTGTCGCTAGTATCCATATGACAGAGAACCCGGGCCGACATGACTAGTCATGAACCCAAAGTGGCGCTAACTTACGGGGACAGGCATACATGAACCAGCATCGAACGTGTCGGTCATCAGCGTGTGAATCCGGGCTATAGCAACTGGGCTAACAGGACTCGGGAACCCGGGCTGTAGCAGGCTAGCAGGACTCCGGAAGTCACCGCGTGACATTTCCCCAAAGGGACAGACACAGGAACGAAGTGGATCACATGCCGGCCAGTCTAAGTGTTTCGGAGCAGTAGTAACTGGGCTAGCAGGACTCCGGTAAACCGGGCTGTAACAGACTACCATGGCTCAGTGGAAGCACTAGACTACATTTCCCCATAAGAGAGGCTACCAAGGATAAACAACTAGATTGTCGGATCCCACACATACCAAGCATTTCAATCATACACACAATATGCCTGATATGTGTAAATACAACATGGCATCACAACAAAACTCTATAACTCAAAGTATTTATTCATTATGCTCCGAAGAGCCAGATATTACAAACATGGGTCTGATGACCCAACATACAGAGCATACAAGCAACAAGTGGAAGCATAAACATGTCTGAGTACAGACAACTACAAATGAAAAAGGCTGAGAAGCCTGACTATCTACAAGACCCACCCAAGGGTACAAGATCGTAACTGAGGTAACAAGCTAAACGTCGAAGTCCACGCGGAATTACTAGTGAGACTGAAATCCCTCTGCAAAAACATAAATTAAGCAAACGTGAGTACAAATGTACCCAGCAAGACTTACATCAGAACTAGCTACATATGCATCAGTATCAACAAAGGGGGTGGTGGAGTTTAACTGCAGCAAGCCAACTTTGACTCGGTGGCTATCCTGAACTACGACTGCAAGTAACTCTTTTCAGGTGGCACACAGGAGTCCACATATTCACCATATCAATACACCACTATGGATCCGCTCCCGTCACCCTACGAGAAGGCCATCCATAGCACTCACACTTATCTTGCGCATTTTAGAGGATCCATTTCACTTGTCTATGAACTGTACAGGCAACCCAGAAGTCCTTTACCGCCGACACGGCTATTCGAATAGATCATTTATAACCCTGCCGGGGTGTACTTCTTCACACACACTGTCCCCACTTACCACCATGTACACGTCGTGTATCACGGCAACCTTCAAGCGGAAGCCTGGCGAGGGAGTCGGCCACGACCTGACTAACCACACAAGTCTTTAGTCCAGGTTTATCGCCTATTCGGGTTCCATCCGCGAGGAGATCCGGTCGGGGTTTCGCTCATAGCCCCAAACGATGTGTGCAAGGTTCCCGAGACACCAAACTGGCGCCCGGTACACCGGGCCACGGTGTATCTACCGCATCATAGCCCATCCCTAGGGTCAGCGCTACGCACGGCCTCCAACACATATCCTACAAACACCAGAAACTAGTTGCAACTCCTAGACAAAGATCGAGTTGGTTAATAAGCCGAGAGGGGTCGAGTTACCGGAACCCAATGTGTGGTAGTAACTGTTCATGGATCACAAACACAGAACTCAGTCCCTGAGGACGGTTTCAATGAGACAACCCACCATGTACTCCTACATGGCCTCTCACCGCTACCTTTACCAAATCGTGCTCATACACTTAGCTCTCAACAGTAGGACATGTTCACCACATTCCAATTCATCCCCGATGAATCAGACCTGACTCAACTCTAAGCAGTAGCAGGCATGACAACAAGCATGAATGAGTAGGCACATCAAGGCTCAAACAACTCCTACTCATGCTAGTGGGTTTCATCTATTTACTGTGGCAATGACAGGTCATGCACAGGAAAGGGGTTCAACTACCGCAACATGTAACAGTTGAATCGTTGTTGTCCTAATGTAGTAAAAGAGAGCAGAAGCGAGAGAGTGGGATTGTATCGGAATGAACAAGGGGGTTTTGCTTGCCTGGCACTTCTGAAGATAGCATTGAGTCTTCATCAGTGTCAACGATCATAGCGTCGGAACAACGTCTACCGAGGGGCAACAACACCGGCAAACTGAGAAGAAACACGATCAATGCAATGCACAATATGATGCATGATCAAGACATGGAAAAATGAGTGTGTTGGGCTAATGCAACTACAACCAGCTGGGTTTGAGTCATTTTGAACCAAAGGTTCAATCCCAAACTCAACTTATGAATTTAAATAGTGCCTTATCATGTTTTGCACTAAACAGCAAGGTTAAGTTGCCTAAACATGCATGAAACCAGTACAAATGGATAGATTGGATTTTTCTGATCATTTTTCATATATAATTTATCTTATTTGGAGTTATAGATAATTTTCAATGAATTTTAGAAGTTTTGGGCATTTTCTGGAATTTTCTGAATTATTTTAAATCCAGAAAATTATTAACTGCGTCAGCATTGCGTCACTGTGACGTCAGCAAGTCAACTGCGGCTGACCAGGTCAAACCTGACCAGTGGGGTCCACTGGTGGGTCACACGGTGCTGTCTGGGTCACCGACAAGTGAGGTCAGGTCAACACCCATGTCAGCAAGTCAACGCTGACGTGTGGGGTCGGTCAACAGGTGACGTGGCTAGGTCAAACTGACCTGTGGGCCCTGCGGGGTTACTCTAATCTAAACAAAACTAAACCAGGGTTAATTAGGTAGTGGGGCCCGTCTATAAGTGGCTCTAGGGTTAATTAGCGATGTCATTAGCTGCTAATGATGGGGCCACGTCGACCTCGACGGAGTTCAGCCGGCGGCGACCACAGAACACGGCGGGGCGCGCTGGATTTGTGCTCGAGGCGTCGGCTTAGCGCACTGAGGGCACCAGGGCATAGCCCTTGCTCGCCCGCATCAAGAGGAGACGGAGTTGGGCGCGGGGGTCGCTGGAATCATGCGGGCGATGAGCTTTGGCGGCGGTCGGCGTTCGGGTGGATGTGGGGTTGGCGCTGCGATGCGCAGATGAGCGAGCCGAAGGTCTAGCGGGTCAGTACGGGTCGCGGGGAGCAAGTTGGACTCGCCGGGGTGACCATTTGGTCACCGGAGCTGCGTCGGCGACGAGCTCAAGCGGCGGCGGCTACGGTCATCAAGGGGGCGACGTCTACGGCTCGAAATCGAAGGGGGGAAGGAGGGGTTCCATGCAGGAGCTAACAGCGGTTCGTTCGGTGGCCTCAGCGAGCTCGGGGAAGCGTCGGAGCGGGCGCACGGTCGCCGCCGATCTCGGTGGCCCGAAGTTGAAGAAGACGGCGGTGAGGGCGTTCGGGGGCGTCCGGCGTCGCTTGGCTTGGTGAGGAGGTCGAGGACGAGGTAGCCGAGCTACTGGGCACGCCGAGGGGTCGAGGGGGAGGCTCTTGGTGCGGCAACGGCGAGCGGTGGCGATGAGCTTGGCTCGGGTTGCGCGCGAGAGAGAGAGCAGAGGATGGGGAAGGGGTCCAGGGAGAGTGAGAGGGGGTCGGGGGGGCGCCGAGGAGGCTCTTCGAGGCGCTGCGCTGGCGCGGGCGAGGGCAGGCAGGCAGGGTGGTGGCGTGGCGAGCTCGGCGGCGTCGCGATGTCCCTCTTCTGTCTACTAGCAGAGGTAGGCGATGACTGGCACCAGGCCAGTGGGCTGGGCTAGCTAGGTAAGAGGCCCAGGTAACTCTCTCTCTCTTTTATTTTTGTTTTTCTATTTTCTGTAATTGTGTTTGGCTTTATTAACAATGCCAGAGCATTTCCAAAAATCATGCAACTGACTATGGCCACTGTTTGGAATATTTGCAACAGTAAACATTTCAGTTTGTGATTATTTGGGCATTTAATATATTTTATAGGATTTAAATGCCCAAATGGAAATTCTATATGATTTAATTCAGTGACCCCCAATTGACCTAGGAAAATGTGCAATATTTTTTGGCAGAGGTTCAAGACCAATCCAAAGTTGATGAACATTCTTGGAAGGCATTTTTGGGTTCATTGAAAATATTTTTATTAGAACCTAGTTGAATTCTTTCTGATGCTAAGGTTTGGTCAATCCCCATTTCAACTTATATTGAATTTAAGCATGATGCAACAAGATGCAAAACACCAGGCAGTACCAGAAGCTAGGGATGTGACAACTCACCCCCACTAAACAAGAATCTCGTCCCGAGATTCAAGACGTGAGGTAAGAAGTCAGAGGGGTCACAGGCTAACACGATCTTCATGATCCAATAGCCCTTCTCGAAGATGTTGATTTATTTCTCCAATTGATTTTGACGTCTTTGCTTTCGAGATCTTCATCCAGCACAACGATGACAGAAAGCGACTCTATAAGGATCGATCTTCTCGAGGATCGCACAACTGACGATCAACTCACGGAGTGAGACATAACAATATCTCTCGAGTTGAGACGCAAAACACATATCAGTAGCAATGGAAACAAGCGGATGACAAGGGTTCAATTTGGTAGGCAACAATCCCACACTGAGTAGGATGGTGCATGGTTTCAAAGTAGCGAGCAGATAATTGCCATGATTCCACAACGGGGCACCTTGGGAGAGGTGACTCGTAGAATTATTACCTTAAGTGGCAAAAAGAATTACTTTTGATCCATAGATCATTGAAACTCTTCATACCAGCCTGAGGCAAATCACAATTGATCGTTTTGAAAGAATTCGAGAGGATGGTATACTCAGTTTGGAAAGGAAACTACAGTTATAGAACAACTCGTCAAATGGAAGGCACATTCCAGTTGATCCAAGGATATAACCTAGTGACTGAGCGTTCTTTCAAGAACTTGAGCATTTCCATATTCATCAAGGTTTTACCAACATCTATGCCAAGATCCTGGTGACACCTCGTACTACCATGATGAATAACAATGGAGGATGCAGGTGCAGAGGAGGACAACACTTTCTCAGATTTTACCTTGACGACGCCAAGGAAACAAAATCTGGATGATGGACCGTGAGACATTTAGCACTCCGCTTCTAATGTTCTCCTTGATGTACTAGCTTAACTCAATATCATTCGGTATCTGGAACATCAAATAAAGGTCTGACTTCGGAGGCACAAACACCCATAAGGATCAACGTTTAGTATAAATCATAAAATATTCCTCATGGAGAAGATGGTCAAATTGCTTAATCAAGAAGCTACAATAATAGATCTTCCGGCTAGGTGTGTCGGCCAACATCAACCTTGTCGGGACCTACATCATAGATCTTGGAAAAGTTCCAACCATCATATCTGCCTGAGATTCAGATCCGGTTGGTAACGGAATATTTCAGACAGCATGTCTGGAAAAGAAAGTTTGCAACACAAATCGACGAGATGACGTTGCGAGATTCTCGAGAATGAACTACGATAGCAAGCTCCAAAACACGAGCTGGTTCTGCTACATACACGTGAGCATGTTGTCCAAGCCAAGAATGACTACATAGTAGTCTTATAATAAAACACTATCGAGTTCAGGTTAGGTTTCATCATCAAGGATTTCGAAGTCTTTACGCGCGCTAGACTTCTTTTCCTTGAACAAGTCAATCAGTGGCTTGTTGTGCTAGGGAATACATATGGAGTGGAGGTAATTAATCTACCAAACCATAGAATACATTCGCACATGCATAACTGACTTGGGATGGTACCAGAGGAAACAAAAACATTCTTTCTCGAACTCACGGCGACAACTTGCACCAAATGCACATGAATTCGAGGAAGTCACTTCTTCCATACAAGCATAAGATTCATGAACGGAACACGAAGGCATTGCTTACAAAGTTTCCAACACTAGGTTGATGTTCAACATGAATCATGGAGGAGATAAAATGCTGCTGATGGGCTCAACAGCAACTCATCGGAATTTTCCATATCACTGGAATTCCACCATTATGTGAACAATGTGATAGTATTGGTCAGACCAAAAGATATAACGGTGTATGCTCGAGGAAACAACCATGAGTAAGACAACATTACGAACATCGTTGGTTCTGATTTGGTTGACGATAGCCCACACTCAAATCAAAGTTTTGACAAGACAATAGGTCCAACAATTGATCACGGAGATCAACCGATGAAGATATCATGTTTCTTCAACACACACAAAAGATTTCCCCTGGAATGAACTAAGTCAGGAAAAGCTTCTATCTTCCAACTCTCCAAGTTGTTGTTCAGCTTAACCAACTAGCTCAGGGATATCCAACACAGATTCTTGGAGAAGGGGTGGTTTATAGGAAAACATCCTGATCACAAACTTAACATAACGGTCAGGGGACAGCCTGGTGATACTTCCAAGAAGATATTCGGAAAATCACGGGCCACCGATATGTTATGAAGCTCGAAAACAATCTTGCTTTTCAAGGCAAGATGATATGATCTAAAGAGCGAGGGATTGACACAATCCTAACTCATTGATCGAGGAGTGCACCAGGAAAAATGGACTAGGTAACACGATCAATCTCAGGATGATGATTGAATAACCAACACGCTAAGAATGAGAAAGTTGTCCATTAACTACCAAGCAACTGGGTTGCTAGGAGTATTGATTTCACACATCACGGTTCACTTGTCGGCATTCCGGTCACAACAACACAGAGACCGACGAATGAATAATGATGGCGAGAAGTATCACTATACCAAGAATTCATAAGATGGTGTGCAATTCCCATGACATTCTTGATATAAAGATGGTAATAATCCAAGGTAGAACACAACAAAAACTGGATTGGCATTTTGATCTGTGGAATACAACTACTTTGACCCAATCCTAGAAATGGATGAGGTACTAGAGTTTGTTTCTCCTAGTCATTCTGGAATAGAATGGCTTGACAGACCACAAGAATATGAGGTATCGATGAGCATGAATGCATGACATGCTCTTGATTATCGAATGATAGACGGAGATCAGGATTCAACTAAAGAGAGGGACAACTAAAAGGAACATATACCTTTCTGAGTTGTGGATGCATAGATTAGTATGTCGAGCAAAGCTCAACATTTCTTCCGGATAACCCATGCAGAAAGGTAGAACTGGCAGATTCACAATGTAGAATGGAGAACTCATCAAGTGCACTCTGGTTGTGATATTTTGGTTCAAAAGAACTTCTGCCATAAGCAGTTCATGGTATTTGGAAGAAGGAAATACCACGGACCTCGAGGACTATCGCAAAGGTTACTAATATCCTAAAGGTACGAGCAACACTGTCAACACGAGGGAAGTAGAGTGAATCTTGGGCTTAAGAACCCAGAAATAGAAGGCCTACTAACTAAATGGCATCACGGGATGCTTTCGAGAATGATGGCCAAAATCATCACACTGGGATACAAAGCATTGCTATATTACTGGGTGGTTCTCTAAGACACCTAGGGTCATAATAATAGCTCCAACATATATGTGGAGGCAATGGAGTACGTCAACTCAGCAATTAGTGTGGTTAATCTGGACCAAAAGGATATCGGGATCGGAAAGAAGGAATTTGCAAATGCATCAGACTATTTAGAAACCTGGGATGACTCGGACAGCATAACGGCTGTAAATGCTCAAAAAGATTTGAGACATCTTGCAAAATGGTGGCATAACCACTCAACATCACAATATCAAGGTTCCGAGACTAGCTGTTATCACACGGAGGTAGTAGAAAGTGAACTGAGACTTGGAACCAAACAAGCCTATAGCGGTCTATGGATTAGTAACACATGATCCTGATAGAAAGAAGAGAAGCCTTGTTCGTAATCCCCGTAGAAAAAAAGAGGATGACTCGGATCAGAAGGACATAAGGTAAAGGAGTAAAAAGAGCCTTACGTTCCCTTCCACAATCAACTCCCTTACATAACTAAAGAATTTCTAGACTCAACTTCGACCAGTTTAGCTTGGTAATCCTACAGGTAGTCAGTCTCTGATACCAAAGCTGTCAGGACCCCGATTCTAAGTCACACCGATATAGCATGTAACACATCATATCACTTTGCGGCCTCACTCATGGTATTCCCACGGGTGCCACCTTACCTGGCCCGGGACCGTTTGCGCCTTTTGGCTCACGTATATGATAGTGTCGCTAGTATCCATATGATAGAGAACCCGGGCGGACATGACTAGTCGTGAACCCAAAGTGGCGCTAACTTACGGGGAAAGGCATACATGAACTAGCATCTAACGTGTCGGTCATCAGCATGTGAATCCAGGCTGTAGCAACTGGGCTAACAGGACTCCGGGAACCCGGGCTGTAGCAAGCTAGCAGGACTCCGGAGGTCACCGCGTGACATTTCCCCGAAGGGACAGACACATGAACGAAGTGGATCACATGCCGGCCAGTCTAAGTGTTCCGGAGCAGTAGTAACTGGGCTAGCAGGACTGCGGTAAACCGGGCTGTAACAGACTACCATGGCTCAGTGGAAGCACTAGACTACATTTCCCCATAAGAGAGGCTACCAAGGATAAACAACTAGATTCTCGGATCCCACGCATACCAAGCATTTCAATCATAAACACAATATGCCTGATATGTGTAAATACAACATGCCATCACAACAAAACTCAATAGCTCAAAGTATTTATTCATTAGGCTCCGAAGAGCCAGATATTACAAACACGGGTCTGATGACCCAACATACAGAGCATACAAGCAACAAGCGGTAGCATAAAGATGTCTGAGTACAGACAACTACAAATGAAAAAGGCTGAGAAGCCTGACTATCTACAAGACCCTCCCAAGGGTACAAGATCGTAGCTGAGGTAACAAGCTAAACGTCGAAGTCCACGCGGAATTACTAGTGATACTGAAGTCTCTCTGCAAAAACATAAGCAAACGTGAGTACAAATGTACCCAGCAAGACTTACATCAGAACTAGCTACATATGCATCAGTATCAACAAAGGGGGTGGTGGAGTTTAACTCCAGCAAGCTAGCTTTGACTCTATGTCTATCCTGAACTACGACTGCAAGTAACTCTTTTGAGGTGGCGCACACGAGTCCACATATTCACCATATCAATACACCACTATGGATCCGCTCCCGTCACCCTACGAGAAGGCCATCCATAGCACTCACGCTTATCTTGCACATTTTAGAGTATCCACTTTCACTTGTCTATGAACTATACAGGCAACCCAGAAGTCCTTTACCGCGGACATGGCTATTCGAATAGATCATTTATAACCCTGCAGGGGTGTACTTCTTCACACACGCTCTCACCACTTACCACCATGTACACGTCGTGTATCTCGGCAACCTTCAAGCGGAAGCCTGACGAGGGAGTCGGCCACGACCTGACTAACCACAACAGTCTCTAGTCTAGGTTTATCGCCTATTCGGGTTCCATCCGCGAGGAGATCCGGCCGGGGTTTCGCTCACAGCCACAAACGATGTGTGCAGGTTGTAACGCCCACGATGCGGCTATATCTCCCACGTGTCGAGGCACGACTTAGAGGCATAACCGCATTGTGGTTTTGTCGCAAGAAGGGTCATCTTCACACAATCCCATGTAATGAACAAGAATGGGATAAAGAGTTGGCTTACAATCGCCACTTCACACAATACATAAATGAAACATACATCATTTAGAGATACACACATAGGTCCGACTACGGAACCAAAATAAAAGAAGACAACCCAACTGCTAGATCCCTGTTCGTCCCAACTGGGCACCACTACTGATCAACATGAAAAGAAACAACACAACGAACAAGATCGTCATCGAGCTCCCACTCGAGCTCGGTTGCGTCACCTACACTGGTATCGTCGGCACCTGCAACTGTTTGGAAGTATCTGTGAGTCACGAGGACTCAGCAATCTCACACCCGCGAGATCAAGACTATTTAGGCTTATAGGAAGGAAAGGGTAAAGAGGTGGAGCTGCAGCAAGCACTAAGCATATATGGTGGCTAACATATGCAAATGAGAGCGAGAAGAGAAGCAACGGAACAGTCGTGAACTAGCAATGATCATGAAGTGATCCTGAACTCCTACTTACGTCAAACATAACCCAGAAACCGTGTTCACTTCCCGGACTCCGCCGAGAAGAGACCATCACGGCTACACACGCGGTGGATGCGTTTTAATTAAGGTCAAGTGTCAAGTTCTCTACAACCGGATATTAACAAATTCCCATCTGCCACATAACCGCGGGCACGGCTTCCGAAAGATAATACCCTGCAGGGGTGTCCCAACTTAGCCCATTATAAGCTCTCACGGTCATTAAAGGATATTCCTTCTCCCAGGAAGACCCGATCAGTCTCGGAATCCCGGTTACAAGACATTTCGACAATGGTAAAACAAGACTAGCAAAGCCGCCCGAATGTGCCGACAAATCCCGATAGGAGCTGCACATATCTCATTCTCAGGGCACACCGGATGAGCCAGTCGTCGGGTTGACATAGACCCTGGTTGCCCAGGGGGCGCCGGACATCGCTCGGTTTGGACCAGCACTCGAAGGAGAACTGGCCCGGGGGGGTAAATAAAGATGACCCTTGAGTCTGCAGAACCCAAGGGAAAAAGGCTTAGGTAGGCAAATGGTAAAACCAAGGTTGGGCCTTGCTGGAGGAGTTTTATTCAAGGCGAACTGTCAAGGGGGTCCCATAAATCACCCAACCGCGTAAGGAACGCAAAATCAAGGAACATAACACCGGTATGACGGAAACTAGGGCGGCAAGAGTGGAACAAAACACCAGGCATAAGGCCGAGCCTTCCACCCTTTACCAAGTATATAGATGCATTAATTAAGATAAGAGATATTGTGATATCCCAACATAAACATAATCCAACATGGAGAAAACTTCCTCTTCACCTGCAACTAGCAACGCTATAAGAAGGGGCTGAGCAAAGCGGTATCATAGCCAAACAACGGTTTGCTAGGAAGGGTGAAAAGGTTAGGGGCTGACATGGTAGTATGGGAGGCAAGATATAGCAAGTGGTAGGTAGCGCAGCATGGCAATAGAACGAGCAACTAGCAAAGCAAAGATAGAAATGATTTCGAGGGGTGGTCATCTTGCCTGAGATCCCACAAAGAAGAAGAACGAGTCCATGAAGAAGACAAACGGATGTAGTCGAACGAATCCTCACAACTCCGGAACGAAACCGAAGCTAACGGGAGAAGCAAACCGGAAAGAAACAAACACCATAGTAAACAACCACCACATACACATGGCATGATGCACAAACAAATATGATGCATGTCCGGTTTAATGAGGCATGGCATGGCAAAGTGCAACAAACAAAACTACAAATTAAGTGGAGCTCAATATGCAACGAGTTGCATATTGACGAAACACCACAATAATTATTTAGTTCTCTCTCATTTATGTACCCAACAATATTAAATGTTGATTAACATGGCAAGAGGTGAGACATAAGTAAACTACACATTTTAGGCAATTTAAATGAGGTCGGAACAACAAACAACAATTTCCGGAAAATCCTCATGTCCATAATTTAGATTTGGTACTGTTCTACCATAAACGCAATTTCAATATTGTTAAACAGCAAAATGAAGTGCAACATGTTAATCTATTCATTTTTCTACCCCATTTACATATGAAGTTTATTAAAATCCGAGTTACGGTTATTTAGTTATGAATTAAAGCATTTTAGTATGGCATTATGCAAAAAAAAACACAAACAGCATGTTAAACATTTTATCATGGGATGAAAGTGGCATATTATTAATCTACACAAAATTCTAAGTATTTTACATATTAAAATCATTTTAATCCGATGCACGGTTGTGAAGTTATTATATGCATGATGTATGAGCTGCGGTGGAGGACGAAGATGCAGGAGACGCGCATGGGCAGGCGGCTGCTGCTCGGCGGCTCGGCGAGGTCGGAGGGGAACGAGGCCGCAAGGAGATTAGGAGGCCGGTGCCTCACGGGCTGCGCGGGGACGAGCCGTCATGGAGCGGCCGCAGCGGGTACGGGGCGAGAAGGAGCAGCTGGTTGGGTGCTCGGGCAGGAGGTTGGAGGGGGGGAATCGATGTATCTGGGAGGATCCCGAGGGAGATTTTTGGAGTGGCGGAGGCCGAATGGGGATGGGACAAGGCTCCTAACTTCTATGGTTGGACCTCGAGTATAAATAGCAGGGGATTAGGTGAGGGATTACTCGATCCGTCCGATTATAATCGGGCGGTCGTAAATAAATAGGCTAGAGCGTCCAACAAAGAAAAGGTGATGTTTTGTAGATGTTTGGGGATGATCCGAATCCAACGGTAACAACAAACCGGGTCGGGTACGGGACAACTTTCGGACGCGCGGGAGGGGATCGGTGGTTGTGTAGAGAGGGTCAAACGGTCAGACAAGAGAGAATCGAAAATCCGGTTAGACTCAGAACGGTCAACGAACGCAAGGGGGGACGCGGCAACTACGAGCGGATGCAAGTTTGAAAAACAATGACGGCAATAGAGTGCCGATGCAATGCGAATGATGTGATGAAGAATGCAACAACAAAATAAATAATAGAGCTGACACGCAAAACATGGAACGCATCTGGAGCGTCGGTCTCGGGGCGTTACAACACTCCACCACTACAAGAGGATCTCGTCCCGAGATCTAGGATGGCACCGGAGAGAAGCAGAAAAGGAAGAGGAGAGGTAAAACAAATTGCTTCTTGACAAACGAGTGAAACCAAAGAACCTTGAGAGGTCGCAAAGCTTGAAGAAATGACACGACGGAGGTGAACAAAATTGAGAAGACTCCGGTAGAAAAGAGAGACAAGGAACACCATGTGAACCTTGAGGTTAATTGACACAATAGATATTTAAACCACTCTGGTTAAAACAAGATAGGGAAGGAATAAGAATGATATAATTTGGGCAGCACTCCGACTGTAAATGGAAGGAATTGAACATGAATTTGACAAGATGAGAGGATACTCGATGAAATTAACAACACATTGCCTCCGGAACTAAAGAAAGAATGGCACAAGGGGTAAGAAAGATTTCAGACAGCACTCCGGTTGAGAAGGGAGGCAAAACTTGCCAAAATGGGAAGAACTTGAAAAGAGGGCACGACACTCGGGTTGGAAATGGATAGGCACGAAAAGAACGTAGTCCTCACAACCCGAGAAGATGAGTGAAGAGAGCAACATCACAATGCCTCCGAAAGAAAAATAGAAGATAGAACATTGGAATAAAGAATGGAGAATAAAATGCCAACTTCTGCCACAAATGAGCTTGGAAAGCACCCTTCCAAGAAGGTAAGAACCGAGTTGTTGGAAAACCAACAACGAAAAGAGTAAGGCTTGTAGTGGGCGTATGGAAAACTTCTCAAAATTATGAGGTGAAATTATGCCACTAACGAAAAACAATTGCTTGCTTGAGATCAACGAAGAGATGAAATCTTCTCTTGCCGAGAGGATAGGAGGAAACTTTGATCATTATTAGACACCACAATTTAGCAACATTCCTTAGGGAAGGCTTTAGGTGAAACATGACACAAGACAGATCCAATGAAGAGATTGGTGGATTTAAAATATCTCATTCTTGACAACATGTGAATCATGAAACGCGAACTCAAATTGTCAAAAATGACATAACACCACCTCAAAAGATAAGAGAAAGAATTGCACTTTGGAATGCAAGATAAAGAATGCTTGAACTTCCCAAAACAAACATGTGTTGAGCACCATGTTTATTTTAGAGTATAGCTTGACGGATCTTAACTCCGAGAGAAATCTTGAAGAACAATTGAAGAATGAAAGGAATCCTTGACGAATCACCATGTAGAGCCTCCATGAAGAACTCCGGTAATAAAAGAATGATCAAACGAAATGGAAAGTTGAAAAGAACTCTGGGAGAAGCCTTGCAATGATTAGATGAAGCTTTGAAATGATATAATTGAAATAACTTGGAACTCCGGAAAGAAAGATGAACAAATGAAATCAAGAATTTGATATCATGAACGATCTCCGGAAGAAGGAATTAATCACTTGGAGGAAACAAGAATAAGAATTACATTATGCTTAGCCTGCACCAATTTAGATTGATGACAAACAACGGATTTGGCATACTACTTATTCTCGTAGAAAGGATTAAGATAGATAGAGCGCAAACTTGGGAAGGTCTTGATGGAACCACCGGTGGGATTTGGAAACAACGAATGAATTAAAATGATAACCAAGAAAGAGAACTCTTGAACGAACCACCGTAAGAATTGAAAATGAAAATAGCAAAGGCACAATTCACCGGGAAGAATTAGGGAAAAAAATTGAATAAAGATACTTGACGGAATATAAATATATGAGAACGAAGAGATCACGAACTGACAAGAGAATACTTGCACCGGAATAATATGGGGATGAGCGAAGAGACATCACTTTAGAATAGTTGGAGAACGAGACTGAAAACTTAGAATGAAGAAAATTTCTGAAATGATGGCCTTTGGATGAACAAGAAACGAAAACAACTCTGAAATAATCCGGAAGGGTGAAAAGAATTCTCACAATCAAAAACAATTATGAGAGGGTGGCATCAAGCTAGAACCATGAATCTTCAAGAGAACGGACCCAGATTTAGGAGAAATCCTTCTTCGGTCTTCAAATGTTGAGAATGATGATGAGAAACACCACCATGAATTGTTGAGATACTCCGGGATGAAAATTAGAAAGGTTGAACCAACGATGAAAAGAATTTGAAAGATCTTGGAGAAAGACATTTGACTGATGATAATTCATTCTTACGTCAAACTTTGCAATGAATTTTAGAAACTCCGGGAAAATTAGAAGAGTCAGGTAAGATCCTGGAAAAGACCTGTGGGTTAGGGCCCACTAAAGAGAATTTTGAGTTATAGATAATTTTGTATGAATTTTAGTAGTTTGGCCATTTTCTGGAATTTTTTGAATTATTGTAAATCCAGAAAATTATTAACTGCGTCAGCATTGCATCACTGTGATGTCAGCAAGTCAACTACGGTTGACCAGGTCAAACCTGACCAGTGGGGTCCACTGGTCGGTCACACACTGCTGTTTGGGTCACCGATAGGTGGGGTCAGGTCAACAGCCACGTCAGCAAGTCAACGCTGACATGTGGGGTCGGTCAACAGGTGACGTAGCCAGGTCAAACTGACCTGTGGGCCCTGCGGGGTTAGTTTAATCTAAACAAAACTAAACCAGGGTTAATTAGGCAGTGGGGCCCGTCTGTTAGTGGCTCTAGGGTTAATTAGCGATGTCATTAGCTACTAATGATGGGGCCACATCGACCTCGCCGGAGTTCAGCCGGCGGCGACCACAGAACACGGCGGGGCGCGCCGGATTTGCGCTAGAGGCGTCGGCTTAGTGCGCCGAGGGCACCAGGGCAGAGCCCTTGCTCGCCCGCATCAAGAGGAGGCGGAGTTGGGCGCGGGGGTCGCCGGAATCATGCCGGCGATGAGCTTTGGTGGCGGCTGGAGATCAGGTGGGTGTGGGGTTGGCGCTGCGATGCGCAAACGAGCGATGCGAAGGTCTAGCGGGTCAGTACGCGTTGCGGGGAGCAAGTTGGACTCACCGGGGTGACCATTTTGTCACCGGAGCTGCGTCGGTAACGAGCTCAAGCAGCGGCGGCTACAGTCGACAAGGGGGCGATGTCTACGGCTCGAAATCAAAGGGGAGGAAGGAGGGGATCCACGCAGGAGCTCACAGCGGTTCGTTCGGTGGCCTCAACGAGCTCGGGGAAGCGTCGGAGCGGGCGCACGGTCCCCGGCGATCTCGGTGGCCCGAAGTTGAAGAAGACAGCGGTGAGGGCGTTCGGGGGCATCCGGCGTCGCTTGGCTTGGTGAGGAGGTTGAGGACGAGGTAGCCGAGCTACTGGGCACGCCGAGGAGTCGAGGGGGAGGCTCTGGGTGCGGCAACAGCGAGCGGTGGCGACGAGCTTCGCTCGCGCTACGCGGGAGACAGAGCAGAGGAGGTGGAAGGGGTCCAAGGAGAGTGAGAGGTGGTCGGGGAGGCACCGAGGAGGCTCTTCGAGGCGCTGCGCTCGCGCGGGCGAGGGCAGGCAGGTAGGGAGGTGGCATGGCGAGCTTGGCGGCGTCGCGGTGTCCCTCTTCTGCCTACTGGCAGAGGTAGGCGATGACTGGCACCAGGCCAGTGGGCTGGGCTGGCCAGGTAAGAGGCCCAGGTAACTCTCTCTCTCTCTCTCTTTTATTTATGTTTTTCTATTTTCTGTAATTGTGTTTGGCTTTATTAAAAATGCCAGAGCATTTCTGAAAATCATGCAACTGACTGTGGCCACTGTTTGGAATATTTCCAACAGTAAACATTTCAGTTTGTGATTATTTGGGCATTTAATATATTTTATAGGATTTAAATGCCCAAATGCAAATACTATATGATTTAATTCAGTGACCCCCAATTGACCTAGGAAAATGTGCAATATTTTTTGCAGAGGTTCGACACCAATCCAAAGATAATGACCATTTTTGGGAAGCCATTTTTGGGTTCATTGAAAATATTTTTATTAGAACCTAGTTCAATTCTTTCCGATGCTAGGGTTTGGTCAATCCCCATTTCAACTTAAATAGAATTTAAACATGATGCAACAAGATGCAAAACACCAGGCAGTACCAGAAGCTAGGGATGTGACATTTCCTTTCAAGCACTGGCGACTCTAGTAGGCAGTCATGAGCAGGGAAACGCCTACACTCCAAAAATGTTTCTGTGATACTTCTACTACTTTGGACCCAGGCCACTGCCCTGCTAGCTCAACTCCCAGGCCCATCTACAAATGCACAGCTCAAACGCGCAGAGATAAATAATGATGGCGTTCAAGAGAGTCCATCACGGAGAGCTAAGTTGCCTGGAACGTCACTGCTTGTCATATAGTAGGAGAAACTAATCGTATTTCATGTTACTACATGTAGAGTAGAAAAGCGATGCAACAAGTGTACAACTTCTTTGTCGAAGCCATGTCGATCTCAGCGTGATTGGGTTGGTCGGTGAGGATGCTCCAGCTGGTTTGGCCGTCGGAGGAGGGGAAGAAGATCTTTGGCGTTTGGAGATGGAGCCCGGGGTACTGCTCCGCTGTGATGGAGGGTTTCATCATTGGAGCAGCTCTGCTGAGTTGTACGACATCGAGGCTGAAGCAGGACACGAGAGACAATGTTAACCTGAGTGGAATTCTAATAGCATCTCCAATATATGACGTAAAATACATAACCACAAAGTGCTAGATGTAAAATACATCAGCCGCTCATCTCTGAACTTAACTGTCAAAACCGAATTTAACTGTCGAATTGAATTTAACTTTCAAAACTGAATTTAAATGTCGAAACTGAATTTTGCTGTCGAAACTGAATTTTACTGTCAAAACTGAATGCACTAGTAGCAGAAAAGCAGTAGCAGCGCCCGGAGCAGTAGCGCGTGCGAGAGCCGGGGCAGCTAGTCGTGTCGCAGCATCTCGGGTAACAGCTGTAGGGGCTCGAGGGAGAGCATGATCTGCTGCTCGTGCAGCAGCAGCACGTGCAAGAGTAGAGCAGCAGTAGCACGTGCAAGAGTAGAGCAGCAGCAAAAGCAAGAGCAAGAGCAGCAGCGCAAGCAAGAGCAAGAGCGAGACCAGCAGTGCGAGAAAGAGCAAGAGCAGACCAAGCAGGGGACCGAGAGTAAGAGCAGCGCAGCAGCGCGAGTGAGAGCCAAAGCAGCAGCAGCTCCTACTAATGTGGACATTGCCGCTGAGGGACCGACGCCATGGAGGAAGTGGCTGGCAACACCGCTGTGGATGGAGCCGCGCCATGTCCGCTCGGGACCGAGCGCCGGTAGAACCGTGAGATCGAATCAAGAAGAAAATGTGGCGATTAGTGAAGAACCTCTTTGGTGGCGCCGATTAGGCCTCAGGTTCATCTGAGGAAACAGTGATGACACTGCTCTTCCGGTGGTGCAGGTGAAGACTACGGTGTGGGAATGGAGGTGGCGCGAAAGACGAGGGGAGCGTAAGGGAAGCTCCTTCGAGGTGGAGGACGGGGTGGCTGAACCGGCGGGACGATGAGATCAACGGCGGATCCTCATCCGGTGCGGTGGATGAGGGACGTCGAGGTGTTGTTGTGGACGATGTCGTTGGGGAAGAGGCTCCGGCTGGGTGGCGGACGGAGGAGGGTGTGGGGCTTCGCGGGTTTTCGCGGCCTCGGTGTACGAATGGGTGGGCGGATGGGATGGGAGGAGGGAACCATGGTTTAGGGATGCGCTTGTCCGAAATGTGGGGTAAGTTACGAATGTACCCCCACCGATTTGAGCTAGGCGGTTCTTTCAGTTCAGGGGTATCACGGGCATTTCGCGTGTCAGGATTTTGCAGGAGGTGGGAGTTTTCGCGCGCGTTGTGATTTTGGGATAGCAAGGTGCGGGTTGAGATAGAGGGAGTTTTCGGAGCACAGCGAGACAAAGATATATCTTAAATATTTCAGGGTAACAAGACGCGGGTTGAAATTTCCGGACAAGCCTAACTTGTACTATACCAAATCAATTCGCACTTCTGTCGACGAAAAAACAAAAAGAAATCAATTAGCACCACACAAGAGAGTCTAGTCCCGTGTACTGTACCAAATCAATTCGCACTACAAATGCCATTCAAAACTTTGAATTCATGTTATGTTCAATTAAAATATTTCGCTACGTGTATAATGCATGCAACCTGATACTCAAATGAATGTTTTAGTGCATTTCAAACGTATATACTAACGCTTCAAGATGAACTAAATTTGAATTTGTTTCTCTATTTGAATAAGATCTACAATCATGATTGTTTGAACTTAAACCATTTGAATTTGTTTCTCTATTTTAATAAGATCTACAATCATCATTATTGTCAAGTTAAACCATCATTTGTGTATTATCTTCATAGCACACAACATGATTACTGTCGAGTTAGATATGAACTATGTGTCCTATATGACTCGAACTCGGTTCTTTAAATCCACTTTATGTTGATTTCAAATCACAGTACATTTCAAGCACTAGATAGATCTTCATAATCTAAACCATGTCTCATATGTATAATGTTTTTATCACATAATGTATGGTGCCCCACCCCCTATGCCTACAAGTATTTAGATGTTAGTTGCAAACGCAACACATTACCACAAATTCAAATAAAATGTGAGATTGTTCGATATATAGTATGGTTTAGATTGTTCGATATTTAGTTGTGAGCTGCAAACGCCACAAATTATCACAAATTCAAATAAAATGTGAGATTGTTCGATGTATAGTATGGTTTAGATTGTTCGATATTTAGCTGTGAGTTGCAAACACCACGCATTATCACATTATGGCATAACATGTCCAAAACCACAGCACGCGTATCACAACTATATTCATGCATGCATATGTTTATAACACTATGATCTCCTATTCAAATATATGAATCCACGTTCATATCGAATTATGATCTTTGTTTGTCTCTTACGCCCACACAATCCTCTAACCTTTGTAGCTAGCACTAACTTTCTCTCGTGCATGCACACGCCCTCCTCGCCGCCTCCCTCGGTATTCTATCCATCGCGCACATTCATTTATATCTTTAGGTCGTTTTCCCACGGTCTCCACAACTCTTTTCCGACACACACCGATCGATAAACCTCTCCAATGATGTTTGCCTACAACATACACACGCACCTTCCATCTCCTCTTTTCTGTGTCCATGCCTCGTGTCTCTCATACGGTCCCACACACGTGTAAACTCCCACCCCTCTTTTCACCGATCTCACAATCGCACACTCCTCCCCCTATCTAGTCAGTAGCTAGGCCTCTCGCACCACCTCCTAGCTCCATGCTCTCTGTCTATCCGTCTCGCTGGGCCTTATTTTCCTCTAACAAATGGATGTACACCGACCGATCTCCCGCTATACATATAGCTAGCTAGGTCGTTATAACTCGTTTTCCCCACGCGCCGATGGATCTACCTCATTAGTTATATCTTTCCCTTCCTCCAACAAACAACAATTGATCTACTGATCTAGTTAGGTCTGCTTACCAAAGACATTGTCCCCCTTCATCATCCATGCATGCGTCCCGATACACCTATCACTCACACGCACACACAGAAACACATCCCCACTCTTATTGATAATATTGCAGTTCTACCCTCAATTTGTCTAGTAGGCCTCTCCCACCATCTTCGAGAAGCAACTCCATCACCCATCCAACACTCTACCCATCTCCCTCTCTCTCTCTATCTCTCTCTCTCCTCTCTCGCTCTGTCCCAACCTATTTCCCGTCCTTCAATTATGCATGGATGTCGACCGATCTCCCTCAAGACATAGTTGGGTCTCTCCTTCTCAACACATATACAAGTCGATCTACCTCTCTAGTTAGGTCTCTGTCTCCCCCATCGCCCCCCCCCCCCCGCACACACACACACCGATACATCGAGCGCTCTAGTCATGTCTCCCTGCCACACACAAACTTGCCCTTTGCCTTCTGACGTTTCGGTAGGTCGGTCACCCTATATCTTTGACTTGCTCACACACAATTTCGATGGCTCTCTTCATCGATCTCGCACGCACCCACTTGATCCTCACTTCGACTCTATCGATATCTATGACCCCTCCCTCTCTTCTCGTGGATCGCCCCCTCTATATATGATATAGATAGGCCTCTATTTAACACACATTGCATGTGTCAATTTTTTTTGAGATATCATCGACACATATTCCCACAAATACATTCACGAAATCACACACCCCCAACAAAAAACACTCATGAACGCACACACCATATGTCTAGGTTTGTATCTCTCTCACACACACCCACGTATGTGGGGGACATGCACGAAGAGAAGAGGTGCACGCACGGCGCATGTACTCCCGTCTCTTTCCCAACCACACCCGCGCGGGTACACGGTGGAGCTCATTTCTTTACGAAGAGGCAGCCCACGTGGTAATTTGACACGTGTACTGGTTGTCCACTTGATGGAGGATCGTGTACCACGGGTGAACAAAAAAATTGCAACTTGACGCGTTATGTTAAAAAAGAGGCAAACCATGTGGGGCCTACCTCAGAGGCAAGGCTCTATACACTTGAGATGCTCTGTACATATTACTTTTGATGTGTCCCGTCAACTCACAGAACGAGGAGAAGCTTGCTCATTGCTACCTCTTGAGCACTGTGTTGGTTTTCCCTTGAAGAGGAAAGGGTGATGCAGTAAAGTAGCGTAAGTATTTCCCTCGGTTTTTGAGAACCAAGGTATCAATCCAGTAGGAGGTCATGCTCAAGTCCCTTGCACCTACACAAACAAATAAGAACCTCGCAACCAACGCGATAAAGGGGTTGTCAATCCCTTCATGGTCACTTACGAGAGTGAGATCTGATAGAGATGATAAGATAATATTTTTGGTATTTTTATGATAAAGAGTAAAAGTAAAGAAAGCAAAGTAAATATTAATGGAAATAACTGGAGATTAATATGATGGAAAATAGACCCAGGGGCCATAGATTTCACTAGTGGCTTCTCTCAAGAGCATAAGTATTACGGTGGGTGAACGAATTACTATTGAGCAATTGATATAATTGAGCATTGTTATGAGAATATCTAGGTATGATCATGTATATAGGCATCACCTCCGTGTCAAGTAGACCGACTCCAGCCTGCATCTACTACTATTACTCCACACATCGACCGCTATCCAGCATGCATCTAGAGTATTAAGTTCATAAGAACGGAGTAACACTTTAAGCAAGATGACATGGTGTAGAGGGATAAACTCATGCAATATGATATAAACCCCATCTTTTTATCCTCGATGGCAACAATACAATACGTGTCATTTCCCCTACTGTCACTGGGATCGAGCACCGCAAGATTGAACCCAAAGCTAAGCACTTCTCCCATTGCAAGAAAGATCAATCTAATAGGCCAAACCAAACTGATAATTCGAAGAGACTTGAAAAGATAACCAATCATACATAAAAGAATTCAGAGAAGATTCAAATATTGTTCATAGATAATCTTGATCATTAACCCACAATTCATTGGATCTCGACAAACACACCGCAAAAGAAGATTACATCGAATAGATCTCCAAGAGAATCGAGGAGAACTTTGTATTGAGATCCAAAGAGAGAGAAGAAGCCATCTAGATAATAACTATGGACCCGAAGGTCTGAGGTAAACTACTCACACATCATCGGAGAGGCTATGGTGTTGATGTAGAAGCCCTCCGTGATCGATGTCCCCTCCGGAGGACGCCGGAAAAGGCCCCAAGATGGGATCTCACGGGTACAGAAGGTTGCGGCGGTGGAATTAGGTTTTCGTGGTCGCTTCTGATGGTTGGGGGTACGTAGGTATATATAGGAGGAAAAGGTAGGTCGGTGGAGCCACAAGGGGCCCACGAGGGTGGAGGGCGTGCCTGGGGGGGTAGGCGCGCCCCCTGCCTCGTGGCCGCCTCGTTGGTTGCTTGACGTCCAGTCCAAGTCCTCTGGATCACCTTTGTTCCAAAAATCACGCTCCCGAAGGTTCCATTTCATCTGGACTCCGTTAGATATCCTTTTTCTGCGAAACACTGAAATAGGCAAAAAACTGCAATTTGGGCTGGGCCTCCAGTTTATAGGTTGGTCCCAAAAATAATATAAAAGTGTATAAATAAGCCCATTAAACATCCAAAACAGAATATATAATAGCATGGAACAATCAAAAATTGTAGATACGTTGGAGACGTATCAAGCATCCCCAAGCTTAATTCCAGCTCATCCTCGAGTAGGTAAATGATAAAAACAGAATTTTTGATGTGGAATGCTTCTTAGCATAATTCTCAATGTAAATCTTTTTATTGTGGCATGAATATTGAGATCCGAAAGATTCAAGATAAAAGTTTAATGTTGACATAAAAACAATAATACTTCAAACATGCCAACCAAGCAATTATGTCTTATCAAAATAACATAGCCAAAGAAAGCTTATCCCTACAAAATCATATAGTTAGGCCATGTTTCAATATTGTCACACAAACGTTCTCATCATGCATAACCCCGATGACAAGCCGAGCAATTTGTTCACGCAAGCCATGGATATAGCACTATGGGTGGAGTAAAGTATAATGATGGGGGTTATGAGAGAAGACAAAAAAGGTACAAAGTCTCACATTGACGCGGCTAATCAATAGGCTATGGAGATGCCCATCAATTGATGTCAATGAGAGGAGTAGGGATTGCCATGCAACAGATGCACTAGAGCTATAAATATATGAAAGCTCAACAAAAGAAACTAAGTGGGGTGTGCATCCAACTTTCTTGCTCACAAAGACCTAGGGCATTTTGAGGAAGCCCATCATTGGAATATACAAGCCAAGTTCTATAATGAAAAATTCCCACTAGTATATGAAAGTGACAACATAGGAGACTCTCTATCATGAAGATCACGGTACTACTTTGAAGCACAAGTGTGGAAAAAGGAGAGTAACATTGTCCCTTCTCTCTTTTTCTCTCATTTTTTTTCTTTGGGCCTTCTTTTTTCTTTTTTTCCTTGGCCTCTTTTTTTTAGTCCGGAATCTCATCCCGACTTGTGGGGGAATCATAGTCTCCATCATCCTTTCCTCACATGGGACAATGCTCTAATAATTATGATCATCACACTTTTATTATTTACAACTCAACAATTACAACTCAATACTTAAAACAAAATATGACTCTATGTGAATGCCACCGGCGGTGTACCGGGATATGCGATGAATCAAGAGTGACATGTATGAAAAATTATGAATGGTGGCTTTGCCACAAAATACGATGTCAACTACATGATCATGCAAAGCAATATGGCAATGATAAAGCGTGTCATAATAAAAGGAACGGTGGAAAGTTGCATGGCAATATATCTTGGAATGGCTATGGAAATGCCATGATAGGTAGGTATGGTGGCTATTTTGAGGAAGATATAAGGAGGCTTATGTGTGATAGAGCGTATCATATCACGGGGTTTGGATGCACCGGCGAAGTTTGCACCAACTCTCAAGGTGAGAAAGGGCAATGCGCGGTACCGTAGAGGCTAGAAAATTGTGGAAGGTTGAGAGTGCGTATAATCCATGGACTCACATTAGTCATAAAGAACTCATATACTTATTGCAAGAGTTTATTAGCCCTCGAAGCAAAGTACTAATACGCATGCCCCTAGAGGGATAGATTGGTAGGAAAAGACCATCGCTCGTCCCCGACCGCCACTCATAAGGAAAGCAATAAAAGAACACCTATGTGTCAAAATTGTTACACAACTTTTACCATACGTGCATGCTACGGGACTTCCCAACTTCAACACAAGTATTTCTCAATTTCACAATTACTCAACTAGCACACTCTAATATTACGACCTTTATATCTCAAAACACTTATCAAGCATCTAACTTCTCATGATATCCAATGAACTCAATATGGAAGATTAATTTCACATTTAAAGCAAATTACCATGCTGTTTAAGACTCTCAAAATAATATAAGTGAAGCATGAGAGATCGATAATTTCTATAAAATACAACCACCTCCGTGCTCTAAAAGATATAAGTGAAGCACTAGAGCAAAAACTATATAGCTCAAAAGATATAAGTGAAGCACATAGAGTATTCTAACAAATTCCGAATCATGTGTGTCTCTCTCAAAAGGTGTGTACAGAAATGATGTTTGTGGCAAACTAACAAACAAAGACTCAAATCATACAAGACGCTCCAAGCAAAACACATATCATGTGGTGAATAAAAATATAGCTCCAAGTAAAGTTATCGATGGATGAGGACGAAAGAGGGGATGCCTTCCGGGGCATCCCCAAGATTTGGCTTTTTGGTGTCCTTGGATTTACCTTGGGGTTCATTGGGCATCCCCAAGCTTAGGCTCTTACCACTCCTTGTTCCATAGTCCATCAAATCTTCACCCAAAACTTGAAAACTTCACAACACAAAATTTAACAGAAAATCCCGTGAGCTTCGTTAGCGAAAGAAAACAAAACACCACTTCAAGGTACTGTATTGAACTCATTATTTATTTATATTGGTGTTAAACCTAATGTATTCAAACTTCTCTATGGTTTATAAGCTCTTTTACTAGCCATAGATTCATCAAAATAAGCAAACAACACACGAAAAACAGAACAGTCTGTAGTAATCTGTAACTAACGCAAACTTCTGGAACTCGAAAATTCTGCCAACATAGGACGACCTAAAAATTTTGTTTATTGATTTGCGGCAATTGGAATCAGTATTTTATCACGTTCTGGTGATTTTTAACAGTTGTTTTCGTGAACTGAAAGTTCCTGGAATTTTCAGCAAGATCAAATAATTATCATCCAAGAAGATCCTATAGGTTTAAGTTGGCACAAACACTAATTAAAACACAAAACCACATCTAAAAAGAGGCTAGATGGATTATTTATTCCTACACAGAACCAAAAAGCAAAAAAACTAAAAATAAAATTTGGTTGCCTCTCAACAAGCGCTATCGTTTAACGCCCCTAGCTAGGCATAAAAACAAGGATAGATCTAGGTATTGCCATAATAATGGTAAGGTAAATCATGAAAACTCCTTTCATATTCTCTACGTTCAGCAGCAAGTTCCTTTGTGGCAAGCAAAAGTAATCGAAGGGGTTAAATTTAATAGGACAAAAGTCCCCAAGATCAAGCTCGGGAGGTATGGGTTCCTCCCTTGGCCCCTTATATGTGGCACCCCGGCTCAGAGATCGAGGTGAAGTCTTCTAGCATACGGCACTGGTTAGTATAGAACCAACCAGCTCTCTATTACAACACGAATATGAACACAATGGTTCCAATATTACAATGAATAACATCGGTACGGCGACACTACGCCAACCACGGTTGCGCTATACAAGCAGCATAACAACTCGAAGCAGCGGAACAACTACTGGCAGCGGAACAACGAACGGCGATGATGGACCCCAATCCGCAGGGACTCTGGCTGGAACGCTTATCCTAGGTCGCGAACACAGGAACAACACCAAACAGGCAAGCAATCTAGGCACGACCTGCGAGCTGGCATGACACGCCAGGTCAGTACATTGAATATACTTGCAAGCTCACAATAACCAGACGCATTCAAGACAAACAACAATATGGCAATTATAGGTTAATCAGGGATTATCATGAGATCATCAGGATAACATGGCATGAACAATATGAACATAATATCGCTCGGACAATATATGATCATGGCATGAACATATAAGTCTGATGATACTAGCATGCAACATGATGACGCTACATGCACCATTTATTCTGTTCGGGTTACCTCGTAACCATCACATGCATCACTTACCAACCTCAGACATCACATGATCATCTCAGGATCAAATCAAGCTTGGTATAAACAATACCGTAGTAATCATTAAATGACCACAAGGAGCTTGATTTTTACCCACGATTCTCGCACAACATCACGAATGTACAACAACTCGGTATCCTCGATACCACGGTGATCTTTCCGGCGATCACAACCATGACCAACACTTGGTCTTACACGGTGATCTTTCCGGCGATCACAACCAACTTATCTCATCGTCGAACCGGGGTTGTCATTAATCAAGTTATTATTAATATTGTTGACTCACAGTGGGACCGACTACGAACTGGGCCCTTATCCGCGGGCGCGGCTATCGATAGATTTAATACACTCTGCAGAGGTTAGTACACTGTACCCACACCACAAAACCCATGGCCTCGCACTCCCATTCGGGTAGACCAACGGCGTTCCGACAAAACCGATCTACTGCCATGACACTCTCCCGGCCACTCTGACTCACTCCTTATTGGGCTAGTCCTGGGTGGCCCCGTGTCTACCAAAGACACAACGACCACCGTCGTGGTCCATCCCAAACAGGGACAAAAGCGCATATCATCCAACTACCGGCACACAAGGTTATGTCTGCTTACCTGATCAGGGTACGCATGCCCATAACCTTCCCTAGATGGAGGCACCGGTGAGAGGCACGACAATAGACCCAGTTAGGACCCCCCCATAAAGCAAGTGTGGTTGCACTGGTCAGCTCGATTTGGTGGCACCATGACTCAGCCAACAGTTGTTCAAATTAAATTAAATTCGGTTAAACTTGAATGCAATATGCTGAGCCATGATAAAATAACATGATGCAATAATGCATAAACATGATATCAACATAAGCACGGGGTGCAACATAACTATCCACCATATCCACAATGAATCATATCCAACTGAGCATAGTATAATGACGAGCATGAATATCACAAGTACAACACTACTCATAGAAACCTATCATGACTACTAGCATCAACAATAAATATCATGCAAGACATATCAACAATGCTACCATGCAATCATTTAACCAACTGGATGCAATGGAACATGCATAACAACGGTACTCGGGACCGACGGCAGTCATGCACCGAAGACCATTACCAACATCAACATGTACTACTAGCAAGCATAAACATATGAAAGGAATACTATCAGTAGCACGGCCTGATAACTAGGTGCATAACAACATAGTAAGAAAGTAAGCACTAACCGAGAAGCATTACCGAAACAACGATAAACATATTTTAAATAAGCAATCATTTAATAAATATTCAAGTTGAAAACCATGGCTACTGCATGACTATCATGCAAGTGGGTATTGTGGCTTGACTGGGGATGAAGAAGGCACCGGAGAGAAGTGCGGTGAAGCCGCGGAAAGATTTGCCGAAAACAGTTCTCTCTCGGAGTGTCAAACCATAGTAAAAATGAAACCAACAGAACAGGCTCGACAAGACGAAGAAGTGGGCTTTGGATTCACCTCATTTGGAGTTGGGAGTGAAAAGATATGATAGTTTTTCTGTCAGGGACCTATTTGTAATAAAATCATCACAAACAGGCCCTCAGCCGGAAAAACAGAAAGCGTACACCGGTAAATACGTTTTCACTGAAATGAAAACGCATTCTGTGCTGACGTAGAAGAAGAATAAGCTTTGGACAAGCGAAGACGTAATGCATCGGATTACGCCTCCACTTATCCACCGTGGCAAAGGCGGGGCCGGTGGCTGGCTCACTGACGCGCGGGACCCGCAGGGCCCACGGCCAGCTAGCAGGGAGGGGACGCCATCTCCTTCTTCTCCTCGCGCCTGCCCGACGGAGCAGAGCAGGAGCTCGTCGCCGGCGCTCGTCCGGTCGACTTCGAGCACCGTATGCCGTGCTCCTACCACCGGCGTGCTCGGGGGAACGAGGCGCGCCCGCCGGTGCGCAGAACGGCCGTCGAGGGACTCCGGGGTGAGAGGGGACGGGGCCATGGCGGACGGCATCTTCAGGCGGCGATGGAGCTCATGGCCAGAGGCCATTGGAGGAGGACGCGAATGGGTGGGGAGGCTCGCCGGGGTCTGATGGTTTGCCTGGAGGTGGAGAAAGAGGGAGAGGAGGTCGGGGCTGCTCGAATTTGAGCCGAGCACCGTGGCGGCTACGGCGGCCATGGAGGGGCAGGGGAGCAGGTCGAGCTCATTTGAGAGGCTGGGCGGGGCAAGTGGAGGTGTAGGAGACGAGTGGTGAGCTCGGACGAGGCCGGGGATGGCTATTTATAGCCGCGGGGCGAGGAGGCCGAGCTGTCGTCGCCGTGGATACGTGTCCAGCGCCACGGAGGCGTTTGCCCATTTATGGGCTCGACGAATGGCGACAGAGAGGCACAGGGAGGAGCCCACGGGGAAGAGGAGGCCAGGGAGCACGGGAAGGAAGGCGACGACGATGAACTGAGCCAAAACGCCACTGTGCGTCCGTGGGCACGCGGCGACTTGCGTCGGTGAGAAAGCTGTTGGAGGGGGAGCGGGGTCCAGGGGAACGGCGACGGCGAGATGCAGCCACTGGACATGCTCACGAGCTCTAAGACGACGAGAGGGAGCGATGCCAAAGCACAAACGGTGCTCTGGACACGCCACAGCGCACAGAGCGCGTGCACAGGCACGCCATTGTCGTGCTCACCGCGTGCACTGGCATGCTGCTGGGGAGAGGGGCTGGAACTTGTTGTCTAGTGGTAAGTCTTTCCAGGGGAGGTCTCAACTATGGTGGTAGTACGGTGAAAACTTCTACGGTTAACTGGTAATTAACCTCTGAAGTTTACTGCAGTAAACTTGGATGAGAACTGCTGATCAACAGGAAGGAGTTTGGAAGCAATGGAGTTGTCTGGTAGGTCTAGGGTAAGAAGGACTTTCACCCTGGTAGCTTGGAGAGGATTAGGATCAAGATTTAATGTAGTTGCTTAACAACCACATAAACTGGTCCAGAAACTAGATTAGGATGATGCACTCTGATGGAGTGTCAAATTGAGATCAAATTGGGCAAGGCAGAGTCATTTGGTCCTATGAAGATGCTCAAAAAGTCTCACAGGAATTGGGCAAGCCAAACTGGTACTTGCTTCACAAACATTTCCTCTGGACAGAAACTTGCAAAAATTCTAGAGGAATAATGGCTTCATGAACGATGCCCAAAATGGGTGGAGCTAGGTTATATGGATAATAGAAGGCCTAGAAAAATTGGCAGCCATAATGGAGCAAGATAAAATATACTTGCTTCACAAACTGAAATTTTGGACAGAATCAAAGAATTGAAGACGAGCTCACATGGAGGCATGACATGAGCTCTACTTTTGTGGAGGGCTATGATATGATGATATGAGGGACCATGCAAAATTGCAACTCATTTGGATATGCCTAGCTTGCACCTCCTTCACAAAGCTTCTTTCTGGATAGAAACTTTGGAAAATCATAATTAAATAATTATTAGGCAAATAAGGTTGCATTTTGGCATGTGGCAATGATATGGACAGGAAAAGGTGTCCAAGGAGTTTGAGGTCAATTGGGAAAAGGAAAATAGCACTTGCTTCACAATGTGCCATTTAGGGCAGAATAGGAAATGAATTATTTGAGCATGATGATAAACATGACAAATGAAATATTTTGCCATATTTGAGAATGATATGACGCACAATTTATGAGAATTATTTGGGAATTTTAGGAGTGATGGAAATAAAGGTTGCTGCACAACCTAGGGTAATTTGAGTTATTCCTTTAATAGAAAAGGAATATTCCCAATAAAAAGAATATTGGGATTTGGGCTAGGATGAAAATGACAGGGTCTAGGGAAGGATTTGGGTATGACAAGCCACTCTGGAAGCAAAGAAGAGTTCATCTTCTTCACTTTCAAGACAACAAAGCCACGGAAAAAGAAAACTCAAGCAAAAACCTCAGAAAAAGAAAGGGCCAAAAATCAGGCTGTCACAAACCTTACCCCCTTAAAGAAATCTCGTCCTCGAGATTTGGTTGCTCAGGGAACAAGTATGAAGATACTGACTTAAGGAAACCGTTTCCAACTCGGGGCTTATTTTTGTTCCCACTAAATTATTATCTGACTGGCCCTGGGGTGGTTCGCTTTAATATACCCATATTCTGACAGATCTTACGTTGCTTGTTCATGCTTATACAGGCTCCAATTTCATTTTAGATCTGCTAACTTAGCTGACTGTGATGGATTCTCACGACTGAAATATATGTCGGTCTCACAAATCCAACAGTGATGTCCTATCAGTGTACAAAAAGAGGGGTGCATTTTTGTACCCCTATACCTGTGCACGGGCAGTCGGAGCCGCACCTATGGTCACGCCAAGCAGAACAGGGGAGGTGAGCCAAGGTAAGACCGAAGCCCAAGATAACAAGAGCAACGCCAAGACCAAGACCACGAAGAGCAGGGGCACGAAGCAGGTTCCCCCGGCAAGACCCTTGCCGGGGCAGCTCGCCCCACACCAACAGAGCGAGCCACCCTTGAGCCCTCGGTCCCCAACGCCATCGTCCATGTGGGGCCAGGGCTCGGGAAGGCAACTCTGTGGTGGCATGCAGATCTTTGTGAAGACATATTCAAGATCAGATGAGGATTAGAAGACGACGATCCTCGGCAAGATCCTTGCCGAGGAAGGCCACTAGACCCCCGGCAAGGTCCTTGCCGGGGACGACAACGCGCCACGGCAAGACCCTTGCCGAGCCACACGGCAAGACCCTTGCGAGGCCACCTGGCAAGGCCCTCACCAAGGACGCTAGCGGGGCCACCGCCAAGCCCGCGCCAACCAAGCTTCCACCGCCGTTCACATGCAGCTGCCAGCCCAACCAACTGGGCAGGCACCTGCGTGGCAACATGCATCTCCGAGGCCAACTCATCGAGCGCCTGCGTGGCGGCATGCAGATCTTCGTGAAGGCTCCGCCACTGCGCCACCTCAGCTGCCTACCTGCCTACATGGTACCACGCACCTAACTGGCCAGGGCGTGTGTCAAGGCGACGGACGGGACGGGCCTCGCCCCCGTCCCCAATAAAGCAAGGGGACACCTAAGCTACACATTAAATGTGTCTTGTCCTGCAATACGAGCGATAAGCTCAGGGCACTGTACGCCTTTCCACCTCCTGTGTGCCACTGTGGCAGCCCCTTCCGACTATAAAAGGAGGCCCATGGCATACTGGAGGAGGATTCGACTCTTTTGAACCACGCACTCACCACAGCTAGTTCGAGAGCTCAAGAACTCTCTGAAATACACCCACCAAAAGCAGGACTAGGGTTTTAGGCATCCCCGCGGCCCGAACCTGGGTAAATGATCCTTGTGCTGTCTACTAGCCCTGCTCTTCTTGCAACCCCGCGCCCCGGCAACCGTAGTAGGGATTCTTGTGATCCCATAGGTGTCGTTCCACACCGACATCTTTGGCGCGCCAGGTAGGGGGGCGCAATTGTGAGAATCTGGTCTAGTAGTTAGCCTAGCAGTTCTTCGTTGCCATGGCTCCTAAGAAGAAGGCGGCCATGGCGATCGGCTCGATGGGAGCCGAACGGCCCGTGCCGGTGCGGACAAGCAGTGGACCGGTCGCAGACAGGACCAGGGCCGCGGTCCGTGAGCACCGGCATCGCCCAGGCAGTCGGAGCCTGGCAAGCGGCGTCGTTCGCGCGCCAGACGGCCGGCTACATGTCCCTTATCCAAAGACGGAGCTGGAGCCCCCGCAGGCGGCGCGGGGCCCTCCAGGGGTGTCGTTGTGCCACCCCCCGGGCGGTGCAGCGACCTCCAGGACGCCCACACCGGCGACCACCGTGCGCTCTTCCCATGGTGTGCGCGCCGAGCAGCGTCACCACGTTGGTGACCCTGGGCACCGCCGTGGGAAGAGCCTTGTGCGTCATCCGGAAGATGAAGGGGTTCAGCACGCTCGCCGAAGCACTGGCGAAAATGGCACGCAGCCGCTGGGTCGTAACAAAGCTCCTTCTAACATAGTTAGAAGTCGAAGCGCGCCGCGATCCACACAGCTGTCGCCGCCGCCCATGCCAGTGGAAGCTTTGGCGGGCGCGCAGCTGCAACTCGACTTCCCTCCTGCTGCGGAGAAGCTCGACGAGTGGAGGGCCACCATTTGGAGCCTCGTCGCCGTCGCCAACAAAGATGATCCACGACCGACGGGGCCCTCAGGTCGGCGCTCCACCAAGCCACCACATGCTGGCGCCGGGAGGACTGGGGGAGCTACGGCCACGGTGCACTCTCCTCCTCCTCGCCAGCTGCCGCGGGCGTCGGCCCGTGGTGACGGCGTTTGTGATAACATCTCCATAGCGTCTTCCGACCCGCGGACCCTCCGCGACCAGCGCCAGGTCCTTCGGGAACGAGCTCACGAAGACTCTCGAACCACCGTCGAGTGTCGGCGCGAAACGCGCCGCCAGTTGGACAAGCGGGTGGGACCCGCTATGGACCACCCGACACCGGGGGGCTCCGGCGGCCTACCTTACGAGGTGGGCTGCCCGGCCTTTACCCGT